>NC_138127.1:43594236-43752943 GCF_964188305.1 Podarcis bocagei
AGCCTTTCCGCTGCTCCCCGACTTGCTTTTTGGGGCTGGGGGTGGGGGAAACCCAGACTTCCCCCGCCAGCCCCGACAAGCTCCTGAGCAGCTCTGGGGTAGCCTGCAGAGCCTCCACAGGGCAGCGGGGAGCCTTCATCCTGCTGCCCTGGGGAGGCTTCGCGTGGCTATCCTTGGCTTTTGCGGGAGGTGGGGGAAGGGACAGAGTGAGGCTCTCTCACTTCCCCTACCTCCCGCAAAAGCCCCCCAAAGCCGCATATTTTTTTCTTGAATCCCCCCCCCCCAAAAAAGTAGGTGCGCCTTATGGTCAGGTGCGCCTTATGGAGTGAAAAATGCGGTAACTTACAAATGGAAGTCGATTAGAATAAAAGGTTGATTCACATGTTAATTCCTATGTAGCAATTTTATCACATCATTTACACATGGGGAGTTGTTGGCGTGAGCCAGCAGTCCCTTAAAATACTGTGTTGCAGTTCTTTGACATCCCTAGTCAGAAGTGACCCTTCTCCCGTGAGCACTAAGACTGGTCCATTCATCATGGGTTGAAGGTTGTTGCTTTACTAATTTATCTCAACTGCAGAAGTTGCAGAAGCCAAAAGCAACCTGGGTTGTTAAGTAAACTAAGGTCCATCGTAAACATGGTTGGCCTCCAGGAGTAGCATCCTGTGTCCCCTAGCATGTGGTTCAAGTGTTTGGAGGTGTGCATCATCATCATCATCATCATTATTTATTTTATTAGTTTATTGAATATATATACCGCCCTATACCTGGAGGTCTCAGGGAAGTTCACAGAACAAAATCAATATATTACTAATTATTATTAATTGCCTACCCTTCAACCTAAGGTCCCACAGCAAGGGAAAACTTAAAAATACATTAAAAACCAGTTGAAAACAAATTACAGTCACAAGAAAAGCCAGTGGCCTAAAAGTATACATTTAAAGTGTCAAAGGCCAGGGTAAAGAGGTACATGATGAAGACAGAATTCTACTGTGGCTTTGTGCCCTTGGAACACTACCTTAATCATCATTGGTCATTATTATGCTGACTTAGCATACAAATAGGCTAGGAATATAAGGCAAAATGGATGCACCCCACCAGAGAATTAGCTAATTGACAGTGGTCCATTCCTGTCGATGCCAAGTATGAATTATTTATGATATATTAATTTGCTATAGTAAATGCAGAGGGGGGAAGGAATCCTAATTAAGGTTTGGTGTCCCATTGTGTGACATATTGCATATGCATGGATGCACCCTAATTAGTCCCACTGATGTCAGCACAGCAAAGAGATAGAGGGCTTGAGTTCTCCCTGAAAAACACTCTCAGGAGCAGCCACAGATGTTTTTCATTTTTAATTATAACCCTTATAACTGGCAAAACATCATCGTCATGGTTACATGCCACACTATTATTTTAAAAACAAGAGCCACTGGAATGTTCAGCAAGTGGAGCAGCCGAAACAGCTTGGGATTCTTACTGTATAATATAATAGTGATTCATTAAAAGAAAAGCTCAGGTGCTTTGCAGTGTTGCTCCTTGATAACATGCTCTGATTGCCCCTCCTGCCATGGCTCTCATGTCACCAGAGAGATGCAAAGTGTTAACTAGCACTCCAGAGACTGAAACTCTGATATTTCCAGACAGAACTTCAGTGTTAATTTTGATAAATGAAAGATTCCTGTCAGCTCTTTTTAGAAACACACAGATTTCTTTGAAGAATGCAAACAGGATTTTTTTAAAAAACAGTTGAATAAGTCTCTCTCTCTCTCTCTCTCTCTCTCTCTCTCTCTCTCTCTCTCTCTCTCTCTCTCATATCATCTATCTATCTATCTATCTATCTATCATCTATCTATATCTATCTATCATTGTATCATGCCTCTGAAGCCCCCAGCCACTAAGCCACAGTTGGCAAAAGACGTGATACCAATACAGAAACAGCTGTTTGCCATGCTTATTGATAAATAGGGCAGGGACAGAAAACATTATTCAGCCAAGGAGTCAAATGCAAACATTTCCATATGACCAAAAGCCATAGTCTTCCCATAGAATGTCAGAAAAGCCCCCACTCCAAGCTTCCTATCAACCCTGTGGTCTTGATCAGAGGCCCTTCTCTGATGAATGTGTGGAAGGTGGCCACACAAGAACAGGCCGTTTCAATGTTCTCCCCAGGGAGACACACCTGGAACCTTCCTTGTATGAATTTGGGCGCCCTTTGTATTTACTCAGGCCTTTCATAGAATCATAGAATTGTAGAGTTGGAAGGGTAATCTAGTCCAACACCCTCCAGTGGAGGAATCTCAACTAAAGCATCCATGACTGATCCAAGCACCTTGGTCCACATCCTTGAGCCTTACTAACTGAAACTCATCCAACATAATAGGACTAGACAGTGCTCCGGACACCTCTTGAGATTCATCTGCCATAGCAGTGGAGTCAAGGTCATGGCATATGCAAGTGACAATCTTTATATGTCCCTTGCCTCTGCGGAGGGGAAAGGGTGCCGAAAGCCTAAATCTCAACAGCAAGTGGCCTGACCATGACAAGGGGTTGATGTCAATATAACCCATTTTCAGATCACCCTCTTCCTGCCCAGTTGAGGGGGAAAAATCCCAGAGTGGGGCTAGCCGGTGGCATGCATTCGGCCGGTGACAACTTGGGATAGCCCCATGATCATCATGGCAGCCATGAAGTTCTGAGCCATCCAAGAGCCAGCCTCCTCAGCATGGATGTTGAAGTCCCTTAAAACCAGTAGTCTGGGAATCCTCAACATCATTTCCTACACCAGCTCTGTCAGCTCAGGCAGGGAGATTGCTGGGCAGCAAGGCGGATGGTAAATCAGCAGAATCTCTAATCTGTCGAATTGCCAAATGCCAGGAACGCACACTCTAGATTCATCCCACCCCTCCGCCAATCAACTCAAAAATGGAATAAATTGAGAACTCTCATTGTGATCTGGAAACCTCACTGTGAACTGACTTTAAGGTCAGTTACAGAGTGTTCTAGAAGCATGAAATTGGGACACTTCATAGTTGACCGGAAAGTGGCCATACTGAAAAGAAACTTCAGAGCAAAATTTGAAAAACAGTAATTAAAAGGTTCAACGTGAAATAATTTTTAAAAAATCACCCTACATGTGTTACTTGGCTTAACAACGTGGGTTTTTTTTGTATGTGAATGGCCTCTGCTAGTAATATAATTATCACTGACTGTAGTTTCTGCATTTCATTCCCTCTGACTTCACTGTTTACAGTCCCGACTCAACCTAACTGTCTCTGTGTGTGTACAGTGGTACCTCGGGTTACGAACTTAATTCGTTTCGGAGGTCCGTTCTTAACCCTTAAGAATTTAACTGTTCTTAACCTGAGATTCGCTTTCGCTAATGGGGCCTCATGTCGCTGCCGTACGATTTCCCTTCTCATCCTGGGGCAAAGTTTGCAACCCAGAGCAACTACTTCCAGGTTAGCGGAGTTTGTAACCTGAAGTGTTTGTAACCTGAAGTGTTTGTAACCTGAGATACCACTGTACTTGTGGCTCAGGGCAATATTTCATGCATATTATGTATATGGAAGTTTTTAATGTCTGGTGTCTTACTGTGTTTTAATATGTTGGAAGCTGCCTTGAGTGGCTGGGGAAACCCAGTCAGATGGGTGGCATATGATGATGATGATGATGATTTCTACCAGTACAGTTTGCTTACTGCTATTTTGTTAGTTAAGTACTGTGTTACATTTGCTTTATAATAGAGAATTTAAAGCACGAATTTTAATGCAATCTTCTTCTCAGAGTTCTTTTTAGAAACATGCTTTTCTACTTTGCATTTATTAATGAAGAACATTTTTAAAAAATGCTGCTATTGTCCATAGGCGCCGACTCCATGGGGCTTGAGGGGGCCCGAGCCCCCTCAAAAATTCGTTTGGGGGGGCTCAGCCCCCCCAATAATCTCGGGCGGCGGTGGGCGCGTCCGCGGCTTTTATAGGGCGCCCGGCGCGCACCAGCTCGATAACGGGCACCGGCGCGGCGGGGGGCGCCGGGCCGGGGGAGGGGGGCGGCCGGCCTGTCTCCTTGGCAACCCCATTGAGCAGCGCCGGCTCCCCCGGGAGGGCCATCCCCCCGCGCCGCCGATCGCCAACACCGCCGACGCTGTGGCTGCCCGAGCCCGAGCCTGAGCCTGAGCCCGACCCGGAGCCCGAGCCCGAGCCTGAGCCCGACCCGGAGCCCGAGCCTGAGCCCGACCCGGAGCCTGAGCCCGAGCCCAAGCCCGTCAGTCAGTCAGTCAGTCAGGAAGGAGAAATGGGGAGGGAGACGAGGGAGGAAAATTGCGCGCAGGGTGAAGAAAGGAGAAGGGCGAACGAGACGAGCTTCCAACCCAAAAAAGGGCTGGAAGACTGGGAGGATGCAGGATCGGGAAAGAAAGCGACGCCTTCCCCGCCCGCGACGTCGCCCGCTTGTCATTGGCAGCGCAGCGGGCGCCCAGAGGGGCTGGGCACCGGCGCAGGGCCGCTCCACAGCCGCGGAGGACAGCTGCGCGGCTAAGACGGGAGAAGAGGGCAGAGCAAAGGGGGTCCCTTCCCCAACCTCCGGCTCTGAGACTTCCCTGAGCCCCAGAAAAGCGAAAGGATTTTCTCTTCTTCTTTTTTTATAAATATTTTATTAAGGTTTCAAATACAAAGTTAGAAACATACACTGAAGAAAAAAGTAAAAGAACAAGAAAAAGAAAAAAAGAAAAAGAAGAAAAGAAAACCAACCATTCAACACATTTTTTATATAACTAACTGGACTTCCTCGCATCTCCCTTACCCTGCATTCTTTATAATAAAGATATCAGCAAATTATTACCTTGTTTCGTACCTTATTTTGTACTTTTCAAATACTATACCTCTAAATTTAACATACTTTTCATCAGTTACTTATATCTTAAATTAAACATAGTATTACCTTAGATTTTGACCTTTTCTTACTTAAAATATAATTTCCTGTTTCCCAAATCTAATTGCTGAAGCTATAGTTTCCGAATCATGTAAATTTTTAACATTCATACAACTTATATTGTTTTTGTAAATAGTCCTTAAATTTTTTCCAGTCCTCTTCCGTTGTTTCTTCTCCCAAATCTCGGATTCTGCCAGTCATTTCAGCCAGTTCCATGTAGTCCATCAATTGCGTCTGCCACTCTTCCAGTGTGGGCAAATCTTGTGTCTTCCAATATTTTGCGATAAGTATTCTTGCTGCTGTAGTTGCATACATAAAGAAAGTTCTATCCTTCTTTAACACTTTCTGGCCAACAATGCCCAAGAGGAAGGCCTCTGGTTTCTTGGGAAAGGTATACTTAAATACCTTTTTTAACTCATTATAGATCATTTCCCAGAAGGCCTTCACTTTTGGACAAGTCCACCAGAGGTGAAAGAATGTCCCTTCAGCCTCCTTACATTTCCAACATTTATTATCAGACAGGTGATATATTTTTGCAAGCTTGACTGGGGTCATGTACCACCTATAAATCATTTTCATAATATTTTCCTTCAAGGCATTACATGCCGTGAATTTCATTCCGGTGGTCCATAACCTTTCCCAGTCCTCAAACATGATGTTATACCCAATATCCTGAGCCCATTTTATCATGGCTGATTTGACTGTCTCATCCTGAGTGATTTTCTCTTCAACCTGCCCTCCATCCTCTTGCAGAAAACTCTTTGCCTGCCCTGCCCGTATCTCGTTTTTGCTTTTTAATTCCACACACGCACCCTTCGGACTTCGTGGCAATCGGGCGCGCGGGTGCGTTTCCTAAGAGAGTGAGGACCCCCGCCTCCTCCCCACCTGCTCCCTCGCCAGCCAGCCAGCCGCGCGCCCTAGCCGGAGAGCCCCGGCCGTCCCCGTCGCGCAATCGGCTGGATCTCCCTTCAGCAGGCCGTGCTCACAACTCGGCCCAGGGACCCCCCAGCAGCGGATCTCCGGCCCAGCTGAAGAATCCGGCAACAAGCCCCCTCCTCCCCAATCGCTCCGCCGAAATACGCTCCAAAACCCCCCAGATAGGCCGCCGGCCGCCAAGTCTCGTGGCGCCCTGAGCGAGGGTCTCTCCCCAACACCGCCACCTCGAACTGCGTTCTCCCGGCTACCCGAGCGAACCAGCGGCAGGACCCCGGTATGGGCCCCCCCAATATTTTTTATAAGTCGGCGCCCCTGCTATTGTCTTTAGACTAAAGAGCGGAAGTAAGGTTAGTAAAGGGTTTATGTTTGTTATCCTTATGTTAGCTTTTAAATATTCATTATCTTAACAGCACAGCCATATCTTCTACTGAGAGTTGGATGATTGCGACATGATCACATTCAAGTCCCCTTGTCTTGGCATAACACGGGTAATTGCCAGCTTGTGCACTGAGTCAAAAGCTGTGCTGTTCCAGCAGAAGACAATTACACATGTAACTATGGCAGCTGAACCATGAGGCGCAAGGGGAAATATGGGCATGTAGGCCTGAAAGAACAGATGCTAGCTTATTTAGCATTTCAAGGTTGGAGTTGTCTCTTGTGCATCCATGTTCTAACAATGGAATACAAGAACACACCAAGGATCCATCAAGCCCAACAGCCTGCATCCAACATGACCAATCAGACATATGTGCAAGATGGAGTAAGTCATATTTTGTGTGGTTAAAACATCAGGTAATCACACATACGATAGGTATGATTAAGACTACAGTGCTGAAAATATGGCAATGCCAGTGAAATACAGTGGTACCTTGGTTCTCAAACATAATCCATTCCAGAAGTCCATTCGACTACTGTAATGTTCGAAAACCAAGGCAAGGCTTCCGATTGGTGCAGGTGCCCCAGAAACAATAGCCAACAGCCGCATCAGACGTTTGATTTCTGAAAAACATTAAAAAACCAGAACACTTCCGGGTTTTTGGTGTTTGGGAGTCGAAATGTTCAAGTACCAAGGCGTTCGAGAACCAAGGTTCCACTGTACCATAAAGGAAGTGTTGGGCTTGGGCATGTCTACATTATGAAGCCGTTTCCAGAGGAGTAGCTGCATTGGGCTATAATCCTCATCCCAGTTACCTGGGAGTAAACCCAACTGAACTCAGTGGGACTTAGGCAGAGTTAGAAATGTTAGTCTTACAGCAAAAACAACAAAAAGTATTGTGTGGAACTTTACAGACTAACAATTTTTACTATGGAACAAGCTTTCATGGACTAGTGTCTGCTTCACCAAATGCATGAGGTGTAATCCTCAATTGCAGGGATGTAACATAGTTGCAAGGGTGCAGGGAGTTCTTTGCAGTGGGGTCAGGAGGAAATGAAAATGCAAAAAGAATAGCTAGCAATGGTTTAATTAGGTAGAGAATGTATGCAAAATAAGCACAGTACAGTGATACCTCGGGTTACATACGCTGCAGGTTACATACGCTTCAGGTTACAGACTCTGCTAACCAAGAAATAGTACCTCGGGTTAAGAACTTTGATTCAGGATGAGAATAGAAATCACGCAGCGGCCACGCAGCAGCAACGGGAGGCCCCATTAGCTAAAGTGGTACCTCAGGTTAAGAACAGTTTCAGGTTAAGAACGAACCTTGGGAACGTATTAAGTACTTAACGCGAGGTACCACTGTAGCTATTTACATCAGCACATTTTGGGAAATGAGACAGTGCTGAGCTGACACAGAATCTGCTGGATCTCATCTGGCCTTGATGCTATCTTGTGACAGGACTGATGATCCAGATGGGCGGGGTATAAATAATGATGATGATGATGATGCCTCTTTGTTGCAGCAGCCTAGGGACTGGTGTAGTAAAAAGCTTTCTCCCCTCTCCCATATTTTCTGCCCTGGCTGGTGGGGCTATGGATGCTGTGAGGGGGCTATGCTGCTCTGCCCCACTGCTGCTAACCAGGAGTTATGCTTGCATCCTTGGAGTTTAACTTATCCTTGGCGTTTAACTTATGGATGAATTGCAAATGTACAGTTTTAGGCTCGAGTCTCCCAGTGGCATTCCTTTGTTCCTATTTTCAGGTAGGTAGCCGTGTTGGTCTGACACAGTCGAAATAAATAAATAAAAAATCTTCAGATACAGTACAGTGGTACCTCGGGTTACATACACTTCAGGTTACATACACTTCAGGTTACAGACTCCGCTAACCCAGAAATAGTGCTTCAGGTTAAGAACTTTGCTTCAGGATAAGAACAGAAATCATGCTCCAGCGGCACGGCGGCAGCAGGAGGCCCCTTTAGCTAAAGTGGTGCTTCAGGTTAAGAACAGTTTCAGATTAAGAACGGACCTCCGGAACGAATTAAGTACTTAACCCGAGGTACCACTGTACGCTGAAACAGAAGTCACCAGACTCAATTGACTGCATCAGACCAACATGGCAACCTACCTGAATCTATTTACCATACCCATTTAGTCCATCACCCATCTACTACCCTTCTGAGGAAAACCCCACTCCACCCTCTCACTATATATAAGGGTCTGGTGACTTCTGTTTCAGTGTATCTGAAGAAGTGTGCATGCACACAAAAGCTTATACCCAGAACAAACTTAGTTGGGTCTCTAAGGTGCTACTGGACAATTTTGTTATTTATATTTATTTCGACTTTGTTCCTATTGCGATTGTTGCTGTTATTATTATTATTATTATTACAGCGTGACCTGGCGGACTGAAATGTTCCCCTACTGGCTTAGGGTTATATTGCCACTGATTTCTCCTGCCAGGCTTGAGGCTCTAGCGAAACCCTCTCTCACCTGCCACACAACACAGCTGCCATCCTGGTGCTCCCACACACTCTGTATATACAGAGCCGGTGACTGTCCTACTTCCTCACCCGCTCACTCGTCAAAGGAGGGAAGTGACCTGCGCGCCCTCATCCGCAAGGGGCGCTAGAGCGCCCACACCAACCCGCGAGCCCCATCCCTCCCTTTCCGTTCCGGCCGCGCATCTCAGCCTTGGCTCCTCCCACCTCCGGCGCCGCTTCTACGCCCCTCCCTCCTTGCGTGCTGACGTCTCCGGAGCTCGAGCGCCTGCTCGCTGCCCCTCACGCGGAGGGAGGGGGGGGCGGCGGCGGCGCAGAGCAGTCTCTAATCGCCAGGCAGAGAGAGAGAGAAAGGCAGAAGACGGCCGGCAGGAGGAGGAGGCAGAGGAGGAGGCGGGAGCAGAGTGGCGACGGCAACGACGCTGCTCCTTCGGCTTCAACCGCCTGCGGAGGGATCAGGCACAGCGGGGAGGCGACTCCCGTGAGGGAGGTGAGTGCGCGAGTGAACGCTGCCCTTCGGGGGATGATGGAGGAGTCGGCGCTGTCGGCTCTATTGTGTCCGGGGCCTTCTTCGCTCGCCCCCCCCCAGCGCCAAATCCCCGCCTCTCCGCGGCCGCTTCGCTTCTTCCGGGCAGCGGCAGACCCGAACAAAGGCCCCGTGTCGTCGTCGTCGTTGTCCGCGCGCCCCGAGTGCACGAGCCGGCCTCTTTTTTGGGGGGGGGGAGAGGAGGTTCGCTCGTCAGCCCTCCCTCTGGGTCACCTATTGGCTCCGGCCTCTCGTCTCCCTCTCCCCTCGGACTTGTTTGGGGAGCCATTAGCTCCCTCCCTCCAGCCCCCGACACGCGCAGCCACACTGGGGAGGTGCGTGGGGTATCCTCCTCCTCCTCCTTTTTTAATAGTGTTATGGGGAGGGGGGTGTTTCTCCGCCTGGCCATCCTTGCTGTCAACTGCGCATTTATTTCCTAGAGATGTTTTTCTTCCTCTCTCATACATAGCCTCAGTCGCTGTTGCTGCTGTTGTTTTTCCTGGAGGTGGGGGGAAGCGTAAAACAAAAAACCGACTCCCTCCCCCTCCAGGCAGAATTTGGGGAAAGGCTGTCGTACTTGATACCCATAATAATAATAATAATAATAATAATAATAATAATAATAATGTGCGATGACAACTTCTTGTTGGGCCGATTGTTGTTTACCGTGGAAAGCTCTCTTCCAGGATTTTAAATACTGGTTGGTGGAAAGAGATATTGTTCCACTTGTGCTTTTCCTCTCAAATGAACAGTGGGGGGGGGGGGGGGTGTATGAAAAAACACACACTGCCCTGGCTCTCCCGTTGCTGCGCCACCTTTGAGGGGAGGGGACTAGAACAAAGAGCCACATGATACCATCGCTTGATACAATTGACAGCAGCTGATATTCAGGAACTGTCATTGTGAGGGGTAAAATAATCCGTATGAATATGATATTGTTATAAACTGAGAGAACGGCTGTAGTTGAAAAGCAGTACACAAATGCTTTTAAATGACCGTGTCATTTGTATGCTTTTAATTTTACTTTTTTTCAAAATGTTTTTCAGTTAAGAGAAAATGAGATGCTTTGCTAAACATACGTATTTGGCCATGGGGCCTATTGGTAATTGTTTCTAATTTGAAAGGACTGCAGTTGGAAAACTTTACATTTAAGTACTGTAGTAGCTGCTGCATAGGGTATCAAAATCTAACCTTGTTTACGTATTTTTGTCACAACCACATTTTTTTTGTATTGAGATCAAATTGTTTCCTGCTTGGCAGGGGGTTGGACTCGATGGCCCTTGTGGTCTATTCCAACTCTATCATTCTATGATTCTATTCTATGAAGCTAGCTCAATTTGAAATAGTTCAAAATATGTAATTTTCAGGTAACATAGCCACAGCTTTTGGAACAAGAGGTTTGAAGTTTAAAAAAAGTGAAATGATACAGTTTGCTGGACAAATTACTTAGGCCATAGCTTTTTTAATGTTGATGGATGTAATTGGAGGTGTACTCATTGACAATGTGAGTATGTAAAGGTGCTTCATAAGTCCTAGAAGTATTAAATACTAAATGAAGAGAGGACTATCCTGACCTGGAAATCATTGAATGTGGTTCATTGTAGCCCATAAGAGATGGCTGAAAACATCAGAGGTGCCCTGATCCAGGTAACTGTAGATGCAGTATGCTGCTTCATGTCCATTGCTGCCCCTTGCACTGCACTCAACACAGCTCAGTTGAATGCAGTAATGCATGTTAGCCCACAGGTGCTGGCCCATAACTAGATTTGTACCATTTCACCCTTCATCTTTTGCACCTCAGAACAGTAGACATGCAAGTGGAAGCTCAATAACACTAGCTTTGGATTGAGAATATTGGTTTGATAGTTCATGTCCTGATCCTAAATTTATATTGTTAACATGAAAACATGGCCTCATGTTAGGGGTACTGTATCTAGCTTTTTCTTTCAGCCTTTCTCAATGACTTTACAAGACTCCTGATAATATTTTCAATGCTTTTTCTTTACTTAAAGTTAAATTGCAATGAGATAACATGGATAGAAAGCACCCAGAAGTACTTTGCTTCCATGATTCACAACTCTGAAATCTGACAACTAAGTGCTTTTAATGCTGCTCTTTATAGCAGTCAGTTTGAGTCTTGCTGTTTCCTCTGTGTATAAATGGGAGGTGAAAATAAGTTCCTGGTCTACTTTGTAACAAACACAGGAGATTGCTTCTGTGCTGAATCTGGAATACTATTGGGAATAGATAGTAAGGAGATCTTATATTTGAACAGCAGCAAATTGGGTAATCTAGGCCGGAATAATAATTATATGCAGTGTGCCTATTAGGATGCTTTAATGTGCTTTATACATAGTTTTTTTGTTTTTTTTACCAGAAGTAAGATGGGCTTCTATGTTTTCGCTTTGTTCATATTTGATATAGATGACAGAGTCCAAATGAAGAACAACACAACAACAGACACATGGGTTAAAATCTGGTGGCCACTGAGAATACATGATCAGAACCAAAAAACATTTAAGAACTTCCGTAAGCAGCACAATAAAGTGAATTGAAATGGAACCAGTATTTTCCCACTGGAACACATCACAGTAGGATATATTCTGTATCTGAATTTAGAATTGAACATTCTGGTTCTGTAATCAGTTTCTGCTGAAATGAGAGGGCAAATTGCTTTTGCTCCTACTAAGTAATAAATTGATTTGACTGTGATTGTTGAAATTTATTCTGTTTTAGAGAAATACCATAGCATGTTTTTCCTGATGCCTCTTGGTCCACAAGGCCTTTCAGTTGTACATGTTCCATCAATTTAGTCTTTTTTAAAAATAGGGCACATTATTTTTAAGCTTTTTAGAAAATTGAGATGAGATACCCAATGATATTCAGCTTTGGAACTGTGGCTGCAAATGGGAAATCAGGTTGGTATCAAGGAATATCAACTCAAAATATATGCAAATAAATTTATTGTGCATAAAAAGATGAACACACATATCCTTATGAAAGATAGTTTTTTAAAAAAGTACCTACAACCCTACTAAAGGGTAAAGGGACCCCTGACCATTAGGTCCAGTCGTGGCTGACTCTGGGTTTGCGGCGCTCATCTCGCTTTATTTGCCAAGGGAGCCGGCATACAGCTTCCGGGTCATGTGGCCAGCATGACTAAGCCACTTCTGGCGAACCAGAGCAGTGCACGGAAACACTGTTTACCTTCCCACCGGAGCGGTACCTATTTATCTATTTGCACTTTGACGTGCTTTCGAACTGCTAGGTTGGCAGGAGCAGGGACCGAGCAACGGGAGCTCACCCTGTCGCGGGGATTTGAACTGCCGACCTTCCGAGCGGCAAGTTCTAGGCTCTGTGGTTTAACTCACAGCACCACCTACATATCCAAAGAAAACAGTCATTTATCAAATGCAGATGTGCAAACAACTCCTGGTATCTTATGCATTCTTTCCTGAGAAAAGTGATAGCATATTTTTATTAATGCCTATTGGTCTGTAAGTGCTTAGACTGGAGCATAAGGTGGATGAGAGCATCCTATATGAGTGTAGTGCCTCATATTGGGGGACTTAATGGCAGTGATATTAGACAGTAGTAATTTCAAAAGAGAGAGACTCTAATCTCATGGATTTCACTGGGTCCACTAGCTGTATGCCAGTGCCCTTGATCTAGAGAAGTTGGCAAATATCAGAGTGAGCACCTGAGTGCAGGTGCTATTCGCACTGCACTGTTTTCAGTGGGATGTTAATCCTCTCCCTATAATAAACTTTTGTAGGAAAGCAATTACAGATGCCAGTTTTCACTTGTATGACATAGAAGTCATAGTTTGGAAGGAAAACTAATGAATAGACAAAATGTCCAGGTTGGCATAAGCTATTTTCCAGAAGTGCTGCTGGCTGTCATTGTGCAGTACCTCTTATGAATCATGGCACATATATTTGCAAAAAGTTTGTCAAGCTGTAAGATTGGGGGTGTTTTAAGAATGGCTGATGTAATATATTATTATTTATTATTTATTGCCAAAGTTCATGGACTCCCAAAAAAGTTTCATGACACCACAAATCATACACATGTCCAGAATAGTGTCCTTTTGATGTGGCAATGAATTGTGTCTTTTCCAGCAATTTGGGTGCAAGACACTATCAAAAGTATCACTTTATCATATAACAGACAAAATATGTAAACAGGAGCTGGAGTTGTGCACTCCACAATAAGAAGACTGTTTCCTACAATATGACATAAAATAAAATTTGAGAGTCTCATTGAGAATTGTTTCCAGGAGATGTAGATATATAAGTTATAGTGGCCCAAAGCTGAACTTTGTTCTCTCTATTTCAGCAATTATTGGCATTATTATATTATAAGCACAAGGAACTTTAAAAACTTTGATTCACCTCAAGTGGTACAGGAGAGTGTCTTCTACAAGATGACTTAAAATATGTCAAAATATATAGAATATAGTCAAAATATGTAGAAGAGAATAAGGAACTGGGGGCTGTGTACCCCATAATATATTTGTCCTATATAAATATAAAACATACTCAAGATATATGTCCTGTATAAGGTGGCATAGACTCTAATAGGCTTCATATTGGGCACAATATGTTTTCTAGTGTATGGATTCACACCAATAACTACAAAAGGGGTATAAACTAACTCAAGATGGTTTGAGTGTATTTTTGGGGGTGGTCCAAGGATTGTTGTGGGAGTGCTTACTCCACCCCACCCCTGTTCCTTGCTAATTTATAGGTACAATCTCCAGGACATTTGAGTGTATTATTTGAGGTGGCATAAAGCTTTTTATAGGATAACCCCCCCACCCTGTTCTTCCTTTTTCATATTTTGGCTATTATTGACCTTTGATGTGTTTAGCATCCAGAGTTTTAGTCCAGATACAGTTCACTGCTGTGTTATAGAGGTCAGTGTTCTCAATCTGTTTGATTTCTAGTGGCCCACAGACCCACCCCCTTGCTTATTTTCTATGTATTTCGGCATGGGGTTTGTCCAAATGAAGAATTGGCCAGGAGTCAATATAGTTCTATCTCATTAAGGTCACCTCGCCTGGAGGTGTGAATATATGATTTGTGGTGACCTAAAGCTTATTTTGGGGTGCATGCCCTCAGTTTCTTGTTCTCATCTACATACAGTATTTTGGCAATGCCTTATGTCATTATAATTTAATTTAATAGGCTATTTTAGAACTCCTCCCCCACAAGCATATTCAATATACATCCCATTGAAAGCAATTTAATGTGGAAGATAAGTCACATAAAGATGTGTGTTTTGAAATGTGTCTGAATTATGCACATACAAGCATCTTGCTCATACTTGTCTCCTCCAGATTGTGGAAGTGGCTGTGTTTTCATGGATATGGTATTTTATACTTTATAGATGTGGCATTGTGATTCGACATGGCTGTGTCCAAATAGTAGAAGTATACGATTGTGCCCAACCTAGCTATGTTGATGGTTCTTAGATGTGATGGTGTCTTGACTCTCTATCTTCCATACTGTTTTCAGTGTAATGCCTTGACTTTAGATCTAAGAGAATTACTTTAGTTGAAGTTCATCTGCCAACACATTTTTTTCTGTGAAATTTCAAATGAGCTACACAGTCATATTTGGTTTTTCTGTGTCAACTGGGGAAGGGAAACTTTGGGGTTCTAGGAAGAACTTTTGTTCTGTACAGCAGCTCACTTGACAATAAGGAATTACATTCCCAAGGTTACTAGCTAAGATGCTTTTGTTGCATTTATATAGCACCATTCTAGTTTTCAGCCTTCTTATTTCTCTCTTCCTGACCTATTTTATTGCTCATTTGTGCCCCTTTCATGCCTTAATAGATGAATAGCTTACCTTTTCTGGGTGTCACCAAATGACCTAGGAACTGCAGAAAAGTAACTCACAACTTACGTGCGTTTAACTTGTGCACATTCAGCTTTATGCACTTGACAAAAAAATTTTAAAAGGGGGCAGGCATCTGGGAATGAAGACTTTGGGAATCCCACTCGCCATTGAACCCAATGTGTTTTGACTATATGTGATTTTCATTTTATGCACTGTCCCTAAAATGTAACCCCAGCAATAAGTTGAGATTCACCTGTATCTAATACACCTCTTCCTCTGTGTCCTACACTTTCTTGGTGGTTAATCCCTATTTGTCAACCCCTCTATCCTGACAATCTCCAAGACTGAGAATGTTCAGATGTGCTGTAAGACTTTCCTGATTTAACCAGTGTTTAGTGAGTGGAAGTAAATAAGCAGTGGTCCACAAAATAAAGCACACAGTTCCTTTATATAAAGATAGATGAACATGTAATTGAAGTATTTTAATCTTGCTAGGAGAGTTTGTAAGTACTGGATCTTCAGTGCATCATAGGTTAAATGCAGTGATTGAGTGAAATCATTTTCTAAACTTGCCTTTAAAACATTTATAGCCTTTAAAAATATCATTACTTCAATCTTATAATTATACTGTGGTCCGTTTCCTAAAGATAATTACATACTTATTTCAATAAAAAGCACACTTTCTTAACTCTATGATAAATCTTTTAATTATTCATCCATCTTCCTTCCATTCTGTCCATTGGAGGCTGGTTTATCCTTGCAGGTGGAAAACATTTTGACTTTCAAGTAGCATGCACTTATGATTCAAAGGCTGTTGCACTGCAACATTTTTCAGAACAAATTTGTTCTGTCTGATAGGCAACTTATGAGGTTGTCGGTGGTTAATGGTATTAACCTTGATGTACAACGTAAGGCCAAGTGGACTGGTTTTATTTCTCCTGGGGGAATTCCAAATGCCATTTGTTTGCAACCTTTTCCTGTGCTTTTTGGGGAAACAAGGCCTGCAAGTATGTATCAAAATTCGAGATGGGAGAATGACTATATGTACCTTGTTTCTTCCTGAATTTAGAAGCATGTTACAGAGTTTGTGACAGTTTTTCTAGCCTCATACAGCCACCAGTTACATTGCAGAGCACCTGAGGCACATTTACCATATGAATTTCTGGGAGAATGAAAAGCTAGTATGCTTCTGAAGCAGAACACTGGAAGAAGGGGATAGGGATCAGGGATGAGAAAGAAATGGAGCAAAACAAGACAGTGAATAAAGGCAGAACTGAGACCTGGTTGAGAAAAATAGGGCCTTCAGCAAGACAGTACTGTTACATTAGATCTGGGAGTGCAGGAACCTGCAGTGTTGCAGATAACGAACAGTTGTGGGATACAGAAAAAGGGGTAAGATACTGGGGACAAGAGAGTGCACTATGAGGAGTTCAGGCAGATCTGTGTGGATGCAGAGAGGAGAGCCCACTGTGAGGTGCAGAGAGAAATGGGAAGTTGTATGATAGATTAAAAAACATACGGAGTTACAATTTTAACTTAATTTTTTTTTTACTGTTAACATAGCACCTGGCTCTCATGAGTTAGTAGAAATCTGAAAGTGGCACTCCAAGTGAATTGTGTGTGTCTGCCCTAAAGTAATGTTTTAAAAAGAAAAATCACATGACACCTGTCTGCCTGGTTATAGCCTTTTTATTTTTTAAAAAAGGGAAAAGGTTGTGAAACAATTACATGCAGCACACAAGGGACTTCAGTGCAGAGGTTATTACTCAAAAGTTTTAATTGGAAGTTCAGCCAAAATCTTCCCAAAGCTCTTTTACAATTATGTACATTACCATTAACCTCTCTACAGGACTTGTCGATTTCTTGACTTTATTTAGCTGTATTCATACGAGATGAATTTAATGTATGCAGTAAAATTTCACTTAAATAGATCTGCTTAGGCAATTGAAAGTTCTGCATCCTCAAGTTCAATAAAAAGTGCCTTTCAGTGTAACCTCTCTAGCAGAAAATGAAATGTAATGCATCTTGGTTAGATAGCTGTCTAGACATTGTGTTTTAAAACTCTTAACTGCACAGGACTGGTAAATGCTGTGAAGCGGAACCTTTCAGTTTGGGGTGAGTCTGAGGTTTGCCATGAGAGATGTCTAAATATGATGAGGAGAAAGGAGAGCATTGTATTAGGTTAAGTGGTAGGATTTGAATTTTGGGTGCCTTTGCCCTGGAACCTGCAGACCTCAAAATATCCTGCCCTAATAGTCCAATAGAATATTCAAGAAATAATATGATGGCTTTTGACGTTCAACAGACTGGTTCCCCAGGCTTCCAGTGGACTAACATATTCTAGAGCAGCTTACTTTAATTGCCAGCATGAATTGATTGATTTTTATTTTATTTAGCAAAATTAATTGTATACTGCTTGATCGTTTTATTTTTGTAAACCACTTAGCAGTTCTACTGGCAAACATCAAAACTGTCAAGAAAATACAAAGTTAAATCAGGTACTTTTAAAAATTCAAAATGGAAATAAAATAAGCGGTTAAGCAATAAAAATAGATTAAAACATATGTCAGTTCTACATATCTGGATAGGCTTGTCTGAAGAGAAATGTTTTTAGCCGGTACTGAGAAGAGTAAAGTGAAGCCTCCTGCCTGATGTCAATAGGCAGGGAGTTTCAAAGTGCAGGTGCTGCTAAGCCTAAAGACTGATTTCTCACAAGTGCAGAATGACTGTTTTGTGATGTTAGTCCTGCAGATCAAAGTGGTCAGGTAGATATATAGGGTAAGTCGATCGCTCAGGTTACTAATGCTTGAACTGGGACGCAGGTGGCACTGTGGGTTAAACCACGGAGCCTAGGACTTGCTGATCAGAAGGTCAGCAGTTCAAATCCCCCATTGCTTGGTCCCTGCTCCTGCCAACCTAGCAGTTCGAAAGCACGTCAAAGTGCAAGTAGATAAATAGGTATCGCTCCGGCGGGAAGGTAAACGGCGTTTCCGTGCGCTGCTCTCATTTGCCAGAAGCGGCTTAGTCATGCTGGCCACATGACCCGGAAGCTGTATGCCGGCTCCCTCGGCCAATAAAGCGAGATGAGCGCTGCAACCCCAGAGTCAGTCACGACTGGACCTAATGGTCATGGGCCCCTTTACCTTTACCTTAATGCTTGAACTACTATGGAAAAGTTCTCCCTGGCTGTAGGTGTTGTACAGGCTGCAGTTGGTAAAGGGCACTTCTAGCCACTTAAGTTGCATGGACCTCCAGTAACAAAGATAGATCCAGACTGCAAACCTGTTGCTTCAGAGGGAGTGCAACCTGTCCAGAGCTGATCAGTTTCTCAGACACGAGAACCACTCACCTACACAGTCTCTTTGATCTCAAAACTGTTTGCTACTTTGATCTTAAAATGACTTAAGAGAACATATCTATGAAATAAAAGAAAATGCTTCAGATGTAATAACTGAGTAACTGAGTTCACTGTGGAAGAACCTCCAGCTGGAAGGCTATTGGCTTAACTGAAACTTTTGCCATTGCCTCCTCTGCTCCCAGAACCAATTCCATTCACATCTGTTCTGTCTCATTGAAGCAGCAGGAGAGGCAAGACGGTGTACGTAATGCCATCCATTGAACTGACTGGGACCAGCTGCCATTTGGCTCCATCTCTCCCAGAACTGTTTTGTTCACTGATTCTGACATCCTTGTCTATGACACAGTGGGTCAGTGTGGCTAGCTGCTAGCCACAATGTTGGCAGATACAGGCCACTCAGAGATGGCTGTGGGCAGGATTGCAAGGGGTTGGTCTAGATGACCCTTGGGGTCTCCTTCAGCTCTACAATAAAATAGCTGATTACTAAATTTGCTTATTTTCATCCCCATCTCTTTTTGTACTTGTATTGTAAGCCACTATTATCATTGTGTGTTATCATGGCTAGTTGGACAGAAAGCTGCTATTTATAAATATAGTTCATATTTATAGTTCATAAATATATTTGTATTATATTTATAGTTCATAAATATAAATAATTGGTTGCTCTTAAGTCTGATAGCTCTTTATTTTCTCCTTAACTTGCAGTGGGACGCTGACATTGCCCATGTCCAGAAAGCAGCATGCAAGAAGAATAAGTTGTTAACTGGGAAACAAGGCACTTAGCTCTGATTAGATACATATAAAGATGGTTTAATTTTGCAATATGTTCCAAGAAGAGTGATAAGAAGAAAAAAAGAAGGTAAGGTCAATGTGATGTAGATCTTGTATGTGTCCAAGTATGGAGTTGGCATTTCAAATGTGACTTGTACTTGATACGGTAAACTACAAGTGCATGGTAAAAATTCATCCCCTCTCAGACATCAAGCTAGAGAGAGGTTAAAACTAGCTGTTTTGTCAGTAGGTGGCTGAGGAACTCTGAGAACCTTGGCTGCCCAGTGCCAAAACAAGCTCCATTCTTTTGTTCTGTTTTCAGGTGGGAAGGGTGGGCTGGCTTTTGAAAATGAGCAGCTGAGGTATTTGGAGTAAGTGGGCAGGCCAGTACTGTAGAAGCCGCTTCTGCCTTGCTACAGCTGTATGCTAGAGAGGGAAAGGGATTGTCCCTGGTCATCTGTGAAGATGCTGTGTGAGGTTGGGGTCTAAAGCTGCAATCCTTAAAAGTTCTTCCTTTGCACTAAGCACTACTGAATGCAGGGATTTACTTCTGAGTAAATTCATAAGAAGGTGGTAAAGGGGAGTAGGTAAGGAATGTTTAACTGTGTTTCTGGTGCATTTTTTTATTTTGGTTTTCTATACACTACTCCAATATTTTAAAATGTGAGCCATCTTATAAATCTTTAAAATAAATAAATGTTTCTGGCAATCTCATGTTTTTGTTTGATTACAGGGGCCAGCCTAAACTTGTTGAACTCTGTTCCCTTGCTAAACAAATGCTTTTGTACTGTTAATGGGTATTATGAGGCTCTCAATGCATGCTGTCACTTTTTAATTGTGGAATTACTCAGGTGTACCAAGTTCTCCTTTTTCTACTTTGTTTCCCAACCTGCTGGGATACCCAAGTAAGTGGATATAGGATTGCAGCCTTAGTCTATGTGTTGCACAAACCTTCACACAAAATCTCACCTTGAAATTTGTAAAATCCGGAATACATAAGCTAGAATATTTCAACTTTTTTGAGTCCACGGCTCCCTTGACCAACTGCATTCTTTCTGTGGTACCCCTGTGGGGCTCAGAATCCCAGTTATGTCACCCCTTGCCTGCAGAGCTGGCAGCCTCTCACCCTTTTTCAAACACCCTCCCTTGTAGAGTGTTCCCTCAGCCTCCTCTCCTCTCCCCTCTCCTTGGGAGTCTTCTGGGCAGCCGCTGCTGCTGCCCATAGTCTCTGAGCTGCCCCCCCCTTCCCCAAAGGGAGGTGCCTCCTCACACTTTCCTACAGGGGTCTGGGAAGAGGATGCCCCCCAGCCTTAGTGGCTCAATGGAAACTGGCCAAATGTGAACCTGAGACCTGCACCTTACCTGGGAAGCCAGCCCCAGAGGACCATTTGCTTGTGGAGGTTATAGCCAGGGCTGCTACAACAAACAGTTGTGCAAGCCTTTGGGAGGCAGAGATGCAAGAGGGCATCAGAGGAGGGAGGGAAGGAAGGCCAGAGGCCAGTGTTGCCATGGCACCCCTGACCATCATTGAAGGCACCCCAGAGTGCCATGGCACACTGGTTGAAAACCACTGACGTAAGCAGATAACCATGGTTTTCTATTCCTGAAGTCACATGTTCAGACATCCTAGATGGATCAGGCAACTGTTGACTGAATTTTGTTAAATAAATACAGTAGACTTGAGCTAAAATCTTTATTCAAATATCTTTCTGGCCTTGTGTTTGTGAAATGCAAACACATAATCAAGATTTGGGACCCAGTTCCTATGACTTAACTGTGTCCAATTTTTTGATGTGTGATATTGTGCTGTGCCATATGTAAAAAGTAGGGAGTCAAGACTGACCAAGGCCAAACACTCTTTTGTACAGATTGTGATGGGTTCATTAATTCTTTGACAAAAAGCCATGACATTTGTTCACTTCACTGTCATCTCAGCAAAAATTGCAAGGAGCATGATTAACACTTGTTTTATTTATACACATATGCAGAATATACAATCTACTGAATCTAAGCAACATGCTGCAAACAAATAAAATGCCTACAAGAATAAAAAGTTGCAGTAATACAGATGTTATAAACTCCTTGGATGGGGAGTATGGGGAAATAAGGAGATCTGTGCTTATAGCACTGAAAATACATTAAATTGGGCGCCAGGCAGGCCCATCTGGGGAAGGAATTCAAGTAAATAAAATGCAATAAGAAGGTCATTTCTCTACTTGCCATTTACCTGAGATGGCAGGGTAACTAGAGAAGACTTTTGGTGCATGGGCAGGTTGATGCAGAAGCATGTTCTTTCAAGTATTCAGGTCTCAACCTCTGTAGGGCTTTAAAGTTAAGCACCAGTGCAGTAAATTGGCTCTACAAACAGAGCAGTAGCCAGTAGAGATCTTTAAGCACAGGCAAGATATGATCCCAACGAGTCCTGGTTAGTACCAAAAACAGCTGCTAAGATACTAATGGCAGCTTCTGAGCAGAAAGCCCCTGCACAAGGTACTGTAGTAGTATAGCAAAATTACTGTAGGTAGGCTGTATCTCTCCAGCAGGGGCTGCATCTGACATAGCTGGTGGAAGGTACTCTATACCATACTGGCCCTGCATTGATTAAGATGGATCTGTGGGCACCCCTATCCAGAACAGATGACACATAGGAACTACTACCACCATTTACATATTCTCAGTTTATTCATCATCATCCAGGGTCGGTTCCCCCCCCCCTCCGTGATCTCAAGTATCAGTTTTAAACTTCATTGCCTAACTTCAATCAGAGGCGAGAGCGCTGAATGTTTCATGCAGCTAATGAGGGACCAGATAGGACCCTATAGTGTAAATTCCTAGGGCTTAGCAGTAGTCACCCAGCACAATGTTCCATAAGTTCCACAATGTTACTTAACTAAGCACTAGCAGTGGTGATCAGAGGCAAAGTAGTTATGGAGGACAGCTATCTTGGTGTTGAAACGTTAATATGCAATTTTGTTTCACCCTTTCTCTAGTGTGGTACTGTAAACTATCATATTTGCATCCTATCTTTTATATATATTAGGTTGCTCATTTACTTCATTCTTGTAGGGTGAGCTTCATGTGCAGGCAGCAGCTTGAACCCAGATCTTCCAGCCCATATTTTCTGCAGCACACTGATTGTCATTGCAGATTGATATTTTGTTTTGTCTGTATATGATGCTGTTTATGTACATTTTTGTAGCTTTTTTTCAGTTGTTATAAACTGTTTAGGATAAAGTCCTGTGGTTAAGCAAAGTAGGCTAGCAGTAGGTCCTGCCAAATTATGATACTTTTGTTGTTCCCTAGGATGGCCGGTTGCGGTGAGATCGATCACTCAATCAACATGCTTCCCACGAACAAGAAGACAAATGAATCATGTTCCGGTGCAGCACCATCTCTCATGGTCCCTGAATGTGCTATCTGTCTGCAAACATGTGTCCACCCTGTGAGTCTGCCTTGTAAACATGTCTTCTGTTATCTGTGTGTGAAAGGAGCTTCCTGGCTGGGAAAGAGATGTGCACTCTGTCGTCAGGAGATCCCGGAGGACTTTCTTGATAAGCCAACCTTACTGTCACCTGAGGAACTCAAAGCAGCCAGTAGAGGCAATGGGGATTATGCCTGGTACTATGAAGGCAGAAATGGATGGTGGCAGTATGATGAACGTACCAGTAGGGAGCTGGAAGATGCCTTTTCCAAAGGTAAAAAGAGCACTGAAATGTTAATTGCTGGGTTCTTGTATGTGGCAGATCTTGAGAACATGGTTCAGTATAGGCGAAATGAGCATGGACGTCGCAGGAAAATAAAACGGGACATAATAGATATTCCAAAGAAGGGAGTGGCTGGGCTTAGGTTGGACTGTGACTCTAATGCTATCAATCTAGCAAGAGAGAGCTCTGCTGATGGTGCAGACAGCACACCAGCTCTAGGAGCTGCTGCTGGGCAGCCTCTAGCAACTGCTTCTGTTAGACCCCTTCCTTCACTAGATGGTCAACCGACAAGCCCTGCAACGCCATCACCTGATGCAAGCACTCTAGAGAACTCTTTTGCCAACTTGCAAATAAATGGAGACAGTATGGTTGAAAGGAGCCATAGGGGTGAGGGAGAGGAAGACCATGAATCATCGTCTTCTGGTAGGGTGCCAGTTCTTGACACCTCCATTGAGGAAACAGAATCGGATGCTAGCAGCGATAGTGAGGATGTGTCTGCCCAACTTCAGTTGCCTGTATCCTCTGCTCAGCAGAGACATCTGAATGCAAGTCAGCCAGCCTTGGATAGACCAGTGGTGGGGAGTGGGGTGGGAAGCACCAGTGTAAGGTCTAGAAGGCCTGATGGACAGTGCACAGTAACTGAAGTTTGAATCTAGAGCCATGTTTTGAAAACTCAGTCTTGTATATGTACATTTTGTCTGTATTGGCATTGCATTCCAGCCTAGCAATGTATTCAAAGTGTTTCAGGGTGGGAGGAGGGGAAAGGGAAAACCAAGCCTGGTCCTTGAACTTGTAAGAAAATCTCTTAATATGTCTTGGCTGGAAGATTCAATGTTTGAAGAAAAATAACAAAACCCTGGGGTGTGTTAATGGTTTGACAGCTACTTAGCAATACCCAGTTTCGTAAATGTCTCACGTTTTATTTTGTAGTATATGCTCATCCCCAGTAAAACCCTGTCCCCCTTTTTGACCAGTGTATATTCACTGTACAACTTGGAAATGTCATCATTCTTCATTGCATTAAGTATCTTTACTATCTTCATGGATTGATGTATGGAAGGAAAACTAAAGCGAACTGGAAAGGAACAAGAATTGGGGGTATGAACCAGATGCTTAATTTTAACATAAAGTAGGTGTGACTTCTAAAGTTCAGATGTTTTACTAAACAAAGAGCAATCATCTTCCTGAATGAAATGTAAAATAACTTCTGTTGCAGAGTTTTACTTGTAAACACTTCATGGTGTCTTCATCGGCTCTTCCGTCTAGTCCCTGTAGCTTGTTTGTTTTCTTGTTCCGTCTGGTTTTTGTTACAAAATTTATAATTTAATAAACTACATTTTATCAACCACCTGAGCTCTGTTTCCACAT
Source organism: Podarcis bocagei (assembly GCF_964188305.1). NCBI lineage: Eukaryota > Metazoa > Chordata > Lepidosauria > Squamata > Lacertidae > Podarcis > Podarcis bocagei. The sequence goes on from NC_138127.1 coordinate 43,618,554, forward strand.
GGGTCTGCACCCATGTCATCTTGAAGTTAGTTATCAGAGGAGGAGTAGACACTGCCTTTGGTTAATTGTAGGACTTTGTGTGCTGAAAATCAACATGAAACACAATGTGCTGAAGATTACACAGTGCTTGAAAAAAAATGGTATAATATATGGCTCTATAAAAACCCATTCATTTCTCCTGCCTTGCCTAATCTGCCAGGATAGGGAATCTGCAGAAATTTGTAATGTAGTGAGATAGGCAGAAAGCCAAACCACAGCTTGCTATTTTGGTTAAGTGCCATCTGTGAAAATACACCTCTCACAGACTTTCTGTACTATTGCTAACATTGGGCAAAGACATCCTTTCGTGCGGTGTGGATAGATTACTTGGTGGAAAAACCATCACATCCATAGCCCTGCAGTTGGGTGGGTGGTAGTCTAAAGCTGATTTGGTGTCAGGAGACAAAGGGAACATTGGGTCCTGTGGATTCACAGCTATTGTAGAACACTCCATTTTGCCCTACACTGTCACTAAGAACACCACTGGAATTTCCAGTGGGTGTCTTGGGAGGCCACTGGAAGTGTGGGTGTCTTGCCCATAGCCCATTTTGTTCATCAACAGAGCTATACCTCTACTAGCTCCTTACATAGCCTTTGGCTTTGACCCTCTAGCTTTGTAGCTCAAACAATATATGGAGGGGATATAGATGCGTGCAATTTAGAGCAAAAGAAAACACAATGATCCTACCTTCCCTACATAATAAGACACCTGGCAATTAGAATAAGATAGCCTGCACGTTATATGCAAAGGATAGGCACCTTGTAGTGAGAGCCCTTTTGCAGATACTGTTTTCTGCTATCAGACTGTCAAATGTTCAGAAAGCTACTTCTGTCAGTGCACTGGTTTCTGTGATTTTATGGATGGCTCCTTTGCAATTAACATATGCAATAGCTGACTATCAATAGTGTTCAGTACTGAAAATGGAAGGCTAAGAACTGGAACTCCCCCAGTCTTTCATTCTAGGTTCAGTCTTTGCTTCAATTCTTAGTGGCCGCCACTGAGCACTACCTCCTTTCACATTTAACATTAACCTGCATAGACATTGTAAAGTATCAACAAGTGTTATAACTAGCTATGTGAACTCAGTACCATTTATACATGAAGTAAATGACAAGCAGGCCTCCATAGTAAAGCCACAATCATGGCAGCATGAAGGAGATTCCTGACCTATCCATTAAACACAGCTGAATAGCTACTGCACAAAATAGAAATATCTTTTTTTATATGCATATCTGTAAGTGCCAGGGTACTGTGTATCATTTGGTTGTTATTTATCACTCATTTCTGGTAATACTGTCTTCAACAAAAACACAAACCTAAGTTTGTGCTTCTGCACAAAGCTATTCTTTCCCTGGTCTGTTCTCAAGCTTAACATCCATGTGATCCCCATATCAGAAGTGGCAGCTAACTACTTGAGTTACACATAAATAGGGGCCTGGATATAGATGCTACCTTCATAAACATCACAGTACAAACCTCATTTTAATCAGCCTGTTTGCACATGGATCTTTTGCAGCTCTGAAAAAATACTCTATCTCCATATGTACTAAAAACAAGAGATGATACTCTTTAAAGTACAGTTCCCCATCCACAATAAAGCAATTTAAATAATTTATCCTAGTCCCATAATGTGAACTAGTTTAATAAAAGGCAGCTGATGTTTTAAGTCAGGAAAAGAGAGGGCTCCAAGGAAGAGTATACCTCACCAGGGCTTTTTTCCAGCCAGAATTCAACGGAACTGAGTTCTGGCACCTCTCAGGTGGTTGCCATTGTGATTCTAAGAAGTGGGAAGTGTTTATGGTCAGTTCTGGCACCTCTTTTTCTAGAAAAATAGCACTGCCTCTAACATATTGCCAGTTTTTCAGCTATCAATGTGTTTCACATAGCTGCGGGACATTGATATATACTGATATTGAACATGCTCTGCTTTTGCACCCTAGCACCATGCCTTCATGTCAACAATGCTGCTGTATCAAGCAAAATGAAGGACGGCTCTAATAACACTTTCATCAGGAATGATTCTATAAATTAAGTGAATTCAGAGAGCCTAGCTGCAGTTATTTTGGATTCTCTGTGCAAGCCTCCAGCAGGGATTCGCAATCCTTGGCTTGCCTTGATAACAAGCCAAAAATCATGCTTGTTATGACTCACCATGCCGAGAGATGAGCAGGGTCTTACTTCATATCACACCATTCTCCAAGCTAGGAGGTCAGTGCGCGCGGGGGGACGCTTGCTGCTTTCCAAGAGTCTCCAAGGCTCAGTTGTTAGCTGTTGAGCACCTGCTTTTCTCAGGAGAAGCACATACATTCTTTCCCAGTATTACACTCAATAGGTTAGAAATGTGCTCACCAGTGGTATGTCTGTCTATGAGCACTTCAGTTTTTCTTGATAAATTGAGTTATGAAAAAGCTGTGCTGCAGAAAGCTTGAGTCAAGAGGTTGCCATGTTTCACCCACCACTGCAAATGTCTTGCTGTAACAGACTTTCTGATTTGTCACAGCTTTGTATGCCGAGTGTATCACCAAAAAGAACAAAAATAAAACAAAACAAATCTGCACTCCTCTTTGCTGGATCAACTGCTTATCATTACTGGCTCTGATAAGGTCTATTCCCCACCCCGCCTCCCAGGTGACATAACAAGAATAACAGTAGGGTCATCATTAGAAAGGAAGAACTACAAATAATAGTATTACAAACAGAAGTAATGACTTGTTTGACTCAAAGTTCTTGCAGTCCTAACACAAATACGAGGAAGTTTATACTATAGAAACTACAGCTTTAAATGCATCAGGGATATTGTAAACAAAACCAATTTACTGTTTCCACAAAGCAGCTAGATACTGGTTTTGGCACTTGGAATGCTATTGAAAGTTTGCAGATGCAAGTCATCTTGGAGATGCTTTCTTGTATAGGCTGAAAAAGGTAAGGTCAATTAAGTTAACCAGGAAATCCATCAAATATGCCTTTGATCCATATATGCCTAGACACCATCACTGATATTTGCAGATACAGCATAAGATTGTGTGAAAATCCCTTTTACATTTAACAATGTGTCTGCAAACTTTATCTACACAAAGACCTAAGATGAAGGTGAGATGTTCTTGCACTTAATACAAAATCTTATAGTACCTTCAAGAATAACAAATGCATAAGCTTTTGTAGATGAAATCCACTTAATCAGATACAATGTGGACTTGGGTTCATGAAAGCTTATGGCATAATAAATTTGTTGGTTGTTAAGGTGCCTCAAGATCCTTTGTTATTGCTGCAACAAACGAACATAGTTTACCTTTCTGGTGTAAGTTTGAGATAGTTTAATAAGCTGAAGGCAGGAGCTTTGGGGCTGTGCATGTAGTGTATGAGCTCACTGAGTACCACCTAGATGAAGTTTGAGGAAAGCTATACTGTTACTTATTTTAGTTCTGACCTGGCCAATTCTCAGTGTACATGTACACAGGGCTAAAGTTGCTTTTAGGTTAAACCTATTTTTGATCAAACTGTGTCAAACTTGGACAAGTTCAAGAGCTTTGAACTGGAGACATCAACAACAACAATCAAATCCATTTGAAAAGGATATCATCTTACATCCATCTCAGGTCTTTGCAAGGATAAACTTGGCTAAAACGTTGCACTTGCCTTTCAAAATATTATGCCCGTACATAACATAATGCACATGAAAATAATGCATTCAGTGAAGATGCTTTGAAAGAGTAAGTTTAATTACTACTCCAAGTATGATAGCTCTTACTATGAGAGAGAGGAACATACATACATTTGCATACTCACCGGGATGCAAATGTCTGCCGGCTGATTTGCAGACTTCCATATGCATACAACCTCCATGTGCAATATGCAGCAAGTTGCTGGAAGGGAAATATATATTTACCCTACCTGGGACTAAGCTCCCAGCATTTCTTTTATTATTCAAGAACAAATTTCCCTAATCTCCACTTTAGCTGTGATCAGAGTATAGGGGGCTTATAATCAAATGTCCCAGAAAGTTAATGCCCACTGAGTTGATATGATTCTTAACAGTTTCTCCCAAATCCCTGTTTGGCAGCAGCTGTTTGTTTGGAAAAGAAAGATCAAAACCATTTCTTTTGTGTGTCATTTATTTATGTTTTGTTCTCTGAGCCAAAGCCTGTAAATTGGCAGGCCCACCCCAAACAGTTCCAAAAATCTCTTTTTCGGTCATCAAGGCAGCTTCTAACTGCAGCTCTCGTCCTGCAGAAACCACTTTCTTCACAGCCTGAATTACTGCAGGAGGGCCCTTTGTGTATGGTCTGAGCCATGTACGTGTTTCTTCCAGTGACTCAAGTTCATCAGACGAGGACAACGCGGCTTCTACCAGGCCAATACGAAGGGCGGTCTCTGGATCCACTTTTACAGCACCACTCAGCAACTTGAGGGCAGGGCTGCTGCCAAGGATTTGTACGAGCCTGGCAGCTCCTCCCCAGCCTGGTACTAAGCCCATATGCTTGTGGACAAATCTAATTTCGCTCTCCGGGGTCATTAACCTGTCAGTGAGAAACAAGTATTCAGTTGTTAATTTATACTGAAGCTTAGCAGTCAAGCCATCTCAGTTCTCTCTGCCTCATTCCTATGCAAAGCACAATTTCGGATGGCAAGATGCAGACTGTAAGTGTTTTCTAACGTTAGGCAGGCTAATGCTACATCAAGCAAGCAATTTGCAGAGACTGAATCCAAAGTAAGGCAAAACAAATGGATCACTTTGAAAGGGAAGACAACAACCTTTAATCCAAAATGAGAAGCCAGCACTTTTCTATTAGGTTGAATATTACCTTTCAGATCAGAAATATGCAAGGACAGATTCTTATTACCACCTCAGCATGGGTCAGGGGTTGTTTAAGGACAACCTATGCTCATTTTCATCGACTTCAGTCTGAGGAGTTGCAATGAACACATATCTTCTTCTTTGGCAATCACTCGTAGCCGAGTAAGATTGTCTTCCATAAACATGGTTTTAACCATGAGTCTGTAAGTGACTGGAGGCCAATTCTGGACCCACACGTCCTTCCACAGTGTGGACATTGGTTCAGGGGCGGGAGTTGATCACGGTGTGGATTTGCCAAGTATGCCTTCCTCTTAGCACGTTTCTCCCTTGAGTTCGAGTGTCTTCAAAGTCCATGACACCTTTGGTAAAGGCTGTTCTCCAACTGGAGCACTCGCAGGCCACTGCTTTCCAGTTGTCAGTGTTTATACTACATTTTCTTAGGTAAAGGTACCCCTGCCCGTATGGGCCAGTCGTGACCGACTCTGGGGTTGCGTGCTCATCTTGCTTAAGAGGCCGGGAGCCAGCACTGTTCGAAGACACTTCTGGGTCATGTGGCCAGCGTGACGAAGCTGCTCTGGCGAGCCAGCGCAGCGCACAGAAACGCCGTTTACCTTCCCGCTATAAAGCGGTACCTATTTATCTACTTGCACTTAGGGGTGCTTTCGAACTGCTAGGAGGGCAGGAGCTGGGACCGAACGACGGGAGCTCACCCCTTCACAGGGATTCGAACCGCCGACCATACGATAGGCAAGTCCTAGGCACTGAGGTTTTACCCACAGCACCACCCACGTCCCTAGATTTGCCTAGACAGTCTTTAAAGCTCTTAATGAACACACATAAAACCCTATGGGCATGGGGCTGAAATCAGATGGCAAGACTGGGAGGGATTGTTTTGCCATGAAGCAGCCCATGTTTTGCTGGGCTTTCATAGCTAAACAAACTTTTGTGGTCATCAGGATTCCATTGGTCCCATTTTTATTTTTTTTTAAAAAGGAATGTCAAATATGCTAAATGGGGCTTACTCCCAAGTAAATATGCACAAATTGTCAGCCCTAGTCCTAGTCTGTAGATTTCTTCAAAGCCCTAGTCCAAGTCTGTAGATTTATTCAAAATATTCACATGTTAGTGAAGAATCCAGGCAGCACGAGAATCAAGAAGTGATGGGGAAATCAACAGAGAAAAACGAGATTTTGTTCTATAGTTCAGTAAAAGAGAGAGAGAGAGAGATGGCAATTCCTATAATGGTCAGGACCTTGCCTTTTTTTGCGTCTCATGTGAATGCTCTTTATTGTGCTTTAAAAATAAGAGAGAGAAGCTGAGGTTAATGCCACTTTGCAGAGGAAAACTAGTGCAGTTACTAGCTGAATTGGAAAAGGGCAAGCAAAATGATAAAGGGGCTGAAGTAACTCCCCTATGAGGAAAGGTCACAACATCCACGACCCCTTTTTTTGGGGGGGGGGAATAGGGCAAATAAGGGAGAGAGAAAATGATATGTGCAAAATTATGCATGGTGTGCAGAAGGAAGGTAGACGTTTTTTCTCTCGCACAATACTCAGGGACACCTCAGGAAGCCGAATGTTACAGGTTTCAGGGCAGACAAAAGGAAGTGCTCCACCCAGCACACAGGTAACTATAGGATTCGCTACCCCACAACATAGTGGTCGCCACCAACTTGGACAGCTTTAAAAGGGCCTTATACAGATTAATGGAGGACAAGACTATCAAAGACTCCTGCCCGTGATGACTATATATTAGCTCCAAAATCAGTGGCGGTGTGCCTCTCACTACCAGTCGCTGGGGAGAACAATTAGGAAGAGCTGATGCTGCACTCGTGTCTTGCTTGAGGGATTCCTGCAGGCATCTGGTTGGCCACTGAGAGAACAGGATGCGAGACCAGGCAGGCCTCTGGTCTCTTCCTTCTGTACTTTGCTGGAATAGGGCCAGAGACTTGAACAGGCTTGCCACAGTAAATTGCTCAGCAGCACCCGCTGGCCTTCGCAGCTCACGTCTTCCACAACATCTATGGACTTACCTTATTGCGTACTGTCGTTGTGGTGATAAAACCTTGGCACAGTCAGAGCGGATATCAGGGGGGAGAAAGAGAGACAGTCACACATAGGTCAGGAAGCAGGAAGGAATGAGGGGTGGATAACGGAGGGGAAGAAGAAAGTGAGCAGCAGGGGTGGCGGTTATGAAGAAGGAAGAAGGAGGCTGAGATCCGGATTATGCAGAAGACAGAGACAATATGCAGACTGAGAGCTTCTGGAGGAGCAACAATACACACATTGGTTTTATTTGCTGGGTAGGCAGAACTCTGAGTTTCTCCCACTGATTTTAACAGGAAAAAAAGATTAAAGGAATGTATGCTGTAACAACCTGAACATGGAAGGCATAATTTTTGAGAGAAGAAGCAGCTGCTGCCACCATTCTCCATGCTTCCCTCTCAGGCCTACACAGGAAGAACATTATGTGGACATAAGCCAATATTATCACGTGCGCTACACAGAACTCAGTCATGCAGACAAATAATCTTCTGCACTGAACATGGACTTTTAAGGTTGTCTGGAGAGTGCCCTGTTTAATATGTATCTGCTTGAATCTGCTTTCAAATATGGAGAGATTTGTCTGGATTATTGCTATTAATAGGTAACAAACAGAAAAAAACACCAGCAACTAGACAATAATCCAAAACACTGTGGTCCATGCTGCTGGGAAAATGGCAACTCTGGGCTATATACATAGAATTGTAGAGCTGGAAGGGACTCTGAGGATCATCTAGTCCAGCTCTTCTCAACCTGTGGGTCCCCAGATGTTGAACTACAACTCCCATCACCCCTAGCTAGCAAGGCTCCGTCAGGGATTATGGGAGTTGTAGTCCAACAACATCTGGGGACCCACAGGTTAGTCCAACCCCCTGCAATGCCAGAATATGCAGTTGTCTCATACAGGGATTGAAGCTGCAACCTTGGCCTTATCAGCACCATGCTCTAGCCAACTGAGCTATCAGACACATTGTTTGAAGCAGGATGGAAATTGACCAGCACACAACCAAATTAAACCTAAGGGAAGGGCTGTGGCTCAGGAGTGGAGCCCATGCTTTGAATGCAAAGGGAGCCAGGCTGAATCCCCACCTTCTACGGGTAGATCTGAGACAGGCTGAGGTCAGGCAGACTGAGTTAGGTGGAGTCATGCCCATTTTTCTTAACAGGACAGCCTCCACGGCTTGCAGCTCTAAAAACGTGTTTAAAATGCAAATGATTTAAAAGGCCGGTCTGACTTTTGCAGGTCACTGCAGATATCATGAACTCAGCTGACCAATGGAAGATTAACAATGAGTATCCCTCACACTTCATGCATAAAGCGATCCCTCTGCTTCTTAGCCTGCACCTTATTTCTGTGAGCACATCATTGGCTCACATGAACACACTGCACCAAGCTCGCAGCAGTGTTTTGTCAGCTTACATTTCTCAAGAAGAGCTCATATGTGAATGCTCGGTGTGAAATTTAGGCCATATATTTGTAAGAAAGGAGAACTGTGAACAGAGGAAACTTCATTTCGCATTAAAACCATCTTGTTTACTGGACCGCTGCTCTGGATTTAAAAAGAAGAAATAAAAAGACCATAACAACGCCTGTGTGTTCCTCTCTAATGATATGACTTGTGATTCAAGTGGCATGGTCTGGAATACTAATGATTTTTACAGTTTTCCTAGAAGAGAAGGAGAAGCAACCTAGAAAATGCAAGAATTTGATCTGCCATAGCTCCAAAGCTTTATTCACGGGCAAGCAGGGGGAGTGAGGAGAGGAGGGGAGTATGATGGAGCCACATATCTCAGAATCTACTTTGGTATCACTTATGCACACAACAAAGCTGTGTGTATTCTGCCCATGTACAAATTGCTTTGCAAATATAAAATTCAACATACCGTATTTTTTGCTCCATTGGACGCACCGGACCATAGGACGCACCGGACCATAGGAGGGGGAGAACAGGGGGAGAATTTTTTTTCTTGTTCTCCCCCTCTAAAACAAGGTGCGTTCAAGGTACATTCCCCAGAGCTTGTGGGGCTGGAGGTGGAGGGAAGTGCTGCTTTCCCCCACCGCCAGCCTCAAAGATCCCTGAAGCCTTTGGAGCGCAGCGCCCCGCTGCCCTGCAGAGGTTTGCGCGCAGCCGTCCCCAAGCTAGAGCAGCGAAACGGAGCCCTCCGTCTCGCTGTTCTGGCTTGGGAACAGCCTTGCTAGCTTCTGCAGGACAGCGGGGTGAAGGCACCCCGCTGCCCTGCAGAGGTTTGCACGCAGCCGTCCCCAAGCTAGAGCAGCAAGACGGAGCGCTCCGCAGTGCTCCGTCTTCCTGTTCTGGCTTTGGGCTTAGCGGCGCAGCCTGCATTCGCTCTATAGGACGCACACACATTTCCCCTTAATTTTTGGATGGGGAAATGTGCGTCCTATAGAACGAAAAATACGGTAAGTGTCTAGTTAGGAGATGTGTAGAGATAAGCTCTCCCACATTTTCAGGCCTGTTGAAGTATCAAGAGTTACAAATCCCAGACACCTCTGGCAGTATTCTAGACTGACTGGAGTGGGGGTGGGGGAGGACTTTACTGATGTAGAGTCTGCTTCAAGAATATCATAGGTAAAGGTAAAGGACCCCTGGACGGCTAAATCCAGTCAAAGGCGACTATGGGGTTACGGCACTCATCTCGCTTTCAGGCCGAGGGAGCCGGCATTTGTCCACAGACAACTTTCCGGGTCATGCAGCCAGCATGACTAAACCGCTTCTGGCACAACGGGACACTGTTTAACTTCCTGCTGTAGCGGTACCTATTTATCTACTTGCAATGGTGTGCTTTGGAACTGCTAGGTTGGCAGAAACTGGGACAGAGCAACAGGAGCTCACTCTGTCGCACAGATTCAAACTGCTGACCTTCTGACCTAAAGTGTCTATAAAGGTCTAGGCTGTGCCTCCTCCATTTATCCAGACAAGGTAAGTGTAGGTTATTCAGGATAAAAACCTGCTCAGCATTTTATTTTCTAGTCCAGTTCAAAGGTCACCTTCTCCCAGAACAGGGTGATCAGTGGAAGTGACCTCCAGCTTACAAACTTCTGCTTCCCAGCTCTGCATCTCCCTTGAACTGCAACAGAGAAGGGGGACCTGAGGGCTTCGTTCACATAGAGGGTGTGCCAGCAAGTTTCTCCCTATCTTCCTCGGATTTCTTTATTCTTCCCTTACCAGAGCACTGTGAGACAGAGCCGCAGAAAAGCCAGCCATGTAATGTAGTAATCAGACCTATGTTAATGCCCTATTCTCCGCCCCCCCCCTTTCTATATCATTGCTAGTAGCACTGGGTGGAGTTCGAAAGTGATTGAAGTTAAAGCCATATCATCAGTTAGCAGAAGCATTAAACATGAGATATCAAACTGAAGTTTCCCACCTCAGGCCAGCTTGTAATTATACAGTATTTCATGCTTGTAATTATACAGTAATATCTAAACTGTGTGGCTAAATGCAAAGCTATTTTTAATTGATGCTTCCCCCCCCCTTAAAAGAAGTTGAAAATTTGTTTCTGCACAGAGCTCTTCAACTTCTTTTTCCATGCCATACAACCTGATCGTAGTATGAGGCCAAATTATTTTATGTCAACTGCCTAATTACATAGATTCAGACACAAGGAGCTGACATTAGCACAAGAATCGAACACAAAAGGAGGATGGCAGGTAGAGGAAGTGATCCATGGGTTATGGGTGCTTTAGTTGAGATTCCTGCATTGCAGGGGGTTGGACTACATGACCCTTGGGGTACCTTCCAACTCTACAATTCTATGAACACCCAGTACCCCTGACCAGTGGCCAAGCTAACTGGGCCTGAACTCCAAATGGCCGGCATTCTTCTGGCATGCCTGTAACATTAGCTCATCCTCCAGCAGCACATGAGCATGGTGAATGCCCAGCCACCTGGAGAGCAAAACCAGCCTGTGACACTTCCACTTCCACCTGCCACCCCAGCTACCAGAAAAAGGAACTCCCAAGAGTTACAGGTTAATTCACCACCTGGGAGGGGACAACTAGGGCTTTTTTCAGCCAGAACTTGCCGGAACTCAGTTCTGGCACCTCTCAGGTGGGCGCCATTGCCATTCTAAGAGAACAAGTGTTCTAGAAAAATGGCACTGGGGACAACCACTGGCTAACTCTCCTGTCACCAATGAGTGAGTTTGTTATTTATTTAGTAAGTGTCTATCCCACTTTCTCCCCAAGGGAGAAGTTCTCCCCGCTTGTCATTTTATCCTAGCAACAAAACTATGTGGTAAGCTAGGCTGAAAAACAGTGACTGGCCCAAGGTCGCCCAGTGAGCTTAATGGCCGAGTGGGGATTTGAACCCTGATCTCCCAAAGCCTAGTCCAATGCTTTAACTACTGTACCAAACTGGCTGTTCAGGTCAGCCTGTTTCGCCCTCCCCTGCTTTCCACCAATGCATGCAGTCTGAAAGAGCAGTCTGACATGCAGGGGGAAGACCCCTGGGTTGTCAGAAGTATTCAGTCAGCACCTCACCCCCAGGTTTCAAATGAAGAAGTTTTTTTATTAAAGTAAGAGATGAAGGTATAAGGAGAGGAGAGAGAGAACAGGTAAGATAGCGTAAGCAGAAAAGCAAACAGTTTACTGTCTAAACAACCCACACTAGACAACAGAGCAAGGATTACCCATGATGTTGAGGAGATGACCAGGTTTTTTTAAACCCTGTAGATACAATTCTCTATTCAGGTATGGCTATGTGCACTCAGACAATCACTACAGGCACATGGGGACTTGACAAGGGATGCCTAAAAGGATGAAAGGTTGATACTTCTCAACAAGCTAGGAAGGAGGAAGTAAAAAGGTGACAGCAGGGAGAGATTTCCTAATTACTTCAGGTAGACAGAATCCGGGGTGGGGGGGTGGGGCGTTTCAGCTTGCAATGCTACAGAAAAGTTACTATGTAATTGGGAATCTATGCCATTAAAGAGACAGGCATTTTGTTCTCAGGCTTTTCTCCAAAATGAGCTGTTCAAATATAAAGAAAGGGGGTAGTGAAATTGCTTGACTAAGCCACAGGAAGTAGTGATGGCCACCCATTCAGATGGTTTTAAAAGAGAATTAGAGAAATTCAAGGAGGATATGGCTATTAATGGCTTCTAGTCAAAATGGTTATGTTCCACTGCAGTATCCCTCTGTATAGTGGTAGGTGGGAATAATGAGCGGGCAGAGGTCTGTTGTACTCATGTCCTCTTTCGGGCTTCCCATAGGCATTTGGAAAGCCCCTGAGGGAACAGGATGATGGGCTAGGTGGGACTTTGGCCTGATCTCTTCTCATGTTCTTATGTAACCAGTTCTCTTATTGTGGAAGTTAAAAAGATTCCTTGTAATCCAACATTTTCACAACATAGGACAAAACACTCAAATGGGTGTAGGCGTTCCCCTTAAAATATTCCCTTTTATTTATAAAAAATTGTTAAATTGCCATTCTATCAACATACACTCAAGGCAATCTATTCTATTTAAAGCCAAGAGCAAACAGCACAAAGGATTGTTTAAAAAAAAAACCACGATACTAAAATGCTACGGCAGCATGAAAGAAAAGTGCTAGGAGAATGAAGTAGATGAGATTTTATCTGCCACTCTTTCCCTGGGAACAATCCAAATGTGTAAAGAATGTCTGAACAGGGTCCCAAGTCTGCTCAGAGATGCATTTAACCCTACCTGAAGTCACATGCAGTGGTGAGTTCTGCTCCTCCTCCCAGAGCCTTCCCTTGGACTAAGGCAACTGTAATCAGAGGTAGCCTACACAAAACGGGGAGCAAGAAAGAAACCATTCAAAATTACAACTACAGTCAAAGGGTTAAATGATCCAAAGGCATGCTATTCCAAACCAAGACAAACAATGGTTTGTCTTGGAACGTAAGCATGACACATAAACATCGGAAACAAAAGCAATTATCATAGAAACAGTAAAAATACCCCCCCAAAAAAAGAGCAGAGATCTGCTTCATATTTGTTTTACGGTTCTCTTTTGTAGGCTATCTTGAAAATCTAGATTAATAAAATTACGTTTTAATATTTTTTATTTATTTTAAAAAAGGTGAAAATAAGCATTAAAGTGCGCACACATTGTGAAGACTGCTGGGTGGTGGGGGGAATTGTAAGCTTTTATGTTTTTCAGACTTTATGGAGGACTGGCACCTGTTTAGTTTTGTCCATTTATGGTGCCCTGTCATGACACCCCGCCCCCCAGAAAGCTACCTTATCTCTGCATATATAAATAAGTTTCACATAACCAGAGTCAGACATTCTGTTAAATTTTCTAATCTTTTTTATTCTGTATGACACATTTAGAAGAACAACTCAAAAGCTAATACAGTGGTACCTCAGGTTTCATATGCTTCAGGTTACATACGCTTCAGGTTACAGACTCCACTAACCCAGAAATAGTGCTTCAGGTTAAGAACTTTGCTTCAGGTTGAGAACAGAAATCGTGCTCCAGCAGCGCAGCAGCAGCGGGAGTCCCCATTAGCTAAAGTGGTGCTTCAGGTTAAGAACAGTTTCAGGTTAAGCACGGACCTCTGGAACAAATTAAGTACTTAACCCGAGGTACCACTGTATGTGGCTAGTGTGGTTTTGAGCTCTCAAGAGGCCAAAATTAGAAATAGTATATGAAAGCTACAGCCCCCAACATTGACATGAGCTGATAATGAAACTCAGTTATAAGACTATTCCTTCAAATGTGTTGTGAAGAACTGGGGACTGAGAGGTTACTGGCTACGAATTTTGGGGAATTCATTTCCTAAGCTCCCTCTCCCACAAGTTTGCCTCACGGTCTTTCACCCTCTGTCACCTTTTTCTCGTGTGACCTTGGGCAGTGATTCTTCTATGCAGCAGTAAGTCTGCATTCTGTTATAGAAACGTCTGAAACAATGGGGAACAGGATTAAATGTCAGAGAAGGATGGACTTTTGTTTCTCATCTGGAAGTCCTTAGGTCATTCTACAAAAAAAGCCCTCATAAAACTGAAGGTCAGAAATAATCCAAAACAATAGCGGCATGAGAAATACGGCTTCCCAGTTACTAAGAGAGCCTTAAGAAATGCTGGAGAGAGAGAAACCTTTGTGGGGGTGGGGAACAGATGGTGGATTAAACTAACAGTCTCCTCCTCTGCACATGTTGCTTCCATACCCCTATGTAGGTTGTGGACATACTGCTTGCCAACTTTTAAGAGATGACTTCAACACTTTCTAGAAATTGAGGCAGAACTTTCAGGGGGTGATATGTCCCTGCCCCTACCACCAAAGGCTTTGTTGTCATTTCGGAAAACTTCAAGAGTTGTAAATGTCATCTGCTTATAAGAACCAACGTTTTAGTTTCCAACATTCTCCAGGCTTACAAATTATGCAACATGCAAACATGAAATGCCACTTTTGGATTTATTTATTTTTTTGCTATGGCTACAATTCAAGTTGTTGAACATTTTAAAAGTTAATCAGACAAAACACACTAACCTCATGAGTCTGGTTAAGGTGTTTTGCATGAACATACACATGTCCATCCCATCCTATAAAGAAGGAGGAAAACAGTTAAAATTATCCTGAGGTACACAAATGCCCAAAGGGAATAGCTGCTCTGGAATGTTCTACTGATTCCAACTGAGCTTACATATAATAAATTTCCTAAACGTTTTGCCTAGGTTCTGTACTCTAAACTGTACCAAAGACATTGTGCTCCAAATCAGCTACTGACTGCTACCAATGGCTCCATAAAGATGCTAAATAGCACTGGAGACAAAATAAGCACTGGGACATTCCACAGCATAACTGCCAGAACTCTGGTGCTCGGGTCCTGTTTACAGGTTTCCCACAGGAATCTATCCTGTTGGCCACTGTGAGATCAGGATGCTAAATGAGATGGCTCACTGGCATGATCCAGCGAGCTCTTCTCATGTTCCTTAGACACATAGTCATCCAATGCTACTCTATGGAACTAGCCCTGCAGGTAAGTACAGAACCAGTGCAGAATAGCATCTGCAACTACTAACCTACAGAGCTAATTCAGGAGGAATCTATAGTTGATGGTCTCAAATGCTGCTGAAAGATAAAGCAAGAGTCACTTGACCTTCTCCGATGGTCATCCATCAGGGCTAGCAAGGTCAACTGGGCTGCAAAACCAGGTTCTACCAAAACTGGTAAGGGCTAGAATAATTGGTTTCATCCAAGAACATCTGTACTAAGCACTTTCCCAATAAAAGAGGTCTTTGCATTTAGGTGGAAGGTGTTGCCTGCCATTGGATCCAGGGCAGGCTTTATTAGGAGTGGTTGCAGCACCACCCTGCCACATAACGATGCATTAACCACTTGCTGGACCACCCACTATTTCCTCCCATCCAAGCGGGTTAAGAGGGCAAGTCAGCATTGCTACAAGCCCGTTGTCCACATTGTCAGGCCCCAGTGGAATGACTGACTGGAGAAAGTGTTTGGTGACCAAGTGGGAGTGACTGGGTTAATGGTGTGCTTGTGTGTGCTGGTGAAGATGTAGTATGGGTTGGGCGATATTAAATTAGTGCGTATTATATGATTTATGCAGATGTAGTACAGAATTTGGGTGGGATGGTGAACAGTGAGGCGAGTGTTGCATTTTGGGTCAGGGTGTGCCTTGGCAAGGGAGAGGCTGAAGAGGGAAGGGGCTCCTGACTAAAGACAATTCAAAATGTGCTGCTGTGTTTTTGCTTTGGGCGTTTTTCTTTTTGTTATCTTGTATTATCTTGTAGTTTCTCAGGCTGTTTGTTATATAAGCATATTGCATTTGTTATTTTGTACACTGCTTAGTGGCTGAAATAGGGACTCTGCAGTCTCTAGATGCCAATTCCTAGCTTTTACAATACAGAGGCTTTTTATTTTGCAAAACATTTTTAAAAAATGAATTTGAGACCCTCAGCCTTTTCTGTTTTTATTTCTATCTATTTGGCACATATTTTTGTTCTCTTCTTCATCTACCTAAAGATAGCCTGAGTGGCTGTACATCTCTCTCTCTCTCTCTCTCTCTCTCTCTCTCTCTCTCTCTCTCTCAATTTTATTGCAGTTTTGACATGGTATTGTTGTTGGCTTGCATTCACTTTTTAACTGTTGTAAGACACTGCAAGACAGCTCAGGGTGAAAGGCAGATAGCAAACCCTATATATCAATAATATAATTAGGAATACAAATTCCATTCATAAATGAAATAGGATTGAATAAAGCTGAAGAACAAAGACATTTTCCACCCTAAGCAGTGATCTCACTATTTAACTTAAAAAACACCCTGAGCAGTGCACAAAGCAGGCCAGAAGAGAAGTCTAAAATGTTGATGAATACAAAGATGCCTGTGTTTATGGAAGGGAAGGGGGGGGAAGAGGAACTATTCATAGTGAAAAGTTTCAAAACAAAGCCACATTAATGATCTCAGAGCATTTCTGCTTCTACAAAGTAAGACTGTCAGCTGGTGCTAACTCTTGAATGGCAACCAGAAGGCGGACTGGTGAGTGCAGGCCATTATTAATATCTTATTAATTAAATGCCATGGAAGGCAGAGACTGAAAAGGCTTTGGCTCTTGGCTTCAGTTAAATGAGCCTAGTAGATTGAAGAGGAGCCCTTAATGAATAAGACCAAAAGCACCTATCTGGTTCAACATCCTATTTCCCATGGTGGCCAATCAGATTCCTCTAGAAAGTCCATAGGCAGGTGAAAGGAGGCTGCATATATAGCCGTTGTGACTAGTAGGTAGCCACTCATGGCCATATCTTACATATCAAACATTCTCCTCTGACAAAACTGGCTGCTACAGAAAGACATATTCAGTGGTTTGGGTAGTTCTTTCAGAGAAGATTTCCAGTTAACATTTAGCTGCTCTGCACCGCACAATAAGTTAAACTATGGGTTACTGAGACCACACAAACATGTGAACTCCCAGAGAAGAACTTTGCTTCTCCCCAGTCCTTTTTGCTGCAATGCTGTGTTAAGCTAACCAATGCCAAGTAGCCAAGTCATCAGAGGGATGGCCTTTTCACCACTGCTGGAAAAGACCAGTGACATTTTTCGTATTTTCTCAACACCCACAGGGCAACACCATTCCCCAACAACAAAACCTGTTTGCGACCCTGTAATATGCTGTACAATAAGCCTGCAACTCACACACATTTAACTTGTGAGCTTTAAGCACTTGGCAATTTATTTATTTTTAAACAATTTAAAGAAGGGAAGAAAGGAGGCAGGCATCTGGGAAGAAAAGACTTTTCTTGCCATTGTACCCAACGTGTTTTTGACTATATGCATTTTGGCTTTAGGTGCAATCCCCAGAATGTAGGACTTACTGTAATTATTTTCAAAATGTGCAGTGAGAAACATCAAGCAAGGGTGAAAATAAATTACTGCCAGGCAAGATATAGTCTGAAAACTCACACTCAAGGTTCTTGAAAGACACTGGGAGTTCTGAGCCATTATTTAGAAACAACCCTCCTATGATTCAGATACCAGAAAGCAAAAGAACCTCTCACTGTAGTTAAACAGAGGGTGATATGCAACATTTGTCATATTCAGAGTAGGCTTAAAGCCACTGATTTCAAAATGACTAATGCTGGATATCAGGGAATTCAGCCAAGTGAAAGGAATTTCAAAAAGGAGAGATTACAGCACATGCTTAGCTCTCCTGTTGTGATCAATGGGACATAGAATGTGAGATAACTTTATACAGCTAATTACCAAAGTGATTTGGGAAGTCTGACATGCTTTCAGAGAATGGAATTTAACAAATACTTTAAAAAAAAAACCCTGAAAAAACTGAGCTAAGTCTGCTACTGAGAAAGTGTTTTAAGCAAATCAAGTCAGACCTCCCTGTTTCATACTGTGAGGAATATACAATGTGTGGTCCATGCCAACAAACCCAGGAAACAATTTTATTGAACCAAATTTGGGTCACAGTAATTGCACAAGTTTATGACTCACACCAAGGAGTAAATTTATTTTATTTCTCACATTTTGGAAATGAGATTTCCAAAGGATAGAAACATACAGCAATCAGTTAGGAGAGCACTGTCTTTTATTCTTGCTGTAACAATAAACAAAGCCAGTCATTTCATTTCGCCCTGAGGAAAGTGAGAGCACTTTTCAACGCTGGCTTGAAAACCGCTGTGAATTGACATGTTACAGCACTGGACAGGTTACTCAGCACTAATGACAGCTTTTAGTTGTCCTACGTCGCTTTATGGATCCAAGTCCTTTTTTAAAACCTAGTATTAATCCTGCCATTATTTAAACAAAGGCTGTGGCTGAATTCTTGCAATGAGTGAGATGTGATTGCAGGGAATAAAATGGACAAATATCCTCTGTGGCCAAGAACAACAACCAGCTTGATACTGGGAATTTCTGCCTCATCCTATGCAGGTTTACTCAGAAACCCATCCCAGTATGGGACTTACTTCCAAGTGTGCATAGGATTGCTGCCTGAGGAATAAAATAAACCTTGCAAAAATCTTCTCAGAAGTTGTCCCATTCAGTTCAATGAAGCTTGTTCCCAGATAAGTGGGTACAGTGGTACCTAGGATGTTGAATGGCTTGTCTCCTCAACAAGTCGGCTCCCGAACGCCGCAAACCCGGAAGTGAGTGTTCCAGTTAGCGAATGTTTCTTGGAAGCCAAACATCTGATGCGGCTTCCGATTGAGTGCAGGAAGCTTCTGCAGCCAATTGGAAGCTGCGCCTTGGTTTTCAAACGGTTCCTGGAGTCAAACGGAAGCCCGGAATGGATTAAGTTTGACAACCAAGGTACCACTGTATTTGGAATGCAGTCTAAATAGCTTCCTTTTAACAGGAGTCTCCCTCCACATAGATTTCATTCCCATTAACTGAACTGCAGGTGAAGGAGACCGATCCACTTTAACAGCTTGGGAAACCAATCAAGCTCATCTTACTGTCTGCAACCAGTCTCATTTCTCTGAATAGCCTGAGAAATTTTAAAAAGTTTTAAAGAAGAAATGGAATAAGCTGGAGGATTTCCAGTGCGGAACTTCTGAGTAATAAATCAAAGACACAACCCCTACACTTGTACTACTTGCAATTTGTCATTCACTTCTGAAATGCTGACAGCACATTCAGCATCCAGACACAAAACAGAATAATTGTTATTGTTTTCTTATGATGATTTGCAGGGTCATCTTTCATTGAGGAACAAGTGGCTCAGAACATTAAACAGTGCATGAGAAATTGATTTCTACTATCACTTACCTGTGGGCTGGACAGCGCCCTGACGGCATTCAGATCAGACCCTGAACAAAAAGTGTTTGCTGCACCACGGACAATCAGCCCTTTCCCATCCGTCCAGGTTTCCAATTCAGCAACCCTCTCCTGTAGCTCTAGCATCATCACACCTGCCATCAAAAGAAGGAGCATGTGAGGGTCACCTTTAGAATGCATTTTATTAGAAAAACTAGTTTGAAAACTTCACAATTATATGGTTCTATGATAGTGGCAGAAAGTGAGGAGGAATTAAAGAACCTTTTAATGAGGGTGAGAGGAGAGCGCAAAATATGGTCTGAAGCTCAACATCAAAAAAACGAAGATCATGGCCACTGGTCCCATCACCTCCTGGCAAATAGAAGGGGAAGAAATGGAGGCAGTGAGAGATTTTACTTTTTTGGGCTCCATGATCACTGCGGATGGTGACAGCAGCCACGAAATTAAAAGACGCCTGCTCCTTGGGAGAAAGGCGATGGCAAACCTAGACAGCATCTTAAAAAGCAGAGACATCACCTTGCCAACAAAGGTCCGTATAGTTAAAGCCATGGTTTTCCCAGTAGTGATGTATGGAAGTGAGAGCTGGACCATGAAGAGGGCTGATCGCCGAAGAATTGATGCTTTTGAATTGTGGTGCTGGAGGAGACTCTTGAGAGTCCCATGGACTGCAAGAAGATCAAACGCATCCGTTCTTAAAGAAATTAGCCCTGAGTGCTCACTGGAAGGACAGGTCGTGAAGCTGAGGCTCCAATACTTTGGCCACCTCATGAGAAGAGAAGACTCCCTGGAAAAGACCCTGATGTTGGGAAAGATTGAGGGCACAAGGAGAAGGGGACAACAGAGGACGAGATGGTTGGACAGTGTTCTCGAAGCTACAAACATGAGTCTGACCAAACTGCGGGAGGCAGTGGAAGACAAGAATGCCTGGCGTGCTCTGGTCCATGGGGTCACAAAGAGTCGGACACAACTAAACAACTAAACAACAACAATGATAATGACATATGATTCTATATGAAAAGGCTATACTATCAGCATCTATACTTTCTATTTTTAAAAAACATAACTCCTATTCTTTGGGGACTCCAGGATTCTGTCCTGGCTGCACCTCTTTACTACGCACTTTAGAAAGTGCTGGTTGAAGGAAAATGCCAAGTGTCCCTCCAGGGGAATGGCTGGGTAGGGGTCACCACCAACCTTTTTTTAAGCCACTGGGCACATTTGGAATTTTGAGGAAGTGCTGTGGGTGCCAGTCACATGCTGCAGGGCATATAGTCTCACAAAACAATGCTGTGGAGTGTGACGTAACATGAAATGGCTGCTGGGAGAGCATGATATAATGGCTTACACATCTTTTTTTTAAAAAAACAACCACCAGAAAAAGAGACAGGACTAACCACAAAATCATGCTGGCCACACACACAGACACACAACCTCCCAGAGGAAAAGCATTATAAGTCACTGTTCTACATGCTCACATGTAGATGCTCCTTGCACTTCTCTAGTGAATTTTCGTCTCTCTTGGTAAACTTGTGGCTTGACATTTTTAATACCCCCCCCCCGATGATTTAATGGATTCTCAATATGGTATATTTATTGATTTGAATCCTTTATTAATTTATTTATTAGTAACCTATCCAAACTATTGAAAGAATGTAAGTGTGCAGTGGCCAAACGCCAGCCAATGGGAGAATGTATCAGTATTCCAGGGTCTCCACTGTTGTAAGTTTCTAGCTGTAATTCACAGTGAGAGGACTTGACCTATGATTTCCTAAATCCTCCACCCCTGTGGTCATATTTCAGTCTCCATGGTCAGCAGTGATTAACCCCTTTAATGCCAAATACAGCACACAGGTCTATAGAAAACTACTTGTCCAGCTGTTATGCCCTTTCTCTGGAACACTGAGGATGTCAGAGCAACTTCCAGAAGCAATACAAGACATTTTGGGGTTTTTTATCCATGCTGGCATTCAGTAGTAATTTCTAGATCAGAATTTGGTTAATCCACCTGCATTTCTATATTGGAAATCCTTATGAATATTGCTTTGGACTTGGAGCTTTAGGAAAAGACCAGGCTATGAATTTAAATAAACCAAGAATTAAGTACATTTGGGCAGATATATAAAACAAAGAGAAAAGAACTGGGGCATCTGGCTTCAGGCTCACTGAACTGTTGTGACAAAAGGCTTTTTCAACATCTACAGTGTGGTATTACAGAGTCCCTGTGAAGAACACGACCCATTTAAAATCTCTGTGATTGCAAGATAATTCTCATCACATCTGAAGGCAAGTGTTAAGGAGTCATTTCTGCCTTTGCACATACTTAAGAAGAAGCAAACACATATTATTAAATGTATTAATAATTAAGAAAGCATTCACTTATTTGCTATACTAGACACCCAAGAGCTATCACTCTCTGGGCATCATACAAAGAGGAGAGAGAAAATATAAATGTACATAACAAATTGCAAAAACCATCCACAACACATTGCTAATACCTGTAAACGCATTCATAAACCTTGAATTGTTCAAAGTCAGTATCCCAATCCCATCATCTTCTTTAGAAAGGTCAACAGATCCACCTGCAAATTGCTGAAGCTTCTTCTTTACTTTCTCCTCCTCAAAGCCATGAGTATGGCTATGGAGAGACATACTCACTTGTGGCAACAATCTGCCATGAGTAATTCGATGAAAACTCTTCCATAGTAAAATGGTCATTTCTGGAAAGGAGCACAGAGAAGAAATCAATCCAGGTTGATGATGCCTAACTGCATCTTATTTTTCAGACCTATCTAAACAAAATAAAAAAAATCCTTCCAGTAGCACCTTAGAGACCAACTAAGTTTGATATGGGTATGAGCTTTCGTGTGTATGCACACTTCTTCAGATACACTGAAACAGAAGTCACCAGACCCTTATATATAGTGAGAGGGTGGGGAGGGGTATTACTCAGAAGGGTGGTGGGAATGGGTGATTGGCTGATAGGTGTCATCCACACCTATTCAGCTAC
Source organism: Podarcis bocagei (assembly GCF_964188305.1). NCBI lineage: Eukaryota > Metazoa > Chordata > Lepidosauria > Squamata > Lacertidae > Podarcis > Podarcis bocagei. Next base: position 43,640,675 of record NC_138127.1, read on the forward strand.
CTGAAGGTACAGGTATATCCCTATATGAGCCTGCCTGGGTGTCAATATCTTCAGTGAGGGGCCTTCCTCTTGGCTCCACCACCCTTACAGACACATTTGGTGGGGACACGAGAGAGGGCCTTCTTGGTAGTTGCTCCCACAGAAGGCTAGGCTGGCCCCCTCCCTGCTTTCCTTTCGTTGACAAAGACTTTTTTGTTTGAGCAGGCCTTTGGCCACTAATTGGCTGTTGCAGCAGGGTCTTTTAATGGCCAGTTAAGTATGTTTATTTTCTGCTTCTCTTGTTGCATTTTCAAACAGTTTTATGTTATTTTGATTCAGTGCTGCTTTTAATATAGAATCTTATTTAATAGTTGCTATTATTTTTTACTATTTATAACTAACTGGTTAGTTTTTTTAGCTGTATCTGTTTCTAATTCATGTTGAAAGACAAAATAAAAATAAAAATAATTTTTAAACAAGTCAAAGGGCAGGCAGCAAATGTGGACATTACAGCCAGGTGATGCTCAGGAGTCATGAACAGCAAATCACACAATACAAGGTATTATCACAGAATTACTTTTCTTTCCCCGCACCCCACCCCTCTTCTCTAATGCTAGTCACTGGCACACCATGATTTGGGTCAAGCACAAAAAGATTGATATTTTCAATAGATTAATCTGAAAAACACAACTGCCCCGGAAAGTCTGATGTCTATTAAGATATTAATATTTTATTTTGAATAGAGTTCTTAATTTATGGAATGTCTGACATTTTATCTTGCAGGCGTTCAGCAATATAAATGGCCAATTAGCATTTTCATAATGCCTCTTTGATTTATTCCACATGAAACCAATCAAGTGTGTTTTGAAGTTCTCCAGCGATAACTAGGTCACCCCTTGAATTTTTTGCCATAAGTCTAGTAAAGCATAACCACTAATAGTTCGATACCAACACCAAGAACCCAGTCAGACATCAGCACCCCTCCCTAGCCACAGTCCCCACCTTCTCTACTAAACTATGGCTACTTAATGGCTTTGCTATATTGAATGCTGGAGAAAAACCAGCAACTTTAATTGTTAAGTTGCTACTGCTACATATAAACATTCCCCTATAGCTTCCAGTTACTACTATAAGATTAGCAAATTTGATAAAATGGGATTAGCACTCATGTACATCCCGAGTAGGGACGCAGGTGGCGCTGTGGGTAAAACCTCAGTGCCTAGGACTTGCCGATTGCATGGTTGGTGGTTCGAATCCCCGTGGCAGGGTGCGCTCCCGTTGCTCAGTCCCAGCGCCTGCCAACCTAGCAGTTCGAAAGTACCCCCGGGTGCAAGTAGAAAAATAGGGACCGCCTACTAGCGGGAAGGTAAACGGCGTTTCCGTGTGCGGCTCTGGCTCGCCAGAGCAGCTTCGTCACGCTGGCCACGTGACCCGGAAGTGTCTGCGGACAGCGCTGGCTCCCGGCCTATAGAGTGAGATGAGCACACAACCCTAGAGTCTGTCAAGGGCAGGGGTACCTTTACCTTTACATCCCGAGTAGGTTCACAAAGTATTCATATGAAAAACCATGGTGCCTGGGTGATGCCTTTTAAAATATCTATTGGATTTATTCTAACCAGATACTCCATTGTTTGCATGTATTCCACTGACATCTCCAATTTAAATAATGCTAATCTTGTATCACTGTTCTTTGATTTATTATTTTAAATTGCTTTAATTTTATCTCAGTTGCCCTGATAGAAGCTATTGGGTACTTTTTATTTCTCTCTCGTTTTTTTAAACTTGGAGGGCCTGTTAGGCATTTCATTAACAAGACAGATGAGTAAGTCTGAAGGTATATGTTAAAATCAGCATTCTTCCTAGTTATTTCCCCAACAAAGTGACTTTCTACCTAACCTAGTTTCACCTGCAACTGCTAAGGTTTTCAAATCCCATTCAGGAAAAGCAAACCCTGCAGCATTGGGGGGGACGGGACTCCTCCCCGATACAGAGCCATCTTTAAAGGATATGAAGATTCAGGCCCAAATACTATCCACAAAGCTACCCTACGATAATTGATTTGTTTCCACAAACAGGAGAATGATTAAGGTACAGTATTTGTAAAGACAACATCTTTCTGTTTCAGAGTTAGGCTCTGAGGCTTCCTGAATTAATACCTGACAAAGTTCCCCCATCCCTGCAAGATTCATGAGCCTAAAACACCAAAGTGCTGAAAGTTTTCTGCTTTTTAGTTATTAAGAGAGATTATATTATAACCCAGCAAAACCCTTACTTTCCTTTCCCTCTGGTAATAGCTAAGAGGAAAAGTTCTCAGCTTTTAGACCAATAAAAACTGGAATGGGCAAAGGTATTTTTTTCCCATTCAGTTTTACCTCTGAACAAGACACGCTTCGCCTAACCTAAATGAGAAAAAAGGAGATGAAGATAGCAATCACCACCAAAAATTACATCTGCTCTCTTTATTGTTTTTCCTTTTATCTAACTTAACATATATTTCACTTCCCTAATTTCATCCCATTTCTTTTTCCCCACAGGCATCATTACTTTGAAGTGCTCAGTTTTTTGGATGGCAAAGCAAGTGCTTTCAGATTTACATAGAATTCATTTGTTCTGTCTCTTTCATGTTCTATCGAGATTTTGGATTTTCTTTAGCCAACTGAAAGCCTACACATCTCTTGGCCTGGTTTGAGGAAAAGTTAGAGGCAAAATATTCCACATGGAGTTTTATGGTTGTTTTTATGATGGTAGTGACTCCCTTGTTAATTAATAAAATTATTTACTTTTGATGTTATTTATTTTCAAATGAATAATTTCTTTCTTTCTCTTTCCCAAGAGGGCTGATAACATCAGAACATCTATGTACACCATTTTTTTCAGATGAATGCATATTTACTTTTTACCCTAACACTTATTTTGAGTATTTATAAATTGCCTCTATATTTTTAAAAGAATCCAACATGGTTCACAGCACACATTTTTAACAGCCAGATACAAACCCCCCCACATTTGCTTCCCTACCCACATAAATTCATCTGAAAATGAATAATAATCTCCCTTCTCTCCAGAACTATAATCCTAGCTAAAAATAAATATTGAGTTCATTTGAAGGATAGGTGACAACCGATTTTTCAAAAAAACAACAACACGCAAAATATCTTATTTAGAATTCAGTCAAATATAAATCAAAAGCTATAAACCACAATGGAGATTTATTAATTATTTATTTCATTTATTATCCACCCATAAGCCTAAGGTACCAAGGTAGGGCACAAGCATTTAAAATACAGCATTAAAAATAGTTTAAATGATATGACAATCACAAGAATAGGGTGGGTCCTAAAAATACGCATCTCAAGTGTCAAAGGGCAGGGTAAAGAGGTGCATATTCAGCATTCAGTGTAAACTGTACAGTGAAGGCGTCAGACACGTTCTGTGAAGAGGGAGTTCCACAGCTTATGGGTTGCCACAGAGAAGCCCCTGTCCTGGGCTGCTTCCCCTCCCCCCCCCCAAAAAAATATGGGGCAGCAGAACTACCTAGAGGGCGCCCTCTGCTGATCTTAACATTTGAGAGGGTCTGTAGGTAAGAAGGCGGTCTTTCATATATTTGGGGCCTACAACATTTAGGGCTTTAAACACCAACATGTGCACCTTGGATTGGGCCCCAAAACGAACCAACAACAGATGCAGCTGTTCTAAAAGGAGGCTTACTGTTACATGCCACCTTGATTTCCAAGCAGTGAAAGATGCCAGAGGTTCCAGCGGTTACTTAGGGTTTGGTATCCTTGGAATATTTATTTACACATATATACAACCTGGACAGAGGTTGGAGGGGTTCACAGAATTAACACCCCAACAGATCTTGCTTCTCCGCTCTGAATGAATGAATCTTTATTTGCATCAGCCATTGGCCATAGCAATAAAACAACAATACGATATACAAATAACAGAAATCAAGTCAATTATATAAAATACATTTGAGGGTTTTAAATCAATAGTCAAATAATGGATCTTATTCTGATTGCTTCAGCTAAAATCCTTGCAACCTTTGCTGTCACCTGCTCATCTTGATCTGCCAAGAGAAAGAACACTGTGGCAGTGGCTGGGCAACCCAGAATGGGCAATAAAAGAGGGGTGATAATCTCATTCCTCAAGTCTTTATAAAGAGTGCAAGCGACTCTGCTCTGTTGCCAGGAGAGCCTCAAAAGTCCAACACAGAGCTAAACATGTCTCGCTGTCCTCGGCTTCACCACATCCTCCTCGCTCTTTTGCTCACTCACACAATTCTCTACAATGTAGCAGCCCTTCCTTCCTTCCGATTTGGTTGCTCCGGACAGCTCTTCCCTCTGAAGTGCACATCAAGGCACTAGAAGTAGCCCTCTGGTCTCTGTTTACAAAGGACTCGCTGGACCAGTTTCTTATATTTGCATCATATACCTTAATCTTCACCACCCTAAAGTCAGCAAAACTGAAAGGTCTCAGCTGATTTTCAAGAGTTGTTCTGGCTAAGCCTTTGGTGTATTTTCAAATGTTTTGAAATAGTAAATGCGTTGGCTCTTTAACCCTGTCTGTATGTGGCCACTACACAGGATCATGGAAGCAGGAAGCCCAAGAACTGAAGTCTCATAAATGCAACCAGTGCTGAGGACTCAAAGTGCAATTTTTCTAGAAAAAGAGGCACCGGAACTCACCATGAACCCTTGTTCTCTTAGAGTGGTGCCGGAACCCAGTTTTTAAAGAACACATGATCAAATGTTCTGGGAGCTGTTGCTTAGTACTTACTTTGTGCTAGAGCCAGGAAGCAGTTTCTGTCTCGACCAGGCGAGCAACAATGGATGCCCAGTTCATAGTTACAGAAGCGGTTTATGGCAAATTGTAAAATGTTTTTATTGTTCTGACTACACAGGCTCACATCAGCAAGATCAGTCACAGAGGTTGGCTGTAAAAACCCTCACTATAGCCAAACCATTTCCAGTTAAAATTCAGTCTCACAAAGGTGAAATAAACCTATATTCCTTCTAATACATCTTTGCTTTGAATGCTCAGCTCCAGACTCGGAGGTTTTGTTACAATCATGTGGTTAAATAGATTTTGTTAAACACAATTAGAAAAGCCGTGCCTTATAGACAGGACATTCATATGTAGCAGCAGGAGTGGGACTGTGCTACTGGCCCAACCCCCAACACTGTGTTCCCTTCATCCTGACTTTCACATGTTGAGCAAAGAGGTCTGAAAGAGAACTGTTGGCACAAGCTCTACACAACTGGGAAGCCCATGCAATCAGAGATGCAATGTTGGGGTGGGGAAAAGAAGCATAGCCCTGTTCCTGCTGCTACATTCAAGTGCCCTAGACACAAGTCAGTGGTTAGAGCTACACTGAAGGTCCTTTAGGACGCAAAGTGGGAACATATTGATCTTTAGACCACAGCAGTGACAGAAAACACCAGGCCTCTCTTGTCTTCAATGCTGTTGGATCAATTCTAATTGACGTTTCCCACACTCATCCCAGTTGAGCACTACACTTTAACCACAGAGCATGGTACCAAGCAACTGAAGGATCTATTTAGCATGGTGGCTTCCCTTGTGTGAGTTGACTACCTTTATCGACAGAAAGGGATGGAGGAAGGAGAAAGGGAGATTCTCTGGTCCAATGCTTTAGACTAATCAGTGCAGACTGTGACCTATAGCCTGAAGGGTTGGCAGATGCTGAATCAATGCGTCAGGAAACTGGAGGAAATGTGCCAACAGACCCTTAGAAATGCCTTCTGTGCCCACTCTCATATAGCTGCATCATCTCAGAGTGGGATTTTTAAAGGAAAAAACAGAACCTGGATCTAGTGGAGATAAGCACAGCAAAAAAAAACCAAAACAAAAAAAAAACACCAAGAAGCACTCCCCTCCCTTAGTCGCGGCTTTCTTTTGTGCTAGAGCCAGGAAGCAGAGAAAACTGAATTGGGCACCTGTCCATGGAATCTATGTTCATGACCTCAGGGGAGAGGAAAAACCCAAGCCAATAACCACACAGCACACTTTTATTTGAAATGGTTCCGACAGGCAAATATAAATTTGTCCCAATTTTGGAAAAATGTGCATCTGAATATATTTGCTAAATGACACACGGGTAAACTACGAGTGTACAGTATATTTGTAGGATAAGAAACTGTTGGCAAAGTGATTCTTTAGGCAGAGGTTGGCCATAAAAAGACTTTTGGCCCTTTGTAAAGTGTCATGCACACCAGTGGGGGTTGATAAATAATAATAATAATGTTCACAAATTTTAACTGCTTTTTTATTCATTATGATGACATATCATAAAATCAGAGGGGACTATGAGGGTCATCTAGTCCAACCCCCTGCAATTCAGGAATCCTGCCCACAGTCATCCCTGGGTGGACTCGAACCACCAACCTTCTGGTTAAGAGCCAGATACACTGACACATTGCGCCACTGGAAGGATGCCTTTCCAGTTGCTAGGTAGACTTGAGGCATCTAAAACGCAGTGTTATCAAATTATTATCAAAGCAGCTTTTCTTCATAGGTTTTCTATTTTACATTCAATATTCATTGGGTACTTAGAATGAATGAGAACACAGGAGAAATGACTTTGGAATGGTGGCTTTGAAAATAGTGATGTTCAAGATTTTAAAACTGCACAATATTAACCTTTGTTTTTCAAAGAACAAATGTAGTCAGAGAATCCATAGAATTGTAGAGTTGGAAGGGACCCATAGGGTCATCTAGTCCAACCCCTGCAATGCAGGAATCTCAACTAAAGCATTCATGACAGATGACCCTTTACAGTGTTTTATACATTTCCCCAATTGGGATCTCAAAGCTTCTTTTTAAACAAGATTGCAGTAAGGATTTATACAGTGCACAACAAATACCCTACATACCACACAGTGTCTCACCCACCTCTCTAGGTTAGAAGCAGTTTTTAGGTAATAACACGTATCAGCCTAAACAACCCCTCACATTTTTTAAAAAGTTACATCTCTGGATTTATGGCTCATTCAATGGATGCAAATTTTCCCAAATAGGAAGCAGATATAAACCTTAAGGAAGAGATCTAATCTACTCAGGTTTGAACATAATTTTTGCCTTAACAGCTGTCATTGTCCATCTCTATTCCCCCACCCTGCATGATATTTACATTTACGGAGGCTTCTCAAACTTCTGGGGGTTAAAATCAGCAAAGACATTCATAGCACAGCAAATCTGGAAATAATCAATGCAGTATAGATTAAACTGGTAGTCAGTTTGGTAATAAAATTCCAAATTAGAATTTCTTGCCTGGCACTGATTTAGAATTCTGTGCACACTCCACACTGACATTTCACTGTCAAATCTTTGTACATTAAGCTTTAGGAAGAGAGATTGTGCAACAGCCTCAGGATATGCTTGAAGAAAACCAATTTTTGTACCATCAACTCTAATTGCCTTTAAACTAATGGAAAAGAGCGAAAATAGTTAAGAGACCATGAAAAAGGGGAGAACTAGAAAGTTTATGCTGCAATCCTTAGAAGTTCCATAGCACATTTAGACAGATAAATACCTTTTCTTCATTTTAAACACGAAATATCTTACAACCTCTTATTTCTCCTTATTGTCTATTATTCAGGTATATCCCAACTTAACAGGGCAGACTCAAAAAGCAGCGAAGGGGATCTCTCTCTCCATCACACACAGTATACTCTATCCAGGCCACCAAGAGTTCAAGGACACATTAATTTAAGGGATAAACATTTGGAGAGAGGAGGTGTGGTAGACAATGGGGTGTGGCCCAGGAAGAGTCCCAAGGGACAGACAGAGAGGCTCAGAGAGTTATGTTTGGTCATTGGGCATGAGGTTAGATACAGAAATATACCAAGCCAGACCATTCATCCATCCACATTGGACTGGTGGGAAGCTTCTAAGGTTCTTAGGTAAGAGACATTCTCAGTCCTACCTGGAGATGCCAGGGGGTGAACATGGGACATTCTGTGCGCAAAGCAGTGCTCTACTGCTGAGCCATGCCACTTTCCCAAGAAGATTCCCCATTCCTGCTCAAAAGGGTTACAAAAGTCATCTAATTCAATCATTGGGCAAAACTCATCCATCACGCCTGTACCAATCATTCCACTTAATCCAGATTGCAGTATACTACATAGAGCACTTTCAGCCCTAAGCATGTTTCATTGGCTGTTAAGTTCTACCAGATTCAATATGGGTAACTCTGAAATAAGTACACTTATGGTTACAGCCAGCATGTCAGAACCTTACAACTCCTTCAGATTCTGAAATTACATCAAACTTTTTACTTTTGAGATTTTGATCATGACACTATAAAAAGAACAAGCCCAAGAACTGTCAGAGGCACCAGGACTCTTCTTTCCATATTAAAAAAATATGGAAATAAAAAAGTACATAAGGAGATGACTGTATCACCCCTGCAGCATATTAAGAGCTTAATTTGAGTCAAGGTTAATGCCTAGATTCCTCTTAGAACACATTGCCCTGCCAAACTAATTATCAATGCATGTGGTAGTTGCACAAACCTGCCACACAATAAACGTTCATGTAGAATTTTGTAATGTGCAAAGCTGCCAGAAGGAACCACGACCAAGCTGTACTCCGTTTTGGGGGTGGGGGGGTAAATGCTATTCCAGCTAACACTGGTCTCCAGCAGGTGGGTCGGGACCCACATGGTTGCATTCCAGGATGGGTCGCAACAGTTGCGCTACCACCGTGCAAATACAGGTCAAGAGTAAACCAAAAGGCGTCCTCACGCCCCCGTTTTAGAGATGTGGGTCTGAAAGCACCCTAGACTACCGGGCTAGAGTCCCACGCAGCCTCCTTTCCCAACCAGGCACGGTTTATTTAACTTATGTAACCATTACGCGTTAATACAAAGGGGGAGACTGGAAGGAGAAAGCCAACCAACAGAAAGCAGCAACTTAATTACAGGAGAAAGGGAAAGAAGCCAACAATTAGCGATTCCCGAAGGGGGAATCGAAAGCTCATTTCCCCAGTGTCTGGCGGTAGGGTTCTTGCAACTAAGGGGTATGTATTTGCAGAGACTAGTCCACAGCAGGAGGAGGAGGAGGAGGAGGAGGAGGAGGAGGGAGGTGTCTGGGCTGCCGCATTCCCGTCCTCAGGCGAACGTGCCTCGCCAGGATCACTAACCTGCAGTCAGCCAGCAGGAAGCGCCGCAGCGAGAAGGGACGCTTCGTGTGACCGGGAAAGGGTTCCTCCAGGAAACCAGCCCCCCTGCACAGAGGTTCCGTGGAACGGGACGGCGCAATGGTAGAGCTTATTTGTTACATACGGATCTAAGGAAAGATCCTCGCAAGCCTGCGGTGAACGGGGTCGGGACCAGCTGTTTTCAACCCTCAGTTTCGCAAGCTAAAGGCTTAAACTAAAGCTAAAGGCTTCTCCGGTGCTGCTGCTCTTCAGGAACAGATCGGTGATTAGAAGCACGCAGCCGTGTTTCCAGTGGAGCAATTGCAGGGATGGTCGCACGCGTGCACGCGCCCCCCTGTGGCTTCGCCTTGCACACGCATCCAGAGCCGCAATAGCCCGGCTGCTTTCATTTATTTTGCCTTTCAGAGTCGGACCCTTGACCCTTCTAGGCTCCAGGGCCGGATTTATGTACATAAGCTAAACAAGCTATAGCTTAGGGCCCCACTCTCTTGGGGCCCCCCACAAAATTTAAAGGGAAAAAAACCAACCACCTGGATGTACATTTCCAAAATATAAGATAAAAAACAAATAAAATAAAACCTACATACAGCAACAGTGTTTTGTGTTGTGTAGGCTCCTTTGATGTAAGTAATGGGCCCCACCTGTTAGCCTGCTCCCTAAAATATCACTGGTTTGCTCATTTCTATATATAGAGTGCTTGCATAAAATATGTATTTTATGATAAAATATATATTTTGTTACGTGCAAATGGCTTTAGATTCCTATTAGGTCCATAAATTACCATATAGCACATATTCAACACAAAAACCGGTGACAATTTGTTGTTGACAAAGGACAGCTGGACATATAAAGGGCCCCATTACCTTCAGTAGTTTAGGGCCTCAGCAAACCTAAATCTGGCCCTGCTTGTAGCCCAGCAGTCTCCTGGTTTAACTGGGAGCAGGTTCTTGCTTTGCTGCCTGAGAAATGCAGAGTTGCCTGTGCTTTCCGAGATATAGCTTCCTAGGTGGAGATCGCCACAAAATTCAAGCTAGGACCATACTAGTCTGGACAGCAGGAACTGACCAAACAGCACCACTGATACTGCTCATTAAATGGCCAGGGAAGTATGAGAATCTAGGCCTCCTCCAGATGACCTGTTTTTTGAGCATTCGTCCTGACTGGCGTGCTGAAAGCTGACGCAGAGATTAGATTAGATCTCATTTTTCTTTATAATTCGTTCCTATTCGTTTGGAATGAGCGTTCCAGACAAGGAGCATTCATCCGGCATTGTTTTGCAGGGTGTTTATCTGTCTTCCTGTTAATCATTAATTCAGCCCACCATTTTTAATGCATTTCTCTGCCAATTCCCCAACTGCCAAAAATCATTTTTTTAAAGTGGATGTGTTGTGCAAGGGCAACAGAGCACATGAATCCACTTTGGTTGTGCAAACCTACATTTCCCAGTTTGTGCTTGGATTCCTCCTGCAAAATGCTGACAGTCTGGAGGTGACCTGACTGCCACCACAACCAGGCAGTATTTTACTGATGCATCCAGTAAAATTGTGTTCTCAGCCAAACAGCTGATGTAGTTTGAAAAGCCAATAAACTCCTAATTCTGCTCTAGCTTGACTCTTTTCAAGGGGCACTAGTTAAAACACAGAAGAGAAAAGAATCCTTGTGTATAATCTGCTGCACTGGATAAAATCAGACCCATTTGAAAATTTGTAACACACACACACACACAGAGAGAGAGAGAGAGAGACAGAGAGAGAGAGAGAGAAGAATGGTGGATGACTAACCAAACAGTATTGATCCTGAAACAAGAGCTGGTGTTTTGAAAGTGCCAACTTTGGGGAAATTCAGATAGCGAGAACTTGGTAAGCATCAATGCTGTTTACTGTTTAATGATTCTGTTCTTTCACACCCATTTTAATGGGGTGAAATGATCATATTATGGGATTAATCAAAGTGCTTCTGAAATCCACACAGGTGTTCCAAACACAAGAAAAAGAAATCCATACCTATTATATGCAAGAAGGCTAACAGTGTCAGCTAAGGAAATGTTAATATTACACTAGCTATATGGAGGGTCTGTCATATACCAACACATTTCATAATCGTAGACTGCAGTAAATTAGTGTAGTGTTTCTCTAGGTAGTATGCTGTCACCTAGCAGCAGAACAGGGAATAGCATGCTTAATATCACCAAATAGGTATTGTACTGCATAAGGAGGGCCTTTTACCAGCTTTATTTTTTATTTCATAAAATTTATATACTGTTTGTTTTTAAAAAACTAAAACCCTCAAAGCAGGTTACCAAATGAATAAAACACTAAGATTATTAGTAAAATTAATTAAAAATTAAACCAATAAACTAAAAACACTGGCATTCTAAATATCTGGGTCTAAGCAAACATGTTTTTAGCCAAAAAGAGTACAGAGAAGATGCCATATCTGAATTGGGATCACTTGGTCACTGTAGTCCATCTATCTGTAACCTTAAGAATGAGAAAAATCTGTGTGGGACTGCCCTTGAGCCTGGTCCAGAAGCTGCAGCTGGTAGAAAATGCTGACAGCATGGTATTCCTCTGCTAAAGCATCTGCACTGGCTGCTCATATGCTTACTGAGCCAGGATCAAGGTTCTTGGGTTGATATACAAAGCCCTGAACAACTTGGGCTCAGGATAACTTAAGGACCACCTCAAACCTTATGGTCCATCTTGATCACTGAGATCTTCCAGAGCAGTGATGTTAGTTGCTCCCCATGGCCTCAATTAGAAAATGGCATTGCCACTCTTCTAGCAGAGATGTAGCAGTTGTCCTCTCTTTTTATTTTCTGGTGTCTTTTTTAAAATCCTTTTGAGCTTACAGCTGTTTAATTTTTGATTAGTCAGTCACCATAATGATTATCTGTATTGTTTTTTAATTGAATGTTTTCTTTTTTGATAGTATAATATACGACTTTGATATTCTATGATATGGTGGTATAGAAATACTTTTATAAATATGAATACTAAATATGTTGAATAATCGTATTGGGTATCTGCAGAATTTGAAATGGAAGCATTTTAGTGTGTTTCAAGTACAACAGCTCCTTGGTCATACATGTCTCCTTCCCCCAAGGAAATAAACAGTAGTGTACTGCTCAAACTTCGAATGATGCTCCCTTAAACTTTTGAACCCAGAAATTTTATATCAAAATGCAGGACAAGATAAATCTTGGGCTAGGTTGAGTTGCTAATTTTCCAGGTGAAAATTACCTACGAAACCTTGTGATGCCAATTCTCAAAGCCATTTCCTGATTCACTGACTATGATTATATTGTTATGTAAATAGAGACTTGATGACACCCACCACTGGGTAGAACAATGTCCACACTCCACTCTCAGTTCTCTTGCATACAAGCTGAACATGAAGCTGTATGGCGATTAGGGCTGTTAACTTTTCACATGTCCAATATACCTGTAGGGAATATAGGTGGTCATTTCCATTTGCATGCTTGGGAAAAGGAGTATCATTTTGCACATCAGTCAATTGTTACATGCACAAGAACAGGCCATGCCGCCTTTTATTTTAAATGTGCAGCACTACTGTTTTGCAATATCACAATCACAAAAAAGGCTAAGCTCATATGTACAGTAATCATGAATAGGACTGACACACCCAGACTTACATGTGGCAGCTGTCAATCAGAAATCCTGCAGCTATGAGGAGAAACAACACTTGTGGAATTTAGTATGGTGATTGCTACAGCACCATCAATGTGAATGACATTCCCAGGGTGCACGAGGACAGATCTCTGCCCCTAGAAGCTTACAGTCTATAATTCACATGGTTGTGTAGGGCAACAGAGGAAAATGGAGTCTTCATTTGGGGAAAGGGGATGCCTGAGTTATTCCACTTACAGTAGAGCACTGGGATGACTGGGTTGTGCCAAAGTTTCCTTCGAAAAGCTGAGTTTTGAGGCAGAACCTGAAGGAAGTTCTGTGAATCAGGAGTGAAGCAGTTTCAGGCATGAAGGGCAACAAGGGAAAGAGGCAGAAGGGGTACGAAACCTTTGGACAGCGGCGGGTGCTAGAGCTTGAGAAGCAAAAGCCACAGGTGGGGATGTCTTGGTGTAGGAAGAGCAGAGAGAGAAAAGAGGACCAGTTAAGCTCTGGAGGACCAAAGCTCAGTGGTAGAATATCTGACTTTCATGCAGAAGGTTCCAAGTTCTTTTCCTGATGGCATCTCCAGGAAGGAGTGGGAATGTTTTTTTTCCTGAGACCTTGGAGAGCTCCTGTCAGTCAGTGTAGATGGCACAGAACTATGTGGACCAAGTGCCTGACTTGGTTTGAGGCAGCTTCTTATCTTTCTTCACATGTCTTCACATATGTAAAAGATACAAAGTCTTTGGGAGGGGGTTTGTTTGGCAGACCCAAATGTGCACAGACATTCCTAAAAGTGTGGTTTTCTTTCTTGTTGGTACACCGCCTGCAAAAAAACGAGTGGGACCCCTTCACACAGAGAATTCCACACTGTTCTTCAGGAAATGTAGAGTTAACTCAAAACCAGCAGGCCCCTCTGTTTTCTGTTTTTACATTCAAATGCTCTTGGGAAACTGGCTTCAAATCCCACAAGGCTGCTCCAATTCTCACTTTTGTTTCCATAAATTAAACGTATGCTTTCAAACAAAACCTGCTAAGAATAGCAGGTGGGCTGCTTTTCTGTCTCCATGTGCAGCATTTCCATGTATGATGTTACTAAGAGGTACAAAATAGAAACATCTTTAAAAGCTTCCAGCTTTGAAACAAATAGAAATTACAGAGCATATAATTCATATATCCATACTACAATTAACTTGTTGATAGATATCCCCTCCATAGCATGGTGTGGGTCACTGGGAACTGATGGGGGTGTTATTTCTGTATTTACGTAGCTGGAGAGTGGCAACAATACAGTGTTAAACCTACCATATTTAGCCACACCTCTTATTACACTATGATGAGTCAAGTGTTCTGAGAGAGCTACTTCCTGTTATAATTCCTGCTCCATGATTGCAATCATGGGATTGTTGCCTTTCACATGACAGTATATGTTTTGACTCCACAGAGTGGGATGTGATGGAGACAGGATGTTTGTGTTACTGTGTTCCGTGAAGTGCGATTATTGTCCTTTGTCCTTTTTCTCTTTGCTGTTTGATGCTAGAGAGAGAGGGAGCCATGTTGCAGTGCTCCGTGTCTGTTTATATGTAAATAAAGTAGATTAGGAAAATGCTGAGTTGCTGAGGTCTGTTACGCAACTGCGCAAACTCTGTGGATCCCTAAGTGTGCCAATGTCGGGTGGCATCGGTCACTGTGATGTTTGAGCTGAAGAAAGCTTTTGAAGCTCCTGAACCATCGACCCAGAGGGAGAGAACATGCCAGTCGGGCATGTGTCTCTACCAGGGTCCTACTCAAGTGTAGGCTAAGCTCCTGACACTTCCCAGTGTGGTGTAGTGGTTAAGAGCGATAGACTCGTAATATGGGGAACTGGGTTCGTGTCTCTGCTCCTCCACATGCAGCTGCTGGGTGACCTTGGGCCAGTCACACTTCTTTGAAGTCCCTCAGCCCCACTCACCTCACAGAGTGTTTGTTGTTGGGGAGGAAGGGAAAGGAGAATGTTAGCCGCTTTGAGACTCCTTTGGGTAGTGATAAAGCAGGATATCAAATCCAAACTCTTCTTCTTCTTCCCACTCTTTGGCCCACCACTCTTCTTTGGGGGGGGGCTTCTGCTGCCCTTCACCATCTGGACATCTCAGCCCGAACAGCTGACAATAGTGACACAAGTTCTTTTTGATGATTCAAGGTGTTCTCTTCTGCAAATTAGCATCTCTGTGAACCTCTTTCCCCATCCTAGTGCCCTCCAGACGTTAGATGCTACAACTACAACCACCCACCACTAGCCAGCAGAGGTGGATGGGGCTGATGGAAGTTGTAGTCCAAAGGAGGGCACCTGGTTGGGATTTTTCAATCCTACATGTCTGCAGTTGCTCCGTTGCAAAGGATCAGGTACTTAGGCTTCTGCCAAAGTAGCTATCTCTGTAGTAGAAGAAATAACATTTGAATAATCTATGCTCTTGCATGTTCTCTGCTCATTTCTGTTCTATGCAACAGCTATGAGCTATCGTGCAAGTATACATATTAAATGATGATCACTGTTGCTTTCTGTTCCATCTTTCTGTTTAGGAATTCTTTTTTGGGGGGGTTCAAATTATCAGTTTCATTCTAGATGGCAATATTTAGGGAAATTTTCTTTGTGGAAGTTCTTTCTGGAAGAGACATTATCTACCTTCTGATTCCCATGCTATGTACATATGCACATTCATATTTTGTTGTTTCCCACAAGGTCACTAGGTGGCACATAGCTCTTGAACAGTGTATTTGGAAGCAAAGCCTGACGATGCCAGATCGCTGTGAGTTCATTCACTATATACTTTAACAGTACTGATCATTTATTAGTTTGTAGAAACTTTTAACAGCTTGCTTGAAAAAACCCTACACAGGTAAGATAGGACACTGCTGCATTATTTCATCACAATGAGATAATAAAAAGAAAAACTTTTAGTGCTTTGTCTGCTAAATCCATTTCCTGTTTCTCTCTTTCCCTAAATTATCTTTGTTCCTCAGTGTAAAATGTACTTTTCACAAGGGGAGGAGTGCAAGAGGAGGAGAGAATGTGCAATACAAAATAGGGGTCTTTTAATTTCTTCGACTGTGTTCAGATATTTTCAGTATATGAAGGAGCCTTGGGCATGTGCACTCCTTCCTTCCCTGTCATCCTCATTGCAGCCATGTGAAGGAAATAGGAAGCATTTGCTTCTTTTTTCAGCTAACCACAATGTGACGTTTCCCCCCCCCAAACTGAAGCAAATAGTTTTTCAGCAGGGAGACAAAATGCCATCTTTTTATGTATTTTCTTTTTTATTAAATACAGAATAAAACAAAATCATTGCAGAACACAGGTAAGAAATATCAAAGCAAAGGAAAAAAGGGGGTAATACATTCCACATGTGACATCAGGTGTGAGGCAGATATAGACATGTCTGCAAAGGAACAATCAAAGTCCTTACAGTGAATTCCTAGTTATTTCTTTAAAAGTCCTGCTAGAATTGGCCATACTATGGCGTTCCTGATCGAGAACTCCATAGTGCAGTTGGTCAGAGCTAATTCTTTTAAAAAATAAAATATTACCATGACAAACAACTCAAAAGTGCAGTTGGAGGGTATTACAGTTAAGTATATTTGTTTAATTGACACGGAAATGAGAAATGGCTATTGCTGAAAGGCTTTAACTGGAAAATTCCACTAAAGCTAAAGAAGTGGTTTCTGTGCTTTAACTGGTTGATAATTAACTGCTCTTATTCTCTACTAGCATGGGTGTTTAACCTTAGATCAGGTATTTCGTTGCAAATCTCCATTTTGAAAGGGAGTTGCCTTTAGTCTTTTTTCTCAGGCTCTATGAGAATAAGATGCCTCTCCAGGACCTGCATACCTTAACGGGCTGGAATACAAGCTAATGGAGCCTGTGAAAGAGAGAGCGAGGTTTATCAGCTCTGAATATAAGTTTATTTCTAAGAAGATGAACCTGTGCAGGACTTGGAATTATTTGGATGCATCATTTACTGCATTTTGTTCTGTTTAGGAGAACATTCTGCAAGTAAAGTTTTGAACAATCCAATGGGTCTGGACAATGCTTCATTCCAAAAGGACTCAGTTTTTATGCATCCAGTCACTTCAAACTGCACAATATTAATATCTGCAATAATTACATCATACTGTATACAAAGCAAATAAACAATAAACAAGAGAAATAAATGGTGGCACACCAATATAAACCAAGACATCCATATTTCCTGTGCTAGCATGGATCGTGAATGTTGAGCATCTAAGGCCAAAGCATTGGAAATAAAATCTCACCAGATTACATAAAAGCATTCTGGATCCTCTAGCCCCCTGGACACACTCAATTTACGTGTAATCTTTTCTGCCCTAGCCAAAGTCTGTAAGTTCTAGTTAATTCTGTCCAGATCTAGTTCTCTGTCTTAAACAATGGTTTCCTATTTGGATGCCATGGAAAACTACTTTAAGAAACTAAGATACCTTAAACTGAGCTTAAGAGGGGAAGAGAAAAAGGAAGGGAGAAAGGAGCATACAGGCACATATATCGTATTCAAGGTGACAAACCATGGTTTACTGGACTGGGAATGCTATGTCTGAACTATGCCTAAGGCTGTATTTACATAGCTTTTCTCACACTTTGGCATATCAGTGCCAGGAAGACAGAGTTTCTTAAAGGAGACTTGCCATGCAAGCCTATTCTGTCCTTGCTGTGACTTCTCTTTGCCACACCATGCTCAAGGTGCATGTGGCTTTAAAAAGTGCCATACAACTGTGCTCCTAAATACATAATACCCCCCCCCCTACAATTCAAACGTTGCCTCTGTTCAGCAGCAAATTTCCTAGCTGAAGCCTGCTCAACCTCTACAGCCAGAAAGACAATGTTTTCAGAAGAGTTTTGCCATTTCAGCATCAGGCACCTGTCCAATTTCATCAGAATTGTGTCTGCTACATTTTAGCAGATCCCCCCTCCCTCTAATGATTAAACTACATGCCTGCTCTTCATTTCCCAGTGCTGACCCTCTGCAGCTGTACAGCTGCACTGTGTAAGCCGTACCATGGAAGCCCTGAGCTTTCTCTCCCTGGACAGTTATACTAAACATTTATTTCATTTCACAAAGAGGGCAGCTTCTCTGTTCTTCCCATATATAGTCATGTCAGGGAAGAACAGGAGCACTGAGGCATTAGTTACAATGACAGGTTTACAAAGTGAAAGCAGAAGGTAAGTCTTGGAACAGTATAGGGGGAAGTAGCAGAGGAAAACTGCCTTAGTACTTCAGAGGCTTGTCTGAAGCTGGCAAGAAGCTGGCATTCAGCTCTCTGTTCTTGTGATTCCCTTCACGCATTGGCAGCCTGAAGCGGGCACAGCGACAAAAATCAATGAATGAGTAATGGTGCAGCATTCTGTTTTTCAATGTTGAACTCGACACAAAACAAGGCATGGATTTCAATGAAATATTATGGCCTCAAAGCTCATTGCTATTGAAAGCTATGGGACTTAGTTATAGTCCAATTGTTAGTTATGGGATTGCAGGGGGCAAGGATCACCTAAAATTCCTGGGTGCCAGGTTCTCCCCACAATTGCTGAAATTAGTAAATGTGGGGTTTGATCAATGGATTTAGCATGACCTAAAAAAATCCAGCCAGCTTCCTCAGGAGCTTGGCTTAGAGAGGTGCCAGCAAGGACAGGCGATTGAAGAGTCATTACCCTGACGAAAGGTGAGACATTCAGCATTAGACAAGAAGGCAGGTTCCGTTCCTCTAGCTGTGTGCTAGTTAGCAATAAACAATAGCAGAGTTGGGAGGGGGAGTTTGTCAGGGCAACAGAGGGTGTGATGTCACCACAGGGGAAAAAAGGTGTCCTTTAAAACTGGTTTTTGAGCAAGGGTTTTTGGGAAGAAGATGGGAGGGGCCAGAACGCCACGTGATGCTGGCTGGGAGAGGCAGAGAACGGGGAGCATGGCTGGCTTCTGCTCTGGATCCAAGCTTGCTGAAACTATGAGAGGAGCAACAAGAGATGCACTTGGGGGTGTAATGTTCTGCACTCCATAAAACTCAGGTGCAAATATGTGTGAATAAACCATATTTCTTAAAGACACTCGCCTCCGTTGTGCCTCATTTTCTCCAAGGGAGCAAACCCTGGGTAAGTGTCAAGGCCCCTGGAAACTCTTGCTACCATTCAGCAGGCATTGGGTTCTACTGGGAGAAAAGATGAGGCAGGCATTTAATAAGTAAGAACCAAGCAGCTCTCCAGGGTTTCAGGCAGGAGTCTCTTCTAGCCCTACTGGGGACAGAACCTTCCGTTTGCAAGACAGATGCTCTACCATTGAGCTATGGCCCATCCCCACAGGAAGGGAAAGGGATAGGTAACTACAATGCTTGTTGCAAGTGTATTGCTAATGGATATCAAGTCTCATATTACACACGCAGTAATACCATGTGAAGTAGAAATAGCCTTGATTCCCTTCTACTGTTGGTTAAACAGTCTGCTCTGAAACTAATATTCAATTTATGCAGCAGAAGTGTTGCAGATAATAAAGTGATAGACACTGAGGAATTGAGGCTGGCTGATACATCCTCTGCATTTTATTTCTTTGATGCCATTATTCTGCAGGCCTTTCAGCAGGAGGCAGCAGGAGGATGTCATCCTGAAAGGACCGCACACAGAGATCATTTCTACAAATAAGCCAAGGGCAAGGAAAGGAGCAACAGGAGGCAGTGGCTGGGCTAAATCCCTCAGGGAAGGAGGGGCATTTGCCAAGGAGGAAAGTAGGCAGGGAAAGGGAGAAGTAAACTTTTTTGGGCCACTGATTCACATATTTGCTGGGACAGAGGGAGTTGAGATCCCACACCTGGGGGCACCCGCTTGGAGAAAGCTAATCTTTGGCACCTTCTCCTTTTTCTCAAGGTGACTGCTATTTGTATACACAGAACACATAATCCCACTATCACTTACAATACTTCATACTTCAGAATAGACCACTCTGCCAAGGGCATTTTCTTTATGCGACCGAAATGTCAATGTCTCATAGTAATAAATGCTATTATTTATATAGCCCTCTCACACCAGGGAGGCTCCTGTCTTCTTGGCCCTGGGAGGAAAAGGCAGCCCAGCCTTCTAAAGAAGGGGCAAACTCGGGGTCAAAGTATGTATCTCCTCTACCCTTTGCCTATTGAATACAATGAAAAGATGTTCAAAGGCTTTCCTCAGGAGGATTGGTCTAGCTGGCTCCAGCCATTTCTGTTGCATGCAAGGAATAGACCATATGCAAGCCTATCACACACATCCATCAAGATCAATGGGACTTGGGGAGCATTGTGATAAGCAGCTGGATTAGTATCAACTACATGCAGAGACCTCCGTTAGTCAATTGCGCTCTCTCTCTCTCTCTCTCTCTCTCTGTGTGTGTGTGTGTGTTAGAAAGAATCCATTCTGAGAGATTGCTCATGAAAATCAAAAGTAGGGTGGTCACTTGCACATTGCATACCCCTCAGCTGTCCTGATTTAAGTGGGACATCCCATTTTGGGGCACTATGCTCTTGCACAAGTCACCTGGCTCCCTTGAAATCACAGCCCCAAAAGACGTGTGTCCCTGTTTTCCCCTGGGCCTTGTTGGAGGGTATGACATTGTCCAAAAAGGAAAAGAAAAGAGGACACAGATTTCTGTTTGCATGTGCCAATTTACAAGCACACTATATTTATGCGCTCTCTGTTTGAAAACATCGCAGAGCCTCCAGGCAAAGTTGCAAGAGTTAAATTGCTAGGATGCCTAATGGAGCAAAAAGGCCACCTGATGTGCTCTTGTGTCTTTAACGCAGCAGATCAATTTGCAGAAATGTATTCATTCCATTTATATCCCACTTTTCCATGTGAAGGCAGCCAATGTAAAGTCTGACACCTAGTGTGCATAGCCACCCGTAGTCCTTTAACTATTCTGGCCCCAAGTCAGGGCTTGAAGGGAAATGTGGGCTATAGTGGGTGAAGGTCTTCATGAAATGGATATAACTATGACCCTGAATATCAAACTACCATTAAAGGGACAGCTAGAGATGCCAGATTAATGGCTGGCAACCTCCTTCTGTTTTAATTTTTTTATTTGTGATTTTCAGTTATATACATTTCAATAGTTTTACAGTCATTTTAACATTTCAAAACTTGACTGACTTCCTCCTCTTTCTGCGGTTCCTTAAATTTATATTTATCATTTCCTGCATATTCTAAAGTAACTTAACTTATTATTTTATTCACCTACTTTAGTTATTTACTCTTATGAAATTGCAGATTATTATAATACCTGTTTACAATTTATTTGTACATATTCAATAAACCATTTCCATTCTTTTATAAAAAAAATGTGTTGTCTTTATTTCGCCATTTTTGCATAGTCCATGAGTTTTTGTATCCAATCTTCTTTCATCGGGACTTCTTTCCATTTGGGGGCAAATAACATTCTTCCTACTGTAATCGCATACATGAATAAATTTCTGTACTGTTTAGGTAGTTCTACTCCTATAATTCCCAGAAGGAAAGCTTCTGAGTTTGTTTTTTTTACAAATGTTAACATCTTTTTCAATCCATTATATATCATTTCCCAGTAAGCTTTAACCTTACTGCAAGACCACCACATATGACAGAAAGTACCTTCTTTTTCTTTGCATTTCCAACACTTACTCCAACTGATTTTAAAATCAAGGGCATGTAAAAGCTACTCATGCATTAGCCACAGGAAGGGTTAACATGTAGATCCTGGAAAAAAGTGACAGGCGGGGTGCCACAGGGGGCTGCCCTGGGCCTGTTGTTGTTTTAACATCTTCATAAATAACATGGATGAAGGTATTGAGGGGATGCTTATCAAATTTGCAGATAACAGCAAACTGGGAGGGGTAGAAAGTGTCAAAGAAGACAGAACTGGGAATCAAGATGACCTTAACGGATTGGAGAACTGGGCCCAAACTAACAAACTGAATTTCAAGAGGGACAAATGTAAGATTATGCACTTAGCCAGGAAGAAACAGCTGCACAAATATAAGATGGGGGACACTAAAATGAACTAGAGGTTCTTAGTAGACCACAAGATTAACATGAGTCAGCAGTGTAATGCAGCAGCAGCAACAAAAAGAAAAAAAGAAAGAAAAGCTAATCCTATTCTAGGCTGCATCAACAGAAGTATAGAAGATGGAGGATGGAACAAGCTTGCTTCCTCCTGCTCTGGAGGCTAGGACCCGAGCCAATGGATTCAATTTACAGGAAAAGGGATTCTGACTAAACAGCAGAAATAACTTTCTGGCAATAAGATCTGGATGACAATGGAACAGACTTCCATGAGAGATGGTGAGCTCCCCTTCCCAGGAGATTTTTAAGCAGAGGTTGCATGGCCATCTGTCATGGATTACCCTTAGGGTCCCTTCTAACTACATTTCCATGCTGTGTGTCATGCACCTTGTCCTCCATCTTTATAGCTACCCTGCTGACCTCCCTCAAGGGTAGTGCAGTCCCACAATGCCAGTACTGAAGTAGGATTCACTATATGGCGAATAACTAACTAAGGTTGCTGCCTTTGCTCATTCCCCAACATTGTGTTTGGTTCACGTGTATGTCTTGCTACAGGAAAAGGCTGACACCACATTAGATGATAGCATATGTGTGCACAGTAGTTTATTTACAATCATCTCCCATTCCGTCATGCTTTTATTTTTAATATGGGACTGTAACCTAGATGGCTCTTTCAACATTGCTGGCATAATTCAGGAAAGACCTACCAACTTGGGCTGGCTCATGAGGTGAGTTAATTTTAAGTTTCAATAACCTTGGCAGCACAACTATTAAGTAAACAAGGCTATTTCTGAGCCAATAAAATGTGTTCATTAAAGAGAACTAAACATATACAGTCTGCATGAGTTAGCTACTATAGTTCCCCCTACCTTTGACCTTCACACTTCAATGCCAGCCTTTCCCTGTTATCACAGTTTCCCTCTAATATTTTGTGTCAGCTTAAACAGTGCTTTTTTTCTAAAAAAAATATGTTTAGGGGTACTCTCATTTTCCTACTCATATTGAAATACTGCCCCTTAATGAGGCCAAACTTAGATTCACAAAATGTTTAGGGGTATGCATACCCCTGCGTCCCCCCCCCCCGAAAAAAGCACTGACCTTAACTATAATTCATATTCAATACATCCTTATTATATCAAATACATTGATGCAAACCAATGTTAACCAATATAACAGGTACGTGCAATGAGCAGGAACCAGAACACCAGATCCTAAAACTCATTTTTTAGCTGCTGCAGAAAGTAAATATCACTTCTTTGTTTCTGCCAGCTGCATGGCAGGCAGAAATTCACTAGCAGACATTTTCCTCACCTTGCAGTTATATTGCCAAATATATTGATAGTCAAAACAAGCTGGCGTAGTTGTAGCTGAAGTTTTGTTGGTTCAGCTTGCTGGGACTTACCGTATTTTTCGCCCTATAAGACGCACTTTTCCCCCTCCAAAAATGAAGGGGAAATGTGGGTGCGTCTTATGGGGCGAATGCAGGCTTTCGCTGAAGCTTGGAGAGCGAGAGCGGTAGGTGCGCACCGACCCCTCTCGCTCTCCAGGCTTCGCGGACCTCTCCCCAAGCAGCGGGAATGCTCCCGCTGCTTGGGGAGAGTTGCCGGCATCCCGAAGCCTGCGCGCGCTGATCCCAGCGCCGGCAGGCTTCGCGGATCTCTCCGCAAGCAGCGGGAACGTTCCCGCTGCTTGGGGAGAGTTGCAGGCATCCCAAAGCCTGCCCGCGCTGATCCCAGCGCCGGCAGGCTTCGCGGATCTCTCCGCAAGCAGCGGGAACGTTCCCGCTGCTTGGGGAGAGTTGCAGGCATCCCGAAGCCTGCCCGCGCTGATCCCAGCGCCGGCAGGCTTCGCGGATCTCTCCGCAAGCAGCGGGAACGTTCCCGCTGCTTGGGGAGAGTTGCAGGCATCCCGAAGCCTGCCCGCGCTGATCCCAGCGCCGGCAGGCTTCGCGGATCTCTCCGCAAGCAACGGGAACGTTCCCGCTGCTTGGGGAGAGTTGCAGGCATCCCGAAGCCTGCCCGCGCTGATCCCAGCGCCGGCAGGCTTCGCGGATCTCTCCGCAAGCAGCGGGAACGTTCCCGCTGCTTGGGGAGAGTTGCAGGCATCCCGAAGCCTGCCCGCGCTGATCCCAGCGCCGGCAGGCTTCGCGGATCTCTCCGCAAGCAGCGGGAACGTTCCCGCTGCTTGGGGAGAGTTGCAGGCATCCCGAAGCCTGCCCGCGCTGATCCCAGCGCCGGCAGGCTTCGCGGATCTCTCCGCAAGCAGCGGGAACGTTCCCGCTGCTTGGGGAGAGTTGCAGGCATCCCGAAGCCTGCCCGCGCTGATCTCAGCGCCGGCAGGCTTCGCGGATCTCTCCGCAAGCAGCGGAAATGGTACCGCTGCTTGGGGAGAGTTGCAGGCATCCCGAAGCCTGCCCGCGCTGATCCCAGCGCGGGCAGGCTTCGCGGATCTCTCCGCAAGCAGCGGGAACCACCGCTGGGCTCCCACGGCTTGCAGAGAGCTGCCTGTTTGCGGGCTGGGGTCGGGGGAAGCTCGGGCTGCCCCAGCCCCGCGCCTGGGGGGGAAATAATTTTTTTCCTTTATTTCCCCCCCAAAAAACTAGGTGCGTCTTATGGGCCGGAGCGTCTTATGGGGCGCAAAATACGGTATCTGATTTTGGTCACATGAACACCTTCCATTTAAAGCACTCATATATTTATTTATGAAGAGCAGCTTACAGTTTACTGTAGTTCTGTGAGACCAGAATCCTTAACAAACTGGTTCCCAGGATTCTTTGGGGGAAGTCATGACTGTTAAAGTGGTATAAGAATGATGTGCATATGACATTTGAGTCTGTACCTTTGAAGGGAATTGGTGCCCTGGGCTGGATTCAGTATTTGGTGTTCCAATCTCTAAGCACAGAACTTTTCGAGAGGAGAGAAAACACCTGGTCAACTTGTAGATCAGACTTTGATACCTGATGGTGCCTGACAGGCTGCCCCTAGCATTGAAGGAAAGGGAAATGTTTTTGTGTGTGCATGTGTGGTGTAGTCTTGTCAAATGCCTGTTGTGGACTTGTTTGTATCTCTTAAAACAGGAGAACAAGGTTTAGAGATGGCATTAAAAGTAGATTGGCTACGTCATGCCGTCTGCATAAAGTAAACAACATATTCTGAATCCCAAGAAATGATTAACAGCTAAATTTATGAATATATTTAAAGTCATCATTTCAACACACTGTTAATATACCATACTTCCATAGCAGTGGCAACGGCAAAGGCCTAGCTATTGAACTGGTTGCTGCCTGTGAGCTATTTCTACTATGCAGTACAGATCAGGAAGCAGGACCATCTGTTGACTTCATTTATCCAGGGCATTGACTGCAGCGCCCAAGGACTCTGAAATGTTATTGATGCTATTAGCAGTATATGTATGCAGCTCTATGTAGCCATTATGAAGACGTGCTATACAACAGTTATGGGAAACAGTCCTACTGAAATGGCGCACCACCGCAATGAGACGATACCTTTCTGTTTTGCTTTGTTTCTTTCCACCACATAGCCACTAAAAACTTTTAATGGCTTGTCTGAACTCATTTCCTTCTTGAGATGATAGTAAAGGCAAAAAACTAATCCAGAACTCTCTGAGCACGATCCAGTAAGGTTAAACACACTTCTAAATGTGTTTATTTGTTTATTACATTTATATTCCACCTTCTCCTCTAAGAAGCTCAAGGCGGCACCCATGGTTGCCACCTCCTCATTTAACCCTCAGAACAACCCTGTGAGGTGGGCTAGGCTGAGAGCAGGTGACTGGCCCACAGTCACCCAGTGAGTTTCATGGTGGAGTGAGGACTATAACTATAGTCTCTTGGAAAGAATTAAACTATGGCATTCTCTTTCTCCATTCTCTTTCTCCATTGATATGTTTACTTTTGTCTGGATTGTGTCCTTGATTTGCATCCGTTACTTTACTACACATGCCAGTGCCAATGCTTATTCTAAATTCTATTCCCCTAACTTTGTTGCACAATGACATTGTCCTTAGTTTTACTACAAACCATACTATTCCAATTCAGTGCTGAAGAAAAACATGAGCTACAGTCTACAAATAATGGAGCTCTGGTATACAGTGCAATTTTGTCTTATTGAATTTCCGCCTTTGTGTCACGCTGCAGGCTGGTTCTGATTCCCCACCTCCGCCCAGCAGGCAAAGAGTGGATGCTCAGTTTAGTTGGAATCCATCTGATTATAATGAAAACAGCATTGTCAGACCAATGCAAATAATCTCCTTCAAGAAATGTATCAGATTTAATAGCAGATCTCTGGAAGAATGTTAAATTATAACTCACCCTTCTTTTTCAAATTGGGTTAGAGAGTTGAAGTGCTGTGCAACCCAGAATTAAGAATCACAGAATTAGGCAGGACTCCCAGATGACTCAGAGAATTCCTAATTTAGTCATTCAAATTGAATAGGGTATGAATCGGTAGCTTTTTTTAGGCAGCTTTCTGAATCAAGTTTCCTTACAGGGTGGGTATTCCTGTTAAACCACTGAGCCTCTTGGGCTTGCCGATCAGAAGGTTGGTGGTTCGAATCCCCACAATAGGGTGAGCTTCCATTGTTCTGTCCCAGCTCCTGCCAACCTAGCATTTCAAAAGCACACCAGTGTAAGTAGATAAATAGGTACCACTATGGCAGGAAGGTAAACGGGGTTTCCGTGTGCTCTGGTTTCCGTCACGGTGTCCCATTGTGCCAGAAGCAGTTTATTCATGCTGGCCACATGACCCAGAAAGCTGTCTGTGGACAAATGCCAGCTCTCTTGGCCTAAAGCGAGATGAGCATTGCAACCCCATAGCCGCCTTTGACTGGAATTAACCGTCCAGGGGTCCTTTACCTTTTTTTTTTTTACCTTACCCTTAGTTTCAAGCTTTGTTTTTTTACCTTACCCTTAGTTTCAAGGTTCAGGACCTTGAGAGTGCTCAAATTGAAAGGTGAGAAGGAAAGAAAGAGTGTACAGTAATATGATATCTTATCTTGTCTATTTGTGGTTTTCAAACGTCCTACCCACAACAACATTTCCATGTGAACTTGCTTGCTGAGGAGCCCACACACATCTACCTGGGTATGTCAGAAGATTCCAGGCTCAATTAGGCTCCATACTTCATTCATGAACAATGACAGCCAGGCTTCCTGTTGCTCCAGTGAACTGAAAGCATACTCAGGATATGCCTAGTACTTTGCTCATTGCTTACTATTCACAATAGTAAGGCAGCTGTCTTCAATAACAACTCATCTGCTGTTACTAATCTTATCTTAAAATGAGAACTTGCTGGGGGGGGGGACTGGGGGGGGAGCCCCAGTTCAGCTTCAGAGGAACCCCAGTATTTCCACACACAAAATTGAGAGCCACTGCTCTGCATCCCTTAGTTATGTCTGTCTATCTCAGGGGTGGAGGACATTTTTTGAAATCAATGTCCACATAGAGAGCCAAAACCAAAGGTCGCTGGGGAATCCCTTCTCTCTCAGCCATCCACCTTATTCCAGTTACCACATACTGTGCATACTGTACTTCACTTTCCACCAGATTTTTCCCATTCAGCATTACTTCTGTGTCGGGTGGAGAAGCAGCTGTTTTTCTGTCTTCCAGACCAGCAAGTGTGCTAGGGCAGGAGAAAGGCAAAACAAACATCTGTGGGAAAGGGCATGTGCAGGGCAAAAGAAGCAGGTCAGAGATCAGGTGCACATGGTGAAGCCAACTGGCCACAGGCAGAAGGTCTCCCCTACCTGCTCTAGCTAAAGAGTGAAGAGCTTAACTCTAGCTCAGATGGTCTACCTCCTGGTTCATTTGCACAAAGAGCACCCTCTTACTCCAAGATAAAGGAGAGACTTTTCAGAACGCCAGGAAGAAGTACGTCTTTGGAAAGTACTGGTCTGGCTGGAGCTGGACAGACCACTAAAATACTGTACCTTGACAGGCCAGACTCAACCTTTGGGTTCATCACCCCTATGCTAAACCATGATATGATGCAATGTAAGCCCCAAGGCTTACATGTCACCCCTACCTTCTGCATGGCTAGGAAGAGGAATTCCAAATCTTTCCCACTTGATTTCCATTAACTGCAGGGTTGTTGTTTTTTGTTTCCCAGCTAAGGATCCTGATTTATCCCTAACAATGGTTAGTTGCAAAATAAGCTAACTTCAGACAATGGTTGGTGGGGTGGGGGATGAGAGGCAGCTAGGGTTGCTTCATGTATCACTAAGCCGTGGTGCCCAGATGCAGCCTATGCCAAACATGTCTAGAAGCCAATGGGCGCAACCTTACTTTCCCTCTTCTGCACACATTCAGATGCATGTCTGAGTGATCCTGTATTGTTTAGCCTGGTTGGTTTGTTGGTGGGGAAAATGCACATATAGACACCAATCCATCTGGAAGTTATACGAGTTTCCTTTCCTGAAAGTGTAATGTAGCTCCATTTACACAGGATTTATTAGAAAAGCCATCCTATACTTTTGCCCTAATTTGGCATTGCTTCATCTGTTGCTGCCACTATTGAATTTTCCTCCCAATGATCCAACACTGGGGACCACCCTTTAACTCCATATGGGACATGTTTGGCATCTGCAAGAAATCAAATGCCAACTGGAATATGTTTTCGGCAGCAGCAGCTGGAACTGAGTCTCTCTACTTGGCTGCTTTCCTGGATGATCTCGGTTTCTTTTCCTTATTCAACTGCTGGATGGGGTGGTGCCTATAGCTCTGCTTAAGGGTTAATCCATGCTGTAACATAACCAAGAAGCTCTGGTCCGCCTGCCTTCATAAAAGCTAACAATGGGTTCTTTGGGCAGCAGAGATTTTGCTGTCGGGCAAGAGATCAATTGCACTCCTATGTAAAACAATGGGCATTTTAACATCATGACTTCCAGTGGCATCAGGCCAAGGTCTGCATTGTTCAGTTTATTGCTATAGTGTATCTAAATGTTTTGTCTTTAATTCAGCTGAATTTGGCTTCAATTAGCAAATGTGGTTCTTATATTTATGAGCATAGCTCAAGAGCATTCAAGGCAGCCGGCAAGGAAAGCACAGCCCTGTTCTGATCTCTTTCTAGGTTCTTGCAAACATTGAACTTGATATATTTGCTACAGCTGTTTAGAATAGATCAGACTAAAGCATGGATAGCCATATTGTTGAATTCCAGCTCCCGTCAGCCCCTGCCAGCTTGACCAATGATGAAATGTCATGTGAGTTTTGAGTCCAACAACAATTGAAGGGTCACAGGCTGTACATTCCTGTCCTAAAGTATCTTCAACCTTAGGGAAATCTATTGGAAAGGCTGCCAATCATCTAAGAATCATTTTAGAACACTAGACACGAATGGTACTAGCAACTGCATACGTCTGGTCAATGGGTGATCAAGCCACTAGCCAGGGAGCAGGAATCTTGTAGAGAAGTGAGCTGAAGACAGTAAGCAGGTCACCTTTTATTTAAGTAATTAACAACAGGCTGGGTACTTTACAGTGCTAATTTTGTTCACAATGCTAACTGCAGTACATTAATGCTTACACACAGTGCTTTTTTCCTAGAAAAATAGGTGCCAGTACTCACCGTGAAGCTGTTACAGTAAGTGCCACACTTTTTAACAACAAAAAAGAGCTGGTGGTACTGTGTACCCTTGTGTACCCCCTGAAAAAAGCACTGCTTACACAAGCACTCAACTGGGGGAGAGGGCAGCTTCAGTGTTGGTGATTTGGGCTAAAGGGGAGTCATGGACAATGCATCGCATAGCTTTAACCAGAATCTTGTTGCTGTGTTGGCTACCAAACCCAAAGTTCTTGACAATCTTTATACTGGGAGTTTATGTGACTCAGGTATCTGGGCTAGGAAATACCTCTCTGGTTGATTGACACCAATGGCCTGTCTTCCACATTCCATTAGCTGTTTCTCTATGGCTGAAGTGTCCTTTGAGCCTCTGCTTCTGGTTGGTGTTATGACATCCTGTTGGTTTCTTCAGCTTTTCTCACTTTTCTGGTAGTTCAGAGACTCTCAGCCCCTTAACCCTTTCTCTTCAGCCTTAATAGTGGGGGGGGGGCTCTTCTCCATTTGCACTCTCACTCAATTATTTCTATGCTTATAATCATTTTTCATGGGTGAGTGTAAAACCATGGTTTGTGTTGACCATAGTTAAGGACCCACACCATAGTTTTTTTAAAAAAATATACACATGCACACTGAGCTTTATCAAAATGGATTCTCAGGTAGTTTATAATGATAATATATGGCATTATCCATGTAAAAATATTGCACACAAAGTATCATGGACAAATATCACCTGGAAAGTAAATAATACAATATTTGAAATAGCTAGCAAAAAAACCAATATTTACAGCTTGGCACCTAAAAGATGAGGTGAGCCTCCTTAGGAAAGGCATTTCACACCAGGGGTGTCACAGGCAAAAAGGTCCTGGAGGCTGAGCTTCTAGATGGATGAACTATGCTTTTGAGCTCCTTGTTTCCCATCTGTTCAGGACACAGGTTTCAAAAATCCACTCCCATCTCCATGACTCAGCAGCTTCCTGAGCAGAATAACAGCCCTAACTAACTGACTTTTGTCAATGGTCTGTGAATACAGATTTATTATGTTTTAAAAAACTTATAGTTAGCACAAACTTCTGGTTTGCAAACTGCTTGAAATTGTGGTTTCAGGGCCTAGTTTGCAGTCCCAAACACACCACAACTTGTGAACAGGGTCAGATTCAGATACTGAAATGAAGCATGGTTTAGCGAAGCAAACCATGGTTTTGTGTTAAATCTAAATACAGCCATAGTGATCTAACCACTATTTCTAGTGTCCTAAAGCAAAAGATAGGGACCATAGACTGTAGCATGCACGCCACAAACTTCTCATATTGGAAAAATATCTGATGTGTACTGTATTTCATTATGTTATGCATTGGAAATAATATTACATAGATATATTTCAAATCTGCAACGAATTAAAAATAAGTATTGCAGAAATCTCCTCATGACCAGAGACTTCACAATGCAACATAATAACTGGAAACATATGGCAATAAAATCTCTTGGTGAGGCAACAAGAACTCTACGCTTCCATGATTTGCCATACTCACACATCTGAGCTATGACTGAAGACAGTTTGGGGGGTGACAGCAAAAAGACTGCTAAATCGGGTCCTCCTCACAGAGTGTTGTCGTTAGATCATCAGGACTGAACTCATTGTTGTGTGGGTGGGAGTGATTGGATAGCCACAACAACCCAATTGGTGGTCCCTCGGTTGCTGGGCAGATGTGGCCAATGGGATTTTTTTGTGTATTAACCGAGGGACCTTTATATATACCGCTGCACATTGCATTGAGCTTCCATTTTTCACTTTGTGCACCAGATCACCCGCCCACCCTTCCTATATTTAGGGTCTTGCTGTGACCTTGCTATGCTATCGTGGGCCATCTATTCTTGGGATAGGGGCCCAGTAGGAATTTTCCCATTTGGTTGATTGGCTGGTGCCACTTGGGTTTCACCTGCTGTGTAGCAAATCATCACAACTTTGTAAGGTTTGGCAGTTAGGTATTGGTTCAAGGTGGTCTGGAGGGGAGGTCATAGAACCTGGCCCCTCCAATGAGCAACAGGTATTCCATTAAAAGAATCCAGGGACTCGGCATGCTTTTGTCGACCACTTTCAGGGGGTAGGGCCATGCAAGAGTCCCTGGGAGCATTTTGGGGTGAGCTTGAGTCATGTGACCGTACCAATGCTCCCGCACGGTGTACTGACGATATGGTGGGGCCCAGTCGCCAGTACTGTCCTGCTGAGGTCAGGTGCAGCTAGTCGGGAAACAATGCCTAAACATACCACTCACTATCTGTAATCAATAAAGTTGTGGCCAAAATTATGCCAATAACCTAAAACTAAATTCTGTGTCAATTGTGTCGTTATTATTGGGAAGCTCCTGGGGATCTTAACACGCAAATAGATAAAGCCATAGGAATACCTGGATGGACATTAGCATGGAACAGCCAACATGGAAGAGCCAGTGTGGTGTAGTGGTTAAGAGCGATAGATTCACAATCTGGGGAACCGGGTTCGCGTCTCCACTCCTCCACATGCAGCTGCTGGGTGAACTTGGGCCAGTCACACTTCTCTGAAGTCTCTCAGCCCCATTCACCTCACAGAGTGTTTATTGTGGGGGAGGAAGGGAAAGGAGAATGTTAGCCGCTTTGAGACTCCTTCAGGTAGTGATAAAGCGGGATATCAAATCCAAAATCTCTTCTCTTCTCTCTCTATTTATAATTTAACGATGCACCATTGAAGTCTGCTTCAGAGACCAATACCCCAGTCTTGGGAATGAAGAGTTGTAAATTAAAATTGCACCACATACTTCTTTTGTGTACCATAGCACCTTGCTCTCAACTCTTGACGTGTTAAGGTCACACCATGTTTATAATTTTTTTTTACTGTACTGTTCTGGATGAGTTTACACTTCCTCTGAAAGAACATCTATATAGCTTGGGAGAACTCCTTAGTCCAGAGGCTCAGATCTCAAGGATTTGATGCAGCACTAGATTTGAGATGACTAACAACTAAATCTCCAAGCCGCTGTGGGATCTATAATAATAGAAAATATGCGTTGTAATTTGCACCAGGCATTCTACAAGATGAGCTTTTTCAAATGTTGCAGCTGAAGCCTCATAAAAGCTCAAGGACTTTGAGAGGGTTTAGTTTGATGGATCACAAAGGCTTGAAAGTGCTTGTTACTCTCTTCCCCTTCCCCCCAAACCTAGAAGGCTTTTGAATGGGCCAAGACAGCAGCAGGTGCTCCCAAAACCCAGGTAGAGCATCTTTTTCCACCAGGAACTGATACTGGTCCCAGTGAAAAGGACCAACACAGCTTGATTGGAAAACCTGCCACATATTTTTGTTTCATTTGTTTGGGTGGTATATTTATTGCCTTGCATTTTCAGATAAGAGCTCATGTCCTTACTGGAATGTGCATTTAATGCTTCATTCACATTTAAATAACTGTAGAGGGAAAGCTTTTAAGAGCATTACATAGCTCACACTATAAATAGAGTCTTATATAAAAGAGGAAGTTTCCTAATTTAATGAGTTCCAATCAATATTATCAACTTGACTCTGACTGGATTCATTATGCTGGCACAGAAGGACTATATTTACCTTTCAAGCCAGCTATCATCCTACTGGTGTCAGTTAAAACTCCACTGAAATCCCTGGCACTACTTCCCAGTAAATAATATGGTTTGGGGTTGCTAATCTCACATGGTTTGGTATATCAGATGCTGCCACTGTTTGTATTTTCCAGAAGTAATGCTTTGTTCCAGAACACTTCAGATAAGTTCATGCAGTTCTTCTATACTTTTGCTCAACTGCTTTCAGGCATGAGTTATATGATGTGCCATCATCTCATAGACATAGGTGCTTTAGCTAGGCTCCAAAGGCAAATTTAGATAGCAGGTTAGTCTGGGAAGGGATGGGGAATCTGTGGTCCTCCAAATGTTGTTGGGCGATAACTCTCATCATCTCTGGCCACTGGCAGTGCTAGCTGGGGATGACGAGAGTTTGTTTTATTCATATATTCCCAAAAAATGTATTCAACTGAACTGCCAGGTGTCCTCTAACCTCCCATCTTGTTTACAAAGAAGTTGTAACTGCTGGCTTTGCAGGGAGAGACAAGGCAAAAAGAGGAAGCAGTAGGTTGCAACAGGGATTGCTTATGCTAAATGCTGATAGCCAATAGAATCATAGTAAGTATTAACAAATGTAATTTAACTGTATAAATTGCATGAGCATGCCATGAAAAGATGTGCAGGATTTGGAACTTGATTCCCCTGTCCCTTCTTACCTCAGTCTGAATAAGCCCTTTCTTTTTCTACCCCGGTGTGATTATTGACTCGTCACCCCAGCATTGGACTTTTGTCCGTAACAACATGGTGGTGTAACTGCAATATATACAATAAAATATAAAACACAGTTATATGAGTACAAAATGATCATTAAATGACTGAGTTCAACAGTATATGGAAGGCCACAACTTCCCCATCTCTGGCCTAGCGTAAGGTGTGCACTGATTGCACATGTGTAAGTTTTTGCCCTGGGCCCTTCCAGAGAATTTTGTGTCTAAGTGAATTGCTGCAAGGGCAATCAAACACTGCAGCTCTGTTCTAGGCATACACAACGAGCTGATGCATGCATGTTTCTCCAAACAGAAATCTTCATCACACAGTCTCAATCAGATTTTAATACCACCACAGGCTTGGGGGGGTCCACTGAGCCCTCAATAAGTGATCAGTTTGTAAGCTACAAACTTACTGGGGTTGCTCACAGACAAGTGTGGATCCAATAGGTTTTTATCCTGGAGAAATGCACATACAATACCTTGCTTGTGCAAGTGCCTTTGGGGGCTGGTATGACAGTAGAAATGCATGGGCAAAGTGCATATGGCCTAGCCAGACCACGGTTACAAGAATGCCAAACAAGGACAGATCCCACTGTGGACCTTACCTCCCAGTAGCGGTGTCACTGCTGTATACCGGGATCGGGTGGGGCAGGGCCATGGTGAGGTCAGGGTGATTTAGCGATTCTGGTGCTCCTACTGGTGTGCCCAACCATCTCAAGCTTGCCACCATGCACTGTCCAAACACTGTCCCAGTGCGCACCAGTGACAGCACTGCCAGGAGGCCAGGTCCTCTGTGGGGTCCCTACCTGCCAGCCACTCCTGACAGTTACCATGGCAAGGTGCGAGAAAGTGAAAGTATGGAGAACAAGAGTAGATTTAGTTGAACGTTCAGTTGTAGCCACTGGTCTTCTTCTGTCTTTTCCCCAACAATGGAGGGAGGTTACATTTGGCTGGGCATAGCTTTACTGCTAGGGTATATAATGACAGCCACAGAGCAGAAGCTAAAAGATGACTATAAAATGTGTTGGCCACAATAATTCTTTAGTTATCTGAAGTTAAGGTGTTCACAGTCCAGTTGTGTGAATGGGAGACTTTGGAAGCTGCTCTGAGATTCCCAAAGGAAGAATGGCCCAGGAGTATAGTGAATAAATGCATAATATGGACAAAATGTTGCACAACAGAGAATGCTATGTTAACTTAGCCATATGTAAAGTTTACAATGCATGTTCTAAAGCTCAAGTAAAAGTGTGATAGGACCCATTTTGGTTCATCTTTTCATTCTGGGTTCACCTCCAGACTGTCAGCATTTTGTGGAAAGGATTCTAGCGCATACTGAAAACACAGGGATATGCAATTAAAGTGCTCTGCTGCTCTAGCACAGGATATGCACTTAAAAAACAACAACAGACTTTTTATGGTTAGGAAAATGACTGGGAAATGCATTGAAAAGTGTGGGTTGAACAAATGATAAAGGGAAGATGTATAAACACAGCACAAGCAAATTAGGAGGAATGTTCGGTCAAGACTAGGCGTGGTCCAATCCCTCTGTAAGCCTTGTACAAGCAAATCTGGGTGAAT
Source organism: Podarcis bocagei (assembly GCF_964188305.1). Lineage (NCBI taxonomy): Eukaryota > Metazoa > Chordata > Lepidosauria > Squamata > Lacertidae > Podarcis > Podarcis bocagei. The sequence goes on from NC_138127.1 coordinate 43,675,988, forward strand.
ACTTAATTAACAGAAGACTTCCCTCATCAAAGCCTTTCTCCACCCAGTTTGTGAGGCAATCTCATTTGGGCAGCCTGCTATGTGCTCTTCTTGTGTGCTTCATCTGAGATAATTCTTTACTCTGGCATGATTCACACATTCAAGACATGCCATGGTTCATGAGTTGTTGTTATTGCTTTGGCTCTTGTTTATATGCATGAGCATGGGCACAATCCTTTCCCAATCACAGACCACGTGTCTTTTAAAAGGAAATCAGAATAAATGTCACCTCTGATGCTTTACTCATATTCTGTAACCCTCCTGCTTCAAAATTCTAATATGGCTTAGATGAAATGGTCCTTGTGAAAGGGACATAGCCCAGTGACAGAGCACAGGCTATGCAATCATTCCAGGCATCATCCCTCTCTTGTCCTGGAGAACTGTAGCAGGCAGTGTAGACAATATTGAACTGGATGCGCAAACGGTATGACTTGGCCTTACATGGCAGCTTAGTGAGTTCCTATAGCCTCTGAGAAGCAAAGATACATTACAGTCTTATTGTTATTTTTACATGTTTTGCAAATCCAGTGAGATACGACATGGCAAGCTTACACTGCTGTCCTCTAGATTGCTCTCTCAGGCTTTCCATTGCCACATACTAGCATACTGTGCCTCCTCAGATTCTCCTCTCCTTGGGCTTCAGCAGGAGAGCATCCTCCCACTCCTCTGGCCAATCAGGTCTTGCAGGCTTGTCCCCCCCCCCTTCTCAATCACGCAGAGAAGGAAGAGAATTAACAGTTGGTTCCTTATGTGCGATCAAGTTGCAGCCTGCTTGGATTCTAAAGAAAATGAAGAACTGATGTAGCCTGCTTGTTGGATGAACGTGGCGCAGTGCGAAATATAAAAGCTAAATGGCTTGGAATGAGAATCAAGAGTGAGCATCCTTCAGTGCTGACAAGCTTTGTTCTGCAAGACCCGTAGGGCAGGTTAACAAGGCCTCCAGGAGCTGATACAACACAGTTAAATGGAGCTGAAGTAAGTCAGAGAGCAGGAAGACTGCAGTGAGCTGCTTAGCATCTGCCACAGTCAAATTCTGTATAGTTATCAGTTCTTTGGGCTGCCTTGTAATGACTGGGTCTGAGGACAAACGTCAGCCCTCAAGCACAATAGCACCATTTGATTACAACTAGCAGGGAGAAACCTCTCTTCTTGATCCTTAACCCATCATTGCACATGTGAGAACTTCCAGTCTCAATCGTAATGCAGCGTCCTTGTTATCTCAAGTAGGCATGAAGGTGGCAGGACCCAAGTCAGTGGTCCTTTTTCACCTGTAACAACTTCTAAAGCTTTCTTTCTTCCTAGCAGGGTTTACAATCAGCAGGGAAATAAAGAAACCGAGAATTTTCTACAACTGATAGGTGATGGGTAGGTAAACTAAGGCCTGGGGGACGGATCTGGCCCAATCACCTTCTAAATCTGGCCTGTGGATGGTCTGGGATGTTTTTACATGAGTAGAATGTGTGCTTTTATTTAAAATGCATCTCTGGGTTATTTGTGGGGCATAGGAATTCATTCATTCCCTCCCACCCCCCCAAAAATATAGTCCGCCCCCCCCACAAGGTCTGAGGGACAGTGGACCAGCCCCCTGCTGCAAAAGTTTGCTGACCCCTGGGTTAAGTTGTCTCCTCTCACTTGCCCACCTTTAAACGTTCTCCCTTATTTGATAGGGATTCAGCAGCGCACCACTTCTTCATGCACATGTGCTGCTATCATGGCTAGATCGACTCACATTCAAACTATTCTCCTGACCTACAAGTAAGCTTGCATTGCTAATTCCCGGTTGGCAACAGGCTGCTGTTCCTTTAGCACAGTCATTTCCAAACTATGCACTGTGAAAGAACAGCTCGTGTACTTTGAGAAATAAGCTCATTCAATCATTAAAAGCTGCTACGAGCCCTAAGTATCCACCCACAAGGGAGGCAGTATATGCATCTATGGGTGGATTACTATTCTGGCCTTGCTTCCTTTTAATCAGTTTCCGCTTGAGACGGGCGGTTTTGCTGTGTTTCTGCACTGGGTGTGATTGATTTAATCACTCCTGAGCCACACACGTGCAGTATTTACCTGCCCTCAGAGGAAGCTGCCTCCCGGTATGAATTGCTGCTCTGAGATGGCCTCCTGCTAATTAGGAAACACACACCAGTGATCTACATAAACACAGGGGTTGAATATCAGCTGCTTTGTGGTATCATGCAAAATGGGGTGTTTCCCCCCTCTGTATGTGTGTGTGTGTGTGTTTTGGCAATTTCATTGCAGATTGTAGTTTTGTTTTTTGTTTGCTTGTTTATTGGCTAAAGATGCTGCAATTTAACACAGTAATCTCAGCAGTGAACATAGCACATGCATAAAATGGCAGAAAAATACTTAGCAAACATCTGGATTGTGATGCACAATAAACAATGGTTGAGCTAGACACCAGAAAGGCCCTGTGTAACCAAAAGAGAGCCCTTAAGCAGCCCTCCAAATTGAAATATTGAATGGTGCTTGCCTGCTTGCCATTCTTGCGAAACAAGAAGTTTTACAACCTAGGTGCAGCTGCACTAAATGCTGTCTGGCAGAAGCAAGGTAATCATCACATGGCACCTTTAACAGCACCTCTCTGGTTGAATGTTAGCACTGTATATATGGGGCAAGTAAACTGACTTTACATACAAAGACCTTGAATCTGGCCTGGTAGTGCAGCTCCTTAAGCAGGGTTTAAGCTAGTGATGGGGTGTTTGTTTCTTTTAAAATACAAAGCCTAATAAATAGAAATGAGAAAGAAAATAATTTTACAAACAAATCTTTCTAGATTGTGATGTGGAAGAACAAAAAAGCATCAATCACAAATGCATCTTGTGCATCCCTGCCAAAGTGAGTAATTTGGGGGTTGCATTTTCTTCTTGCTGCTGCCAGACTCACTCTCAAGCTCATTAATTCAGCTTCAGATAGTGGCAGCAATATAAAGCACTTTTTCTATCAGCAGGTTCCATACAAAGAGGAAAAAAGGTAAACGATAAGAGACCCAGTTCTGTTTTCTGCACTACAATAGAAGAGTGCAGTCTAATTTCCATCTCTTCAGACCACTGTTCATTGTGGAAAGGAAGTAGAGAGCCAGCCTTATCATTAGGCAGAGTTAGGCAGCCATCTTAGGCATTGAATGTTTCAGGGTGAGAGCAGCTGCTGCAGACCTCTCCCCAAGCTATTCTGCTTTGATAGTCTCTTTATGATGAAGCTGTATATGCCGTTGTAAAAATAAATTAAATAAATACTGTACTCCCAGGACGCACACTCCAGCAAGCATCGTATATGTATCTGCATTGCTTTTCTCCCATGATGCATGCCTTGAGCTGGCACCGGCATTGCTGCAGTGCAGCATTGCACCAAGTAGTGAGTAAGCACTGTCTGGAGCAGGGACCAAGCAGCAGACAGCATCAAATTATAGTGATATTAGCTCTATGGTAGGGTACAAGCTGTCTTTTTGCATAGGAACATTGGCCCTGGTTGTTAGCATCCATTTGAAAGAGAGAGAGAGAGAGTACAAAGAGTGTGAATCACAGCAAGATTGAAACCAGAGCCAAGAGGGAATGCTGGTAATGAAGGGGAATGCAGCTCAGTGGTAGAGCTCGTGCTTTGTATGCAGAAGGTCTCAGATTCAATCTCCAGTCAAAGGGATTGCACCAAGGAGAGCTGCTGCCAGTCTGGGGCCTTATACATTTTTTGGACTCTCATCTTTCCCAGCTTGGCCTCATGACCTCTGGATCAAGCAGCAGTCTGGGTATGGAGTTGGGATTGTAGGGGCACCAGGCTTATTTCAGGGCTCTACGGTGATGTTTGGAGATCAGGAGACCAATACACCTGAGGCTGGTAGACAGGGCCTGTAGGACCAGAGCCAAAACCCTCACTTGCATGAGGAACCCAGTGCCTCCCACTCTACCTCAACGGTCCAGCAGTGCAGGGCATGTACCAGGCACAAGGTTAGGAAATGTAAGATAAGTCCATCTTCAGGCCAGAGGGTTGACCCTTTAAGAATCATCCTTTCTCCACAAGGGATTAGAGGTAGAGCCTAGAAGAAGTCATATGGAGGCAGAGGCTTAAAAGACCTATTTCCGCTCTCTGTCTTTGTTGTTGCAGGTTACGTACCTGGAGCTATCTGTGGTTCTCCTTGCCGTTCCTGTGGAATCCCACATCAGACCAGAATGTGACATCTCCAATGGCTGTGCTAACTGGGGCTGATGGGAAATGTAGTCCAAAATACCTCAAGGACACTAAGTTAGGGAAGGCTAGAGCTGCCAATATGGGGCTGAACAAACTGAAGTAGCTTCATCTGACCAAACGTTTAGGAAGATCCTAGGAGAGCTAGCCCATGGGCTAGAACGTGAATGGATGAGGCTATTTGAAATGGATTGGGCAATGAAGCTGGGAAACACCAGGCAGGAGACAAGAGAAAGAGAAGAGACTGTGAAGAAGGGCAGCAGGCCAGCCTTGAATAGTGCCAGGGCTCAGTCCCAGCATTTGTTTTCATTGCCAAGGCTCAAATCCCTGGAATTGCTGAGCTGATGAAAGTGCCTCTGAATAATAGAGCAAAGTGCATATTCCTCACCCCCAAGTTAACTACAGAGTCTTCATGTATCAAGGGCTACATAAGGGCTTTCCCGAGGCTTACTTGAGACCCACATCTTTTTCAAGAAAGCAAGCATGGAAGTCAGGCAGGAAGAAGAGACTTGCAACAGTGCAGACAAGGCAGGAAGGTGCCGCTTAAACAAAGATCCAGGCAGGGAAACATTTAAAGTAGTTTATCACCAACCTCCATTTTCTTGTCAAAGCAATCCTCTGCCAAAAGCAGTTACTGTATATGTTACTGTATATGTTGCTGTCTTATCATGAAATACTTTAAAAGCCTGTTATCTACTACTCTTCTCAGGGTGGTTCAGTGAGGCTGTTTAGTCAATAATGCGACACATCCTCTCTCATTTTCCCTTGGGCTAGGAAATTAGATGAGGGGAAGAAATCAATACATGCAGACAACGCAGTAATTTTACCTCATGTTCTCTGTGGTTGCCCTTCTGATACCTTGGCCTGTAGTGGTGCTTTCACTTATGTAAATTTCTCTATGAAGGCTGAATGGTAATTCAAGACACTAAAGCTCTATTAGGCTTCAGAATTAATCCAATGACTCAGCTTTTATATGGCTAACTAAAACTGGAAATAATGGAGGAAAATAGTTTTTAAAAAACACAAACACCAGTAGGTAAGCACTTTGGATTACTGCACTGTATTTTGCTTGTATATTACACAACAGCAGCGTGCTGCCTCTTGCATTACATCAGTTTGCTTCTCCTGGGGTTAACTGAGTTTGTCTCCTATCTAAAGAGAACAGTCTAGACCAAAAGACAAATAATTATAACAGGCATCCCATGCACATCACTGAATCGTATCTCCCAGAAAAGAGAGTATCTGGCTTTTAAGGCAATTTTCTATAATTTTAAGGCAATTTTCTATAAATTATAAGGTTTATGATTACACAACCCTTCTGTGCTCCCCAACACTCATTTTTTCACACATTAAGAAATGCTTGATTTCTCAGAACTTTTGAAAAGTCTCCAGTTTGCAGCTGGTGTGATAAACCATGAATGATCTTTATCATTCCTTTAATTTTGTTTTATGATTGACATTATCTTACAGATTTTTATGTACTCTTGTTCAGCTCTTACATGTTTCGGACAAGAACAACTCATCACATGACAAAATATGGCACGTGGAAGGACTTAAAGTAGTCTCCAAATGGAGCTTGTGAACTACAATTCAGCCACAGAATATTTGCTTATATTTTGTTTGCTTATAGATAACATAGTTTGGGTGATGAGTTACATGTTTGCAGGAATATGGGGATCCCACATACACCATATATTATTGCAAGCAACTCTGAGTGTCCTTGACAGATAGATGGTTAGGATATAAGATTCAAAATGCTTGATCAAGTGTGAGATAGGATATTAATACCGTTACTTTCTTTAATAAACCCAACATGCTAGTTACCAAAGTGTATGAGGGCTGACACTGACTGATGTCTGTACTCTAACTAGTGAACCACTGAGGATCCTGTCACAACTTTGAGATCAGATGAAAATGGCTCAAGGTACAGTGGTGCCTCGCAAGACGAAAATAATTCATTCCGCGAGTCTTTTCGTCTTGCGATGTTTTTCGTCTTGCGAAGCATGGTCCGTCACAACTGCGCCTCTTCAAGCGGCTTTAAGAAAAAAGCGCAAGACGTTTTCGTCTTGCGAAGCAAGCCCATCGGGAAATTCATCTAGCGAAGCAACACAAAACCGAAAAACGCTTTCGTCTAGCGAGTTTTTCATCTTGCGAGGCATTCGTCTTGCGGGGCACCATTGTAGTTCTTGCTTTGAAAGGCTATCTGTGAAAAATGATGATTGGCTGGTCCTTGGCTACATACACACCATATATTTAAAATGCACCCCCCCCAGCTCACCCTGAAGAATCCTGGTTACTGTGGTTTGTTAAGAATCCTGGGAATTGTAGCTCTGGGGAAAACTACAGTTCCCAGGATTCTTGGCAGAGGTGTGTGCTTTAAATGTATGGTGTGTATGAGCCTTTTTTTATATATAATCATGAAGTATCTCCGCCCGCACCTTCCTGTCAGACTGCTGTATACTCAGCACATACAATTTTCACATGGATAGTTTGCCCAAACCTTGGCCAAATTTCAAGTTCCTCTTCAACATGTATTAGAACATATGAGCAAAGCAAATGGAGGAATGTAAACATGACCAAAACCATATTTTCCTTGCCATTCCTCCACCCTCTCTGCTCTTAAATTCTCCTTCTGGTATTTTCCACAGGCCTCGGGGATGGCATTTTACCATGGAAAATTAATTAGTTGTCATTCTCTGGGATTTTATTTTTATTTGTCTTAAGATGTTTGTCTTTCTTTGGCACAAAAATGAGCTGTTGCATTTGTGAGACTAGCTCAAAGAGGAAATTCTAAACACATTTTGTGAAATAATAAATGGAACAAGCTATAATCTGCCATACAACTGGAGGAAAACAATTACCGTATATCAGATATCCTCAACGCCAAATGCACTTTTTAAAAATAAATAAATAAATAAGTAGTAACAAAAATCAAGAGTCGCTGCAGATACTCAGGTCATGTCACAAAGAGATACATGCCAGTTTAAAACTGTGTTAATGAGGGAGTTTGTAGCTAGTTAAGATGCTACATTAAGAAATGGTTGTGGCCTCTCTCTCTCTCTCTCTCTCTCTCTCTCTCTCTCTCTCTCTCCATATTTCCACATTATCAAACCCTTTCTGCACAAACACTCTATATGTGTCATTTCATTCCAGATACTTTTGCTTGAAGATAATGCAGGTATAAAACTTCTGCAGCCTGCCACCTCAAGAAACAGTGAGGGCAAGGACAGATTTGATCTGGACTTGGAATGTCAACAAGATTTTGCTGCAGAACTCATTCGTTGGTTTTGATTACAGAGTTGTATGCTACACTTAATGATTATATATGAATGGGAGGTGACGGAAGATGCAAAAGCCTTTAGCTGATTGTGGTTTCACTTGCCCGGGAACAACATGAGAGAAAGAATATTTCAAAAGGCCTTGTTTCACGTTGGTTGACAAGATGAAAAGTTAAAGAAAAAATAAAAAACATATTAAAAATCCCCCTAAAGGTCTAGTTCAGATTATTTTATTCTCCAATGCAGAAACATCTATCTATGTATTCAGGGGCTACTTCAGATTTCATGACGGGAATGTGAAGAGATTTGATCATCAGTGTTTAAAGGCCCACACAGTGGCATTAACAGTTAAATCTCTCCCCACCCCCGTCCATGCAATATACTTTGAATACAGTTGCTGTGGTTAATAAGATCTGCAATAATTAATGTAATTGTACAATAACCTCTCTTAAAAAACTAAAGAAGGCTGATCGCCGAAGAATTGATGCTTTTGATTATGGTGTTGGAGGAGACTCTTGAGAGTCCTATGGACTGCAAGAAGATCAAACCTCTCCATTCTTAAGGAAAACAGCCCTGAGTGCTCACTGGAAGGACAGATCGTGAAGCTGAGGCTCCAATACTTTGGCCACCTCATGAGAAGAGAAGACTCCCTGGAAAAGACCTTGATGTTGGGAAAGATGGAGGGCAGAAGGAGAAGGGGACAACAGAGGACGAGATGGTTGGATAGTGTTCTCAAAGCTATGAACATGAGTTTGACCAAACTGCGGGAGGCAGTGGAAGACAGAAGTGCCTGGCGTGCTCTGGTCCATGGGGTCACGAAGAGTCGGACACGACTAAATGACTAAACAACAACAACAATGTCACTTGTATTCTTATACCCCATTTATAATTTTATCCATTTAATTCACTCCTGATTTTTTATTTTTCTTCTTCTGACTTTATTATCAAAAGGTCCTTGTGTTGAACTTACTTTGCTGATAATGTTTATTTTTCACTTCATGTGCATTGTCCAATTTTGTTGCTCAGTTATAAAGAAACTGGGCAAAAAACAATGCAACAACAACAAATTGATTTAGGTCTTGGGCATATATACCAGAACAGAGCCATGTTATTGTATGGATTACACCAAATGGGTGAATTGGATCCAAATTACGTATTTTCACATTTATTTCAATGAGATCCAGATTCAAGTAATGTAGCCCAAACCCCAGTGAATTGGCCAGAAAAAACAGTGCTTCTGAGGTATAATCACATTTCATCTGAAACACAGCCTGACTTCTTCCAGTCTTTCCTAAATGAACCCCCTATTCTGTCAGGAGTTACTGCCTTTGTGAAGAAGGTTCATCCCATACAATGGAGGAGGGTATCCCATCGACATGTGTTTAAAGCTGGAGAAGTTGCAGGTCAGCAGCTGAGTCCTTTGTGCCAGAGATGGCAGGTGCCTTTGCTGGTTTCAACACTTCAATTCAGCCCCTATCAGGTTTGTAAACCACATGTTGGATTTATTTCAATGGCTATGTAAACCGCAACAACACATTTCAAAAGCAAGGCAGCATAAGAAAGCCTTAATATGTGTTTGTGGCTAATTTTATTTTCAAAAGGGCATACATCTGCACCAAGACACAGGATGGGAAAGTGGAGAATGCTGTCTTGAGTCTAGAATCCCCCTCCCAATCCAGTTGCTCACCAGATATATTGAACTACCAAATCCATCAGTTCCAGCCGGAATGGCCATAGTGCCTAATTGTTACATTTCCCCCACTAACTTAAGCTGCTACAGGGTCTTGTGAAAGAAAATGACTCTAGTTCAAATTACTAGTAACTGGTAGACCTTCATGCCACACTACTTTCCGTCCTCGGTTTTCCCTGAAGTACCCTTCCCTGAAGTACCCTTTCCCTTCTACCACCAACTTCTTTTCCTAAGCCTGTGATTATGGAATCAACTCAGAATTGGTTGGCTCAAGGCTGTCGCAGGAATCGGGGAAGGGATGCTGAACCCATCACCAATGTCATGGTCCTCTGTGTCTCAAACTATTGCCTGTGGTCTTCTTTACCTCTGAAACTGTCCTCCCAGAAACAATTTGTGTTGCTTCCTTGGAATTCCCAGCAGGACAGCACGGCATATTTGAAACTGTACACCACACATTTCAATCACAATCCTCCTTTATACACTCAACTGCTAAAACATTTCATTCCATCGTTGCTGCTTAGAAGAGCTATAGCTATCAGATCAGACTGAAGCTTCCTTTGCAAGCCATCAGCTGCTGTTTGCCATGACAGCTCCATTTAAACAGGCTTAGTGGAAGCGTCTAAAATCAACACAGCCAATGAACAATCTACCTATCTGCATATTGAATTCAAATGCCAGGTACTTATCTAAAAGCTAAGACAAACAAAAAATGGACTACACGTTATTTAATTGAGGAAAGGAGAACATCCTATTCAATTTGCCATTGATCGATTTAAAATTAATTACCACAAGGGTTTCTTATGGTGTAATTCAGTAAGTAAATACCATTGAGTTCAATGGGACTTTCCAGGATAAGTGGGTATAGGATTGCAGCCTTAATTAGGTCTATATACAAGGGGATGCTACTTACCATTCATTAATCTTACATTGTAGCTGTCATTTGGTAAAGTGGCAGAAATCAAAAGCAGACTAAGCTACCATGCTATCATTTGATGAACGAGCTTTGAAAAGATAAGCCAACATAGGTTAAATGGAGGATTTACTTCATACAAGAGTGCAGCAACCTTTTCCACAGTAATTCAAGCATTGACATAGATTTCCAAATGGTTTTCCTGTCTTTGCCTTCAATAGCCTCTTTTGGCTATTTGGTAAAACCTCAGTGCCTAGGACTTGCTGATCGTATGGTCGGCGGTTCGAATCCCCGCGGCGGGGTGATCTCCCACCGTTCGGTCCCAGCTCCTGCCCACCTAGCAGTTCGAAAGCACCCCTAAGTGCAAGTAGATAAATAGGTACCGCTTTATAGCGGGAAGGTAAACGGCGTTTCCATGTGCTGCACTGGTGCCGGCTCGCCAGAGCAGCTTCGTCACGCTGGCCACGTGACCCGGAAGTGTCTCCGGACAGCGCTGGCCCCCGGCCTCTTAAGCGAGATGGGCGCGCAACCCCAGAGTCGGACACGACTGGCCCGTACAGGCAGGGGTACCTTTACCTTTTTTATTTCTGGTGATCTTTGGCTATTGACTCTTTCTTGTGCTGATGCTGATAGTATCAATTTTTATGGGGTAGGGTGAGGTTATTGTATGTTGCCCTTTTTATGGTATTATTTCAAATGTTGTATGTTTTGTATTTATTGGAAGTCACGTCAAGTCTTTTTTAAAAAAATGTGTCGGGAGGAAATTCAAGGGATGATTTCCCCAATATGTCTAGTGGTAGAAGCTTCACCAGTGAACTTTTACATGCCATGAAACTTGTCATGAAATAAGTTGGCTCCTGTAGATTAGTCTCATGTTAATTAGAGGGGCGGGGGAATCCTCTCAGATACCTCACAGGCAATTTTAAAAAAGTTTTTATCATAATTCATTCACAAGGCAAGTCAGCTAGATCATACATTGCTTGTTCTGCCAAGAATTGGTACAATTATACAGTATAATCTCTGGTCACTTTTCAAGTATTCTGTGAATGTTTCTGTCAAAAAGAAAACTGCACAGTAAATAGTCAACATGATTCCCCCTTCAGACAAGATCAGCTCGTCTGTGGGATCACTGTGACACGGAAATAATTTGGAAGAGGAATAATGGTACAGTGGTGCAGGTGTACACAATTACTGACTGTAAAACTCTCATGTAGCAAGTGTTCCCTCATTCATCAGCTGCTAAACATATGAAGCTGCCTCAAACTAAGATAAGATTATTGATCCATATATACCAGTACTGTCTCTTCAGTTCTCAAGAAGAAACCTTCCCTAGCCCCTATTACCTGAGATTCTTTTAAGCAACAGATCCTGAGGACAGATCTGTGCTTGTAGAGCTGGAGAAGCTTCTGAAAAAGGCAACCAAAATGACAACAGGACTAGAGCAACTCATTTGGGGCTTTTCAGTTCAGAAAAAAGTTGAGTAAATGGGGGTGGCACACCTGATAGAAGTGTATATGTTTACACATAGTGTGGAGAAAGTGAATAAAGAGAGGCTTTTCTTCCTCTCTGCTAATGCTAGAACCCAGCATCATGCAATGAAGTTGAATGCTGGTGAGATTTAGGACAGACTTCTCCATATCATGGAATTCAATGTCATGAAATGCCGTGGCTTTAAGAGGATTAGACAGATTTGTAGAGGATAAGGCTACTAGTTGCAATACTGAGGTTCTATCTCCACTGCTGGAGGCAGTATGCCTCTGAACATGTTACTGCAAATCCTAAGTGAGGGGTCTGCTCCTGCACTCATATCCTGCTTGTGGGCTTCTGGCGGCAACCGGGTGGCCATTGTGAGAACAGAATTGTTTTAGCTTTCAAATCAGTGGTGGAGGACCTGTGTCCCTTCAAATGTTGTTGGAGCTATAATACCCACCAGTCCTAGCCAGAACAGTCAATGATAAATATTTCAAGCCAATAAAATGTTAGGGTCTGGTCTGTTGGTGGGTTAATGTGGCAAAGAATTTTGATTTCTTCTTTTTCTTCAAGCGGGGTGGTGTCTGACTTTTCTCATGAGAAGAGTAATAGTGTGACTATTTTGGACCGACCTATTTCCTTAAAAATATTACATTCACCCTAGTATTCCACGTGGGTTGCTGTTCATTTCTCCTGCAAAATTCTCAGAGAGATGAACATTCACGACAATGAAGGCAGCATTTTTTAAATGACACTTAACAAGCCAGTTCAGGAGGATCTATATTTCATTCAGACTCTTAGGAAGAGTGTATAAATTGAGCTACGCACATAGCATATTAACAGCCAACAACATAGAGACAGATGATGGCAAATACATGCTTCTAATGCCATCAGTCTAGGATTTCTGGCACCACAGCAATCCTATCTTGATGCAATATTTATGTACTCTATGTCAGGCTTCTGCCAGAATGAAAGCTAACCTCATAACCGAGAGCCACTCATAGCGCTCATGGGAGCAGAATGTGGCAGTTGCCTTGGCTCTCTGAAGTCCTCCAGTACTTCATTGGTTGATAATTCTTCTGCTTTCATTTAAAACGAAGTGATGAGCTCCATCTTGCTAGACTTGAGACTTTGACTGCAGCCCGGACAATTATAATGGGGGAGGGAGTGGGGATTGGCTCAAAAGCACAGCTTAGGTTAAGCCCTGCCACTTGCCAAAATCCTAACATTAATGGTAAATATGACTTAGCTACACTTTTATTACAAGTATTTCAGGGGAAGTGGAAGTGTGCAGAACCAGCATGCACTCATGTTTCATAATAATAATAATAAGCTGTTGCCCCAGCCACTCTGGCATGTTCTCCTTCATGTCATGGAGTTCATCATACTACATGTCTGGGCAGCATCAGTGTGTGTTTCATCATCTCAATTTTGCATCGCTGACAGCAGTCAGCAAGGAAACCAACATGTCAACATGTGGGTTAAGTTGTACTAGAAGCCCTGAGGCCAGTGAAGGTATCGTTCTGCCCTAAAGCTTTTAAAGCCAGGATTTGCCTGGCTTCCATGCACCTGTACTTCATGCATGTAGGGAAACAAGCCTGGAAGCAGTATCAACCAGAGTTCCCACATATATGTGACCCAGGAACTCTTGTTAATGGCTTCCAAACAAGCAAGATTCACAAGTTTTAAATCATGGCTTGTTCAGAAGCCATTAACAATTGCTTCCTGGCTTGTTTCTTTGTTTGCATAAAGGGAGGAGCAAGTGGTAGGAGGGAGCTGCACCAAGCTCTAGCATAGTGTGGTTTATAAAGTCAGGATTTGATGGTGTAAGTGCAGCTGTTGTCTGGATATCCATCTCAATCTTTCTCCTCTGTTCAACACACACGGCCGGTTGAACAAATCTATTAAGAGTCCAGTCACTGAGTGATGTTATAGCAAATGGCAAGCACAAGCATTATTTTTTGGAATGTCTGTGCACTGATAAAGGCCTAATGTAGGTGTAAACACTAGGTTTTTAATTCTGAAACATAAGCCTAGCATAGTAAAGTTTAAAGAAGTGACGTTTAAATAAGCATTAATGAAGACATGATTCACTGAGCAAAACTGCTCCTGGTACATACCATAAAATGCCTTTTCACTACAGTTACCCCCCAAAATGCATTTCTTAGTTTTTGTATATCAAATACTAGACCTGTGAAACCTGTAAAAGATATACAAAATATTATTATTGCCTAGGCTATATACTGAACTTTCGAAATAAAACAGAAACATTTTTATGTGTATATGCAAGTATATAAACAAATGTTATAATTTCAATATCAGCACTGGAACTGAGTTTCTCTCACCTAAATACAGTTATGCTTCCTATTTCAACACATGCACCTACAAACACATGATCATGCATACAGCATTTCTTCCTGCTCTTTGTGGGGAAAGTAAGAATATACAGGATTATACATTATGTAATTTCTTTTTTAAAAAATGATTGAGGAGATAACTATTAGCACATGTCATTCAAAGGAAAAAAATGGTTGCGAATTATAAAATCATATATACATATGAGGAAGGGGCATCCTTATCTAGTTGATAAAAACACTGAAGACTGTGGAAGGATGGTCTCAGAATTGAAACAGTGACTCCAACAAGTCCAAGGGCAAGGTCACTGTTGACCAAAATACGATTACACAGATCTGGTTGTGGTCAGGAACGTGGAAAAGAGAGTCCATATGGAGATTTAATAACAGCACCAGATCCATTCTTGAGTTCAGAACCACTGAGATCCCACAACAGAAGTTCAAGAAAGTTCGTTCAAGGCAGCTCTTCTCACAGCTGGTGGGGCTGATGGCGACCTGGAGGCCCACCTGGAAGGCAAACGCCTGTTTGCTGGCCGAGCTGGCCGAGAGAAGCCTTTCGCATTTGACTGCTTAGCTGGCGCAGACACCTACAAATACAAATGTGGCTGCTTGGGTAACAAAGTCAGAACAAAACCCCTCAAAGAACATTCGTGGAATTTAAAGAGAATGACTAGCCTTACAACAGGTGGCCGCTGGCTATTAAAAGGTCCAGAGAATGTGTTGTTTACCATAACATAGCATTGCAAAGATGTAAGGACAGAGGAACTCCTGCATGTGTCAAAGAAATATGTGGCATGCTAGCAAGACACAAAATATGCATGGGAGACTCTAAATGAGAGCTAAAACACACAACCCTCTCTCTGCACACGGCCAAAGCTGGATGAAGTCAAGCAGGTTGCGGAGCAAACTGGTTGTGTGGTGGCTCCATCCCTGATGCCACTCACACCTCTCAGCGTACAGTCAGGTTTTCAAAAGCTTATTGCATGTTGATGGGAAACTGACTGTGTGATGCAACCAAATGCCCACTGTCTTGCAGGGACAGCTGAGCTGTGGCTAGGCACAGAATTATGGGTGGGCAGACTCAGCACCCAACTTCCTATCCCGCAGTCACAAATTTAATTGTGATGACTTTGGAGCACATCTGGTGACTTATCTGAAAGTAACCTGATGTGTTCATTTGGAATCAGTAGGGCCTCTGGGGACCATTGCACTCCCAATGACACCTTTCAGAGCATGACAGAGTCTAGAAGACTCTCTGAAATGTTTCTCTGCCACCACCTTTCCCTAATTTAACATGGTGGGTGTTGATAGATGACTCTTGGGAAATCATACAGTAATGGCTCAGGCTTCAGGCCATTCAGTGGCGGGGGTAGAGAGCAGGTGGGGGCATGGCTGACGCGTGTCCCGGGGCATGGCATACTTTCTGGGGCATGGCATGTGTTGCAGGGGTGTGGCAGGCTGCCTGCAGGGGCATGGTGTGCGTCCTGGGGGTGTGGTGCCCAGCGTGGAGGGAGGGCAACCGTAATGGCACCCCACTGGGATCGTGGTGCTGGGGGCAGTGCACTCCCCTCCCCCCTCTTCCTCCACCAGTGAGGCCATGGTCAATGCTGTGAGCATGTCTAGGAATGCTCTGAAGTAGACAGGACCATAGGAAGCTGCCTCATACTATTAGACCATCTACCTCAGTATTGTCTACCATGACTGGCAATTGCCCTGCCTGGAGATGCCAGGGGTTAAACCTGGAGCTTTCTCCATGCAAAGCAGTTGCTCTGAGAACATAAGAATGGAAGAAGAACCTGCAGGATCATGCCAACAGCGGCCAACCAGACGCCTGTGAAAAACCTGCAGCCACAAGAGCATTCTCCCCGCTTGTGGTTTCTGACAACTGCTACAGCTCTTCCACAGAAGTACACTCCTTACAATTCCCCCTTTTTTAATTTGAAAAGCTGTTTTTAGAAAAGGACTTTTGGAGTGGGAGAGTAGGGAGGGATATGCTCCATCTTTTCCCAATGCAGTTGCTTCTCCACCCCTAAGCACCCTATCTTTCAAGCAACTTTCCAAGCTAAATAAGGACAGCTAGGCTACCATTTAGCATGTAATGTCTAGTTTCTGCCCTACTCTTTGCCTTCTTCCTATGGCCAATGTGGATATCTGCTCAGTGGCAGCTTGTGGGGGCAGGGGCAGGCAGAAGCAGTGGCGTCCCCTCATTGGCAATAGCACTCATAGAACCATAGAATTGTAGAGCTGGAAGCGTCCAGATGGTCATCTAGTAAAATCACCCTGCAATGCAGGAATCTTTTGCCCAATGTGGGGCTCAAACCATGTACTGATTGAGTTATCCATCATGAGCCATTGTGCTAACTGAAACAGGGATGAGGTGTCACCACTGTGCCAAAGACTCCCCAGTCTCACCATCTAGCCTCCCACCACCCCCATCCTGATGAGTGCAGCAGTGTCCCAGGAGAATGCCACTGTCTTCACACATGGACACCCTCAGCCACCGCTGAGTCTGCTGTTGCTTCCATTATCAATCCTTTTCATTTCCTGGCTCTTGGGATAAAACAGCAAAATTGCTTCTGTATTGTATTCCCAGAAGCCTAATGACATGGCAAGGAACTGGTAACAGCATAATAAAATTACTTCTCCTTTACCAGGACCTTGTTATCTAACTGCTGTTACAAAATGAATGGCTAAGATATTTTCTTGCTGCCTCGGAAGTGGAAGAATTATTAAAACAAAGGCAGACTCTTAAAGGAACATGGCAAGCTTCTCCTCTTTGTTCTCTCTATGTGCATCAAGGTCTTTAGACCCTGGAGGAGTTTTGCTCAGAAGGGCAGCCTATAAATATTTTAAGGAAGACAAGTAATGAATAATAAAATGAAATGTTAGCATGGTTCCAGTAAAATCAATGGAATATCAGCAACAGGGATGAAAATGAACAATCTGTGGGTTGCACAAAACGTATATTCTTCCCCGCTTTGGCCAATTTGGGGACTATTTTTACAGGAACTTTACAATCAATTCAACCTTACTCCAGCCAGCGATCATTTCTGGCTTTCAACATGTACTATTTAAAGACATTTGATTAGATGATGAATGCCAATCCACCTTGCTTGTACATTTATTTTCTATTATTTTTCATGCCTTTTGAATCCTTTTACATCAAGGAGTTATTGTCATATCCTTGCACTAATCCTGTGATGTCTTATGGGGTCTGGGCTCCAATGAGCAGATGGAAAACCCACTCTGCAGACCATTGTTCCTAATTCACACAGTCTGTTCCACAATGGACTGAGCATCCAGCAATTGGGAAGCACTTTCTGGCAGCGTCAGATTGGGAATTGTAATAAATCATCCTTGAGAGCTCTGTCTAAAATTTCTCCTATAACAGATGGTGCAAAATGCAAATGGAACACTGAGAGAGCTGTGTATGCCGCATCCGATACTGTATTTGATTTGTTAAGGAACCAACCCACCCATCCCACTCATCTCTGAAGCTCACTAAGCAACTTGGGCTAGTCACTTCCTCAGGCTAGCCTACCTCACAGCACTGTTGTGTGGGTGCAAGAGGCCCAGGGACTAAGAAACTCAAGGAAGGCCATATTGGACATCATGTGCCGCCTCAAGCTTCTTCTAGGAAGAGTAGGGTCAAAATGTGACAAATGGGTCAACTTTCATTATAAAGGCATACCTCAGGAAATTTCTGCTTCTCTTTGCCATGCTTGGCATAAAGCCCCACGTGCCGGGTTGAATTCTTCGGCTGCTCCTGCTTCCCTTGATCTGTCTGGAGCATTTCAAAATAGTGGCCCAATTTCTCGCAGCTGCCACCCGCCAATTCCGAACTGGGCGGCAGCCAGCGCTCTTTGTGGAGCTTTGAGTTCCATGCAGCGGTTGACTTTTCATAGTTCTTCAGAA
This sequence comes from Podarcis bocagei, assembly GCF_964188305.1. Lineage (NCBI taxonomy): Eukaryota > Metazoa > Chordata > Lepidosauria > Squamata > Lacertidae > Podarcis > Podarcis bocagei. The sequence continues at coordinate 43,693,838 of NC_138127.1, forward strand.
GCTTCTCGACAACCCCATAGTTGGATCTGGAGTCTGCGGATCGCGGGCGGCCAGACAAATTGCTTGGCTTCCAGTCGTGTTCATGGAGCATATGCTGGTAACCACTTAGGAGTCCATTGAGCTGCCTCTGCTGCCCTGTGGCTTTGGCATTTTTGCTGGGCTTGGAGGCTTTCTCGTCCAGTCTTGAAGAGAGCCTGGGATTCAGAACACAGGCTGGCTCTTCCTTTTGCGCCCTGCTGGCCACACCGTCCTGAACTATGGGGCGGGGTTTGGGGTCTCCAGACAGCACTGGCACCACGGGGTTCCGTTCCACACACTTGTGGCCTTTATCTGTGTGAAACACGGTTCTGTTGAACTCGTCAATTTTTGCCTCCAGCGTTTCATTTCGTTGAGTCTTTCCAGTTCCATAGCCAGAATCACCCAGGGTGTTGCACACAGGGGCATATAAGTCACTGCTATAATGCACACTGCTTTGCGATATAAGATGCTGTTGTTTCTGGGGCACCATATTTCCATCAGAACAGCTCTTCAGGACAGAATGTGAGGCAGAGTCCTTTTTAGGACTATTCCCAACCTTACTTGCATCATGAGACCAAGTGTTATGAGAAAACCCTGCAGGCAGCTTGCATTCAAGGGACTGATCCCTTTTCTCAGTGGGTACCGTGGTAGCCATAGCAGGCCCACTAACAGATTTCCATTCATTTGTCAGTGGCATTGGAGCATCACATTGCTTTGCAAAAGGCAGGCGAGTCAATGCACTTTCTTCCTGGTCCTCCTGGGTCTCGCAACTGCTTTTGTGCCCTGTTTCCTTTGCTAATGCTTCAGAAACCTGTGCGAGAGAGCTGGCCAAGTGCCGGGAAGTGCTTCTTGGAGGAACAGGAGGGGCTTCTCTTTTCTGCCAGGGAAAAAAGCCTGTTTTCTCAACTCCAGCAAGAGCGCTCGGTGGCATCTCCTTTGAACACCTGCTAATGCCCATCAAGTTCTTCTTGTTGTTTTGCTCTTCTGTATCAAATGCAATTGAAACTGTTTGTGGGTCATGGTTACGCCCATGGTTCATCTCTTGCGTGATCAGTGCGTTTTCAGTTTCGGCAGATTCTCCCAGGAAAGGAAACAACTTCTTTCTACATATGTAAGAAAAATATTTTATATTAATCAGCAGTTATTTAACTATTCTCTCCATTACACAAATCAGTCCAGCAACAGTTTCAGAAAGTCAATGTAGGACTTGAAGTGGGGACTCAGTCCATGTTCTGTTTGTTTGTTTATTTACCTACCTACCTACCTACCTATATCAATAGGCCCACACCTTTATGAAGGCCATGAGGAGTATGATCATTCTACACAGCAAATATCTCGAAATCTCTTTCTTTTCAACGTGCCAGGGTACCGAATCAGCAGCACAAATAACAAAACACATCATTGCCCAAGGTTCTTGTAATCTCATCTTTGATCCTTTAAGAGAACTATCCTAGGGGCCCACCAGCATCCCCCAGAAGAACTGGCTAACCTGAGCGATGTTCGTATATATTTTTGGCAAGCTGTTCCTTGGAGAGAAAAGGAACTTTAATCAGATAGCAACAACACTTGCTGAATTACAGAAGCACTTCCTACTTCCCTGTGAATCAAATCCTGTGCCCAAATGAGAACTTAGGTTAGTCACAGCTATCCAAGGCACTCGAGTGTGACTAACTGTCGCTGCCTCAGTGCGAAAGAGATAAGACCAATGTGTCTTTCACCTTTGAGCTCCACAGGCAGCTAAAGCTGGGGGACAGCCTATAAAGCATGCCATTCTTTTTATAATGTTCTTAATGTCGGAGGAAGAGCTTTTGGGAGCGAGTCCCTTGAAAGGATTAAAATGCGGTTTCACTGCTCAGCTGCCTCAAATGAGGGGAGGATTTTAACAGGAGCCTCAGGCTGCTGTTTCTATCACAACCAGATCTAATATGTGATGTGGGCATAGCTTTGAACTGGATTTAAGGTAAAGCAATTTTATTACAAGTTGAAGGGGCTAGGAATTTGTATCTCTCTCTCTCCAAGGACACTTAAAGTAATGATGGGGGACCTGTGCCTTCCCTGCCCAGATGTGGCTGAACTACAGGTCCCATCATCCTTGACCATGCTGGCTGGGGCTGATGGGAGTTGGAGTCCAACAATTGGAGGGCCACAGAGTCTCCACCCCTGATTAAAGACTGAAGTATTGTGAACATTTCTCCAGCTCACATTCAACGTTTCCCAGTTGTTTGTATGTTGCCCTGTGTCTCCAATGTGCCCAACTAAGAACATCTAATGTAGTGATACCTTTTGTGGTTGGACTTCTTGCGGATTTCCTCTTGGTAGCTGCACAAGTCTTCGCTTACTTTGGCAAGTTCTTTAAGAGCCTAGAAATGCAAATAGCAATCTTTTAGTGTGATCAGGTTCTTATCAAATTTCTAGAACGGCTGTAAACACAGCTGTAGCCTATGTTTTCCATTTCAGAGGTAATTAAAGAAGGGCCACAACACAAAAGATACAGACCTGGTAGAGCCATAACTTCTCCTATCTGCTATTTACATTATTGTGTAGTTATGTCTGTGATTTTGATGTTTTATTCTGCTGCAAGCTACCTTGAGTACTTTTTGTAAAAAGGCAAATAAATAAAGCAAAAACCCTGTACACCATGGTTTACCAAATCAGGAGCTAGCCTTATGAATAGGCCACAACCTTGCCTCACTTCCTCCTCCTTCCCTTTCCAAAGTATCTTCCCCTCTCCCCAAGACTTGGTCATCAGCCCAGGTCCTCCTACAAATTGGAAATTGTAATTGTAATTTCTGGAAATCACAGGTATGAAGGAATCTGTGACTTGAACTGATATGTAATGGCAAACCAAGAAAAGGAATAACTGGGAGAAACTGTACCACAAGGGTAAAGAGGAATCGCAGAGGGCACTTATTTTTGAGGTTGACATCCCACTTACAAGTACAGTTCACAGCAAAACAGTGTTATGTCTAAACCAGACCACAAACTGCAGCAAAAAGGCTATGCTATCAAATATTTTAAACAAAAAACAGCAAACAGAAGAGTCTGCATGGCTTGACTGACAAGCCCCGGAATCCTCAGCACCCAGAGGATATATTTTGGGGACAGAGGGCAGCGTGACATTCATTTTCTTAGATCTGTAGTTAGCATGTTTTCACACATATTCAGTTCAGCTCAGGACAGGCTGATCTGATCTTGTCACCTTCCAGTGGACTCGGAATAGACTCAGATGAGCTGAACACATCAAGTCCATCCATTAAACAGCCACTTATAAAAAAGTGTTGACAGGTAAGAGGTTGAAGCCTGAGCTACCTTCACTTTCCCTAATTGAAATACCCATTACTGGTTTACTCACAATATTGAGATCCTGTGTGTAATTCTTGGTTGTTTTCAAGCCTGGGCAATCTTCAGATTCCTTGTAACTCTCAAAGGCCAGAGTATCATTTGCAAAAGCATGGTTTCTTCCCTTGTTTTTTGCATCCTTGCTCTCCTTTTCTGCCTTGCCGAGAAAACTCTCTTTGTCTGCTGAACAAGAGTTCAGTCCTGGTGTGTCACTCCATACTGAAGAGGGGGAATGTATGGGTCGTGTCTGTGCCTTGCTATGAATGGCCTTAGTCTCAGAGGCATTCATATTGCTCTCACGCCTTAATTTTACCTCCTGGTAAAGCTGGAAAGGAAACAAAACGCCTCCTATTAGACCACAGTGATCTTACCAGTTTGATGAACAAAGGATGATATCTGCTTTCTTGTTGAGCTTGTGTCATCAGACTCTAAAGTCTGGATTCCTCAGTGGGCTGGAATATCTGGAACTTTTTTTGCTACAGCATCATTTCTTTTCACAAGGAAGTACTGCAATTTCCAAAAATGGTGTCGGTTTCAAACATAAAGCACATGAATATGTGGCTGTTGCATACTGGAACAAGGTCTGAAAAGATTCCCATTGTACCACACTAACTCTCAAATGAAGCATCTCCCAGCTGGGCCAACTCTTGGACATCAAAACCAAACCGAAGACATGATGCACCACAACAGGACATGATAATTGGTACAAGACTATGTAGAGAAGGCATGTGATATGAGAAGCAGAGCAGAAGAGCCACTCAGATCCTATTTGTGGGCTTCCAATCGGCACCAGGTTATCCACTGTGAGCACAGGACTCAACTGTGTGTGTGGTTACTGTTTTAGTTTGTTACTATGTTAGGTAGTTTTGTGTTTTTATATTGTAAACTGACCTGTGATCCTTGGATGAAAGGTGGTATATAAATTTAATAAATAATATAATAATAGATGGGTCTTTGGCCTCATCCAGCATGGTTCTAGCTGCTCTTCCATTCGTTCTCAGACTTGGAAGCAGTATCCCTAAGGATTCCTGACCAATTGCTATGGGAAGCATGAGTTCAGCTGTGACCTCTACCACCATAGGCACAGATTGCACAACAGCCTGTTAGGCTTCCTTTCCAAGGGGAACAGACAGATATAACAACTGATGGCTCTTCTGCATTTCACCTCTGCACTGGCTGACAGATATCAATTTCACCTCCCTCTTCAAATTCTACCTTTTCATCTCAAATCAGTTTACAGATTTAGCAAGGCAACAACTATAATATGGAATGGTGATGCTCTTCCATGGACAAACAAAAGATCTGATGGGCAAAGCAATGGCATCATCATTACAAGGAATACGGCTAAGGGTGCTTGTTAAACAGCTACACTTCACTCTGAAGGCACAAAATGGCAGAGATCCAGTGGGGTGCATCAGCCACCTCAGCTGCAAACCGCCAGGCAGATGAATCAATGCAGACACATATTGTGAATGTGGAAAACCAACAAAGCAGATACAGAATCACCAGCAGGAATAAATTCCATGTCCTGGTAAACAAAATACACTGCTAAAATGGCAACTCAAGGGAGCATCAGCAATAATTATACTAAACTCGTCCCATGGGTTAGAACTGTGCGAAGACTGGCAGAGAACGAATGAGTGAAGGGTGTATAAATACAGTTTGTGTCTAGCCTGCGGTATGTTGTTTATTGTACTCTCTTGCTACTGAATGCCATCAATAAATATAGCAGGGCTGAGCCGGAATAAATGTGTCCTGCTCTCGTGTCCCTGGATTCCAAATTCAAGACATTCCTTTACATGCTAATAAACAAGATTGCTCAACATTAATCTCAGAAAGCAATGTCCAAAAAGGCACACCTAGATTTGGGGTGGGCAGTGTGTGGCACCGCAGAGTGTGTTGGACTTCATGAACAGGCATGATGGGAATTGTAGTCCAACAGCACTTGCAGGGCAGCAGCTTCCTACGTGGCATGTTTTTTTGCATGGATTGCTGTTCCATAATACAAGGGTATGCTCATGACTCCTTTAGTTTTAAAAGCACAGTGCAAATTCTTCCAACACCCTTTCTGGCATCAATATCATGTTAGCATTAGCATGCTTTCTACAGCAATGTCCCAAAAGGCATCATGCTTCAATGTTTATACAATAAATGGTGCCTGAAGAACTCCCCTCCACCACCCCTGCTTCTGAACAGTGGCATAGACACAATGGTTGATTCATTCCAACCCTATGGATTCTTTGGTGAAAGCATCTTTTTAAGTTTTGGGACTTTGCTTAAGACAGTATCATCCTGTTAGTTGCTGAAATGGAAAAGAACCCAAAAATACCTCTTCTATTTTCTTCTGCATGACCTTCCACTGACATTCCCACTCTTTTCTTTCATTGTCAAAGCGCTCCAGAAGCTCCATCTTCTCTTTATTCCAGTTCCTCTCAGTTGTGCTCTCCAGTTGTGTCCGTAGGTCCATAGCTGCAGTGGCCGAACAGAGAAATGTCTGTGCACCTCTTTTTTCTTCTAAGACTTTCCTGGAATGTGTGGGAGTTACGGAATGGCAAGCCTTACTTGCCTCTGGATCCAGCTTTTGGGTCAGGCGCAAAGAAGAAGAGCAAAGAAACAGGGAAATCAAACAATCTGCATTAAAGGTTGGTTGCAGAGTATAATTCTATACCTCTTGCTTTAAAATACATACAATACAACAACAGGGCAATCTGCTCAGTTGTCCTGCCTGAGCTGGCCTCCTACTGAACAAGCAATACACAGGTGGATTTTTCACTAGTGGAGACCAGAGAAAGCTCTGAAACAGGGCCTTCCAAGGGGAGGACTCAGCTGGCCTGGGATCCACTGGATTCCAAGCCAATCTCACTGTCATCACACGATGGAATTGGACTGCTGCAAGAATTGGGCTTGATCATCCAGCATGGCAGCTGGCAGGAAGGGTGGGCGTGAGTTTGGATTCTGCTCTTAATCTCTGGCAAAATGGAGGAAATTCAAAATCTGTGGAGAAAATGGAGGAAATTCAAAATCTGTGGAGAAAGAGCAAATGCATGACAGCTCCTGTAATCTCAACATATGCAGGAACTGCCTTTTTATTTTTATTTCACTCCAGTGGTATTTTATATTCACAAGACTACTAAAAATGCAATGCTGAACATGTTGATTTTTTAAATATTTCTAATGGTTTTGCAAAACCATACAAGGTTCTCGGAAGATGTTTCAAAGGAGCTGCATAATCTATATTCGCCAGGCAGAGCATTTACATGATTTGCACAATTTAATTAAAAGCAGGCACAGGATCTTGGTAAGTAATTTCTTAGCAGGTGCAAAAATGCTTATCGTAGAAGCATGGTGCAGAAAGATATGGAATGTTATGATGGGTAAACTACTTACTATTATTAAGACATGGTTCAGCACTAAAGCTCTGATTAACTTTATGAATGCCTCTGATTAACTTTATGAAAAACATACATTATGTTGGATGAAAAATAATCCAGACATGTCTATACATGTCTATAGATTAGCAATGTCATAAAATTAAGCATTTGGTCTATCAGAACACAAGCACAGTTGATTGACTTATTTAAGTATTACATTTTTGCATTTGCAATGTTGTATTTGGAAAAGTAGTTTCTTTGTCTTTAATTATAAACATATTTTTACAAAATACAAATATTTTTAAAACCTATGCAGAAAGAGATGTGTGGCATGATCACCAAAGGATCCTCTGTTTGTCTAAATTAAGAAAGAGATAGTGTTCATTAAAATAAAAAATACATATTCAAACGTGAGCAGCTGTCCAGGATTGTGATACTCAGTCTTGCAAGGTAATACTGAGCAACCTCTGTTCTCCCTGGTGCCTGGCAGTGGAAACCAAAACCCTCCAACCTTGCTAGGCCTGGAATGACCAAGACACAGTCCATGTCCTACTATCTCACACTCTGTTGACAAGGCAGCCAAGAATCTAAAGATAGTAAGTTTGCTAATGAAGATGATTTGGAACTGATGCAGTCAATCTCTCCACCTGCTCTTCCCAATAAACAAATACACACACACAGACACACACACAGACACACGGAGGGGCGATCTATACAACAATGGTGGGTTGACTTCAGTCTTGCAGAATCTATACTTTTGCTTCACAAGAATCCCCACAGTCAACCACGTATATTAACTGTGCAGAGCTCATCCGTCTTAAGTGTTTTTGAGTATCCATTACTGCTTAAGAATATAGGAGATAGCTTGCAGGAGCAGACCAATATCCCAGCAACCAACAGTCACTAGCTGATTATTGGTCAGTGGTCTACTGCTTCCCTGTAGTCTACCTATCTCCATCCCACAATAAGGATGCTCTTCATGCTTAGAATCATACTATGATTTTATTTTCTGAATTCAAACTAACATTGTCAAGGCTGGAGAAAGGATGACCATAATAAAATTTTAGGCCTTCCTTATGGGGGCTAAAAAAAATGCTACTGTAAATTTCTGATGTCCCAACCCAAATATAAAAAACTATTATATAAGCTGGATTCAGTTAACAAAGTCCACTAACAGAATCCCACACAATAATTTGTGCTAGCACAACAGTGCTTCTCCCTTTCTCCTTCTCCTGTGCCCAATTGGCTCAGGGGGGGTATCCCCAGAACAACGCACAGGGAAAATGTTTTGCCTGCCGAGCTAAAATGCTTGCACTGACAGAACAATTGCCACAGTGCCGCACTGAGTTCCTCCCTACATTTTTTTGAACGACGGTTCACCAAAGCCCTGGTTTGTTTGTACAACAGATTTATAGGGTTGGGATGACACGCACTGACCCTGCATAGCCTATGCACATTCTGTAGTCCTTCTGAGCAGACTCTATATGTGTGCAAATCATAGATGAGATCGAGTTCTTTTCACAATGGGGTTTGGGGCTTAGGGAGCACCCCTTTCACCCCACCCCTTGTGTCCTTCACTGCACATGCCAAGAAGTCAAGGAAGTTGCTTAGGGGAATTCTCTCACCCCCCTCAAGACTATGAAAAGCAGTCTTGCTTGGCAGCCACAAACAATATCTAGAGCTACCAGAAGGAAACATCTGTCAATTCCCAAGGAATGGGCGATGGCCTCCTTTGCCCTCCTGAGATTTCTGCATTGCAGGGGGTTGGACTAGATGACCCTTGTGTTCCCCTTATATTCCTAAGCAACACAACCTAGATGCAGGCTTGATACCTCAGTGACAAATAAGTATATTTTTGATTGGTGTTTTGCTGCCTGCATCTTAGTTTCGTAAGTTGGAAACCACCCAGGGGTTACGTCAACATGATGAGTGATCTATAAATGAAACCAATAAATAAATAATATATTTCTGGGGGAAGGAAAGTAACTATAGACAAGTATGTATTTGCAGCGTGAGAAGGGATGACAAATTCCTTATCGTTTCTCTTCAAAATCATATGTATGCTACTGAGTGTCTCTCACCTGCGTGATGAAACATTTAAGCCCTTCTTTTTCTGGATCTCACCCAGACATTTCACAGGACTCTGAAGCTCCAAAGGGCTCGCTCTTTTCTCCTCTCTTTGCTTCACTTTCCAAAGCTGACTCTGGATCCAGTAAATTCTTTTGTGTTTATACCTGCCAGGAAAAAAAATCAGGGCAGCTTTATTACAAATGAGGGTCACTGCTGGTAACTGAGCTGTTCAAATACAACACAATATTCTTAATAAAAAAATGAGGAGCGGCCAAGAGGGACTGATTTTTTAAGCAAAGGTCTTGGCTTCAACTAGGAAACAGTCAGCAGATAAAGCTTCCACGATTTCTTAGGCCAAAGTTCTAGCTGACTGCCAGGGGCTGAAATGACTGTTGCTCAAAAACAAATTCTTACATAAAGTTTCCACTGCCCTGAAAGCTCGTTTGCAGTCTAAATGTCATTTGAAATAGAGCTTGTGCAGCCATTTCAATATTTTTAAAAGTTTACAATAATGTAAAATCACTAGGTTTGATTTTCTAACAAAATGAAGCTGCACACTATTTGGAGGGGTGCTACAGTTACCTCTGAGCAGACTTATTCAAACACACTTCAGATGTGTTTTATTACTTTGACTTCAACTGTATGAAGACTGGCCAATCTGCAGGTTCCCGTGCAAAGCAATAAAATAAGACAATGTAAAAAAGCTATGATCTTGAGAAGCATTAAGATACAGATGCATTATAGGACAAGCACAAATATAATGCATTTCACCTTAATGTGTATTGATTGCGCTCTTGCAATGCATGCTTTTGCAGCGAAGCTCAGTAGATGTAAAACAAAGGAGCACAAAGCTTTTCTGCAATTATTACTTGGTTGCTTAAAGCAATCCTTGCAGTGTACAATCTGTTTCCCACCAAACTACATTTCTGAAACCACACTGGAGACCATCCAAATGCAATCAAGTTCTGGAAGAGCACCACAGGAGTCATTGCATTACATGTAACATAGAATGGGATGGTTGGAAAAAGCTGGAGGTCACATAACTCAAACTTTTGCCCTATGACAGGTCCCACTTTACCCCAAGCAGTCTCGGCAGATTAGCACATGTCAGATGGACCCGTTGTTAGAGAATTGCCTTGGACTCAGAAAACCTGGACCCAAGTCCCTCTCCTAGTTGAGATTCATTCCGTGGCAAGACACTTTGTGACCTCCAGCTTCTCCTCTGTAAAACGGGAACAAAAGTTACCCTACTTGCAGGGTTACTGTGAAGGTAACAGCAATAAAAGCTGTGAAGCATTTTTTGCAAATTAATCACGTTATAGTACAGTGGTACCTTGGGTTACATACGCTTCCGGTTACATACGCTTCAGGTTACAGACTCCGCTAACCCAGAAATATTACCTTGGGTTAAGAACTTTGCTTCAGGATGAGAACAGAAATCGTGCTCCGGCAGCATAGCGGCAGCAGGAGGCCCCATTAGCTAAAGTGGTGCTTCAGGTTAAGAACAGTTTCAGGTTAAGAACAGAACCCCAAAACAAATTAAGTACTTAACCTGAGGTACCACTGTACTAGAAGGCTTGAGCAAAGTGGTCATTGTCCTTGAAGGGCAACTTAGTGAAACACATCCAGATGGCCCAACCAAGCAACATCTTGGGTGATATCCAACTGTGCCCATCTGCTAGCAGAACAGACTTCCACTTGCACAACAAAACTCCTCCTTCCTCTCCCTCCCCCTGCAGCCTCATATGCACCCCCCTCCAAACTGTTTCGGAGGGTTGGGGAACTGCAGGAGGGTGGAGAGTAAGGGGAGGCCTCCTCACACAATGCGGGATACTGCCCCCCTTTTATATATATTCTCCTCTTTCATTCATGTTCTCTACACTTGCTCCCATTGCTGTTTATGGATCTGCCACATTTTCTTGCTAATTGCTCCCATTGATGCTGACACTCAAGCATGACATTTACATGTGGAAAACTGGGTCACTGTTTAATTTTGTACCAAATTCTCAAGCTGGTATTATGGTGGATAAATTCCTTAGGGGACTGTCCCTTATCTCCATCTCTTATTCTCCTCAGATGACCCTTTCTTCCCTGGGAGGGCAGAATTAAATTTCCCTTTCCTGTATTATTTGTACCCATATGGTCAGGGAAAAATAAAAATAAAGGCTTGGTTGAAGAATCATGGCAGATAATTTACATCAAAGCTCATTCTCCATGTAAATAGGAAGTCTTTTCCTTTTAAAAGAAATAGCTAACATGCAGTGTGTGACACAGCTTTTGTTTCCCTTGGGGAACAGCAGGGCGTCCATCCTTTTCGACATGTCCTAGACAAGGTCAGTAGCTCAATACAGCAGTAAACTGTATGCCAACAATCAATGACATCTGCACCACTGGTTGTTTCCTATGTCAAGCAAACAAGTTTTTCTTTTTTAAAAAAAGAAAGCAAAACTGTATAGCATTATACTCTCCTTGTATCCCACTCTCTCTGCATACAAACACACATACAAGTCCAAATAGTTTGAAATAAATACCCTTCTGGGGCACGGACGGCAGCAGCTAAAAATAACAGATGGTGACATCAGCCAAGGAGGTGTTATGTTTTAACGGAGATGAACAAAAGTGGTTGCACAAGTCAGCTCTCTGGGAGAGCCGTCTTTTGATTTATCAGCAACGCAGCCATTCAGCTGTGCCAGATAGTTAGGTACATGCTACAAAACAGTTACTTTTGATCACAACTGCAGCCAGCTACTGTGCACTTGAACACACGCATCCAAGACTCAAGCAGTGAAAATCAAGAGCCAAATGATTAAATAAAAAAACACTCCCTCTATAAAAAAGTGAACCCAGCCTTTCCTTAAATAATCCATTTCTTAGTAAGATGATTACTGACCTACATTCACATCAAGAGGAAAAACTAGACAGATGTCAAATTAAGCTGTTGGACACAATGCTATAGCTCCTTCTCATTTTATGTTTTTTAAAATTCTCATAGTCTAAAAATGAGTATAAACAATGAGGTTTAAAGTAGGAGAAAAACCTTACCTTTTATAGAGGAAAAAAAACCTTTCAGAAGTATTTCAGTCCAAATGTGAAGTAGTAGTGAAAGCAGTGAAAGTCTTCCAGTTCTGAAAATACTGAAATCGTTCAAAGAAAGGAAAAATAATCAGCTTCTCAACCAGGAGAGCTCTTGGAACTCTATTAGATCAACTTTGCAACTTTTTGCAAACTGAAGAATGGTTCCGTTTAGCATCATCCCAACAGCTGGTTTCCATGTGACGTCAGCACACGGAGGATGGTTTTAGAATCTCTTCCAATCCCCAGCCCTGTAACTTTATATCTTCTCATATTATATGTAAACAACTTTGTGTCCAGGACATTTTTAGGTTTTATAGTGGAGCCCAGTTTTTAAAACTTGCCAGAGCAGCCTGTGTAAATATTAGAGCAGTGACAATAGCCAGTTTTAGATTTCTTTTATTAAAAGGCAGTCATCTTTCTTTCTTTCTTTCTTTCTTTCTTTCTTTCTTAAGAAGCATTCTTTCCCTGGAGAATTTTCAGATGCACAGATAGGATAGCAACGTTCCACCACATTTTTAAAAAAATCTACATATTTTCTCCTTCTTCAAAATAATAGCTGTGGCTCAATCTTTTATTGTTTTAAAAAAGCCTCCTCTCAATAGAGAAGAGCAGTTTGAAAAATATTATCAAACTCACAGTGCCCTGCCAAAAAAGACAAAACTTTAAATGAGAACAAGAATCAAACCTAACAATCTTCCTTAATGCCTGTGTGCTGTGAACTCTGTGTGGCTGCCTTTGAAGACTATTCAACAGCTGCAGCTGGTGTGGAATTCAGTGACCCCACCTCATGGTGGGTGGAGGGGTCACTTGGAGCAGAGAAGAACAATATTCCAAGTCTCCACTGGCTGCCTGTTGCTGAGCAGATCAGCACAATTTAAGGAGCTGGTTTAGATTCATAAGGCATGAAACAATGTGACCTCTGCATACTTCATGGCTGTTTTATAGAATTTGGTTTGAACATGCACTATCACACACAGTCAAGCATTGACCTATAGTGCTTAAAAACACATACTTCATAGGAATATACAGATTACAGGAAGATCTCATAAGTCTGCCGTATGTACTTGTATTAGAAGTCTCACTGGCTTCTGTGAAGCTGTTTATTTTCTCCTACTTGATTTCCATTGCAATTGTTTACTCCAGACCTTCTCCTTCTGTTTTCCATTACAAATGTGTTGGTCAAACAGCAGAGGGGCATTTTCAGTGCCTGCTCTGAGGATCAAACTCCCCTTCTCTCCACCACAATACAAGTCTGTATCATTCCAGAAAGTGTTGTGTAGAATCTTTGTTAAGTAAGAATTATACTGCCCAGGATGGGTATGAAGACTTGAAAGAAAAACTTGCTTGCCTTCAGACCATGGAACCCTTTCCACATCAGCTTTTACCATGGGTTCCTGCTCATCTGCGTGGAATCCCTGAGCATTGCAGCTCCCTCAACCACAGTATGAAAACCAATGTTTTAGTAGCATAACTGTAACCTGCATGTCACAATATATTATATATTTTTGTATTTAAAATTGTTATCTTCTCTGAGGTAGAGTAGTCACTCCGGTGGTCAAAAGCCATTTGAAGGAAAAAAATGTAATGTATTTGTAGCAGATGTTTTTCAGCATTCAGGAACCCACAGGAAATGATTGGCTCAAAATACTTGTATTGTTGACTCATTTTTAAATAGTTATTCTCTTCCCCTCCCAACCTATTAGGTTTCAAGACACATTATCAACTATGTAGTCCTTGGCAGTGCAAAAACACCCATTTGCTTCCATCAGATTAAAAATGTGTGTTTCATTCCATATTGAGGGGCACAGAAGAGTGTATCTGAAGGATGTATTAAGCCTGATAAGTACCGTATTTTTTGCCCCATAGGACGCACTTTTTCCCCTCCAAAAATGAAGGGGAAATGTGTGTGCGTCCTATGGGGCGAATGCAGGCTTTCGCTGAAACCTGGAGAGCGAGAGACATCGGTGCGCACCGACCCCTCTCGCTCTCCAGGCTTCAGGAAGCTATCCGCAAGCCTTGCAAGCCCGGCAGGAGGTCCCGCCGGGTGCGCGAGGCTTGGGGCGGCAGCCGGGGCTGGGGGGGAAATAATTTTTTTTATTCATTCCCCCCCTCAAAAAAACACGAGGTGCATCCTATGGGCCGGTGCGCCCTATAGGACGAAAAATACGGTATGTGCTTATGATTCAGCTTTGCTATGAACTCCTGCACCAAGCATAAGAGCACATTTGTACAATGTCATCCTAAGCTTTTGGTTCTGTGTCTTAGCAAAACCAACGTGACTGTTATCAGGATTTAGGCCTACAGATGGCCCTTTGTGAGAAATAATCAGCCACCTATGAGATAAAAGGCTGGCCTTCAGCTTTTGTGCCACCACTGGGTACCAGGCAAAGGAAAAAAGTGAAGGAAGACCAGACAGACCTACAAGAGCTTCATGAACATCAATATGACATCACAGGCCAAAGCCTGAGCATAGAGACCACTTTTCCAACACGGTTCAGCTTGTTGCTGTTCCTTTTCACAAATACTGCTTGCCCAGCCTATCTCACCTTGTGTCACACAGCATCTTTGTATTGTGCATTGTTGTCTAAATAGCACCCCTACTGACTTCGCAGAAGTTCTCTCAGGCAAGGATCTGAAGCCAAACTTTGGATGCTGGCTTTATTCACTCCCCTAGGAAGATCATGCTATGCTTTGCATGCAAAATCTATGACTAAAGGTGGTGCCATAGAAGTGCAATTGTGGACAATTGTCTTGCCCTTTCTTTTCCCTCCCTTCTGGTGGTAGCTGTTCATTGCAGAGCACATTTCTCAATCACATTGCTTATGCTGACTGGAACTCCAATGGAATATGCTGAAAGGTTTGTGAGTAAATAGTTCACTCCCTTTGGTATAATCTGCTTCAGTTCCAACCTGTCAAAATGGCTTTCTCCAGGCACTGCCAGGATTTAGACAGACTGCAGAAGGTATTAAGTGGTATATTAGCAAATGGGCCAAATACACTTCCTCATAAATATTTTGGTACATTCAGTCTGATAAAACAAGAACAATGCAATAATGACAGGAAAGAGGTACATGGTAATTTCTCGGGTTCTAGCATAGTAATACGATTCCACATTAAGGCCTACTTCTCACAAACAGCAGGTGAAGAAGTAGATCTGTTACTGGACTGTTCCACTACATATTGCATCCCTGAACATATACTGATACCAGGAAGAAATGTTCTAGTCTCATTCAAGAAATATGCATATAGAGTTACGAGGCTGAAGGCTATGAGAAAATGAAAAGAACATTCTAGCCCTGGTGCACTGTAAAACCCTTAAGTACCAAAGAAGAGGCCTTCTGGATTAGGCCAAAGGCCCATCTGTTCCAGCATCCTGTTGTCATAGTAACCAGCCAGATGCCTATGGGAAGCGTGTGTGTAGGACTTGAGTGCAACAGCTGTCTCTTCATTAGTGACTCCCTGAAACTGGTATTCAGAGGCATACAGTGGTACCTCGGTTTACGAACAGTCCTGTTTATGAACTATGCAAAACCAGAAGTAGTGTTCTGGTTTGCGAACTTTACCTCAGTCTACAAACGGAAGCTGAATGGTGGATGGGCACCGGCAGCGGGAGGCCTTATTAGGGAAAGCACACCTCGGTTTAAGAATGGATTTGGTTTAAGAATGGACTTCAGGAACGGATTAAGTTTGTAAACCAAGGTACCACTGTACTGCCTCCAAGAATGGATGTAAATCATAGCCACAATGACTGGTAACCACTGGCAGCCTTGTCTTCTACGAATTTGTCTATCCTTTAAAGTTGGTGGTTTTGTTACACCTTCTGGGAGCTAATTCTGAAGTTTAACTGTGTTGTGTGTGAAGGAGTACCTCCCTTTGTCTGTCCTGAATCTTCCAACATTCAGCTTCATTGAGTTCTAAAATTTTGAGACTGAGAAGTTTTTCTCCTGCATTTTGTTTCCCCTTGTCGTTCCAGAAGTATAGTTAATTCAGTCTATTCCAAGCCTAGCAAAGGAACTGGAGTGTGATGTTCTTAAGGCCCCGCACATGTTGTAAACAACCCCTGAAGGTCATCAGCAGTTCATCTTTCTTTTCATTATGACACATTCAGGCCCTCTTTCTGGCAAATATTTCTATATTCCAGTGACTGGGTGTATTTCAGCTTCACAGTGGCACCTGCTTTCTTCCCCTCTGGTTCCAAAGTGTTGGTGACACATGTCACCAGATCCTTGTCTTATTATATCTGCGACCAGGAGCTCCAGGCACAAAATATTTTCAGAGGAAAGAAATCTCCATCTCCTTGAAAGAGAGCTTTCAAACCACCATTTAATTTGAGAGTGGCAGAGATGGCTTGCGCAATTAGGGTGGGTGGAGGGAGAACTGTGTGACTCATCCCACATTCCTTAATTTTCAAGCTAGTAAAAGTTACTCTGCCTAAGACCTGTGAAATTCTGCACAGGGTGGCTGCTTGCATAAGCCCATTATCAGGGACACCTAGGAAGACTTGTAAGTTTGGAAGGGCTGTAGATCAGCCGTCACACACATGCTTTGTGTGCAAAAGGTCCAAGGTCCAATTCTCTTTATCTGGGCTTTGCCAAATACAAAGTGAAGCTGATGTGAGCCCAAGAAATTGGCTAGTATGCAGCCTAGTGCAATTGCTCTGGTTGTCTCGCCCTAAAACCACCCAGGAAGGTCTGTAATGATCGAGTTGCAGTGTGATCTTGCCCTGTTGTAAAAATGCAGCAGTTACAGTAAAGTCTGACGTTTCTTGGGTGTGAATGCACAAGCTGACCTTCAGTGCTTAATGGCACATTTATTAAGGTGGGGAAACAGAATTACCATTTTATTGTCAGCACATTTCTGTCATTACCTTTTAAAAAAATAATTATGGGTTTGTGTCATCGACTCTTAAACTGACTTCCCCCCTCAAGGGAATGATAAAAAGAAAAACAACAACAGTCCTCTCTGGTGCAGAGAATTTATGGGATACGTTTTGTCTAGAAGAGATTCTTTTGAAAGAGGGAAAGAAACTGGTGCATTGCAAATTGCCAGAAACACAGACTGTAGAGGGACACTGCCAAGTAATCTTACTGAAAAAATAAAAATGAGAGAGAGAGAGAGACAGGATGTTTAAGTTACAGGTAGGTAGCCGTGTTGGTCTGTCGTAGTCAAAACAAAATAAAAAAATTCCTTCCAGTAGCACCTTAGAGATACTTCTTCAGTATCTGAAGAAGTGTGCATGCACATGAAAGCTCATACCAATGACAAACTTAGTTGGTCTCTAAGGTGCTGCTGGAAGGATTTTTTTTTAGGATGTTTAAGAACTCTCTTACTCAGTGATCTGTCTGATGCCAAGGCAACTGGTTGTATCTTAAGAAAATGCAGAAATAGGGTCCACACAAAAAATGGAGAGGGAGTTGGACCAGATCACCACCACTAAAGTATATATGTAGCATTTCACAGAACTGGAGAGCTGGAAGGAACCACAGGGGTCCTCTAGTCCAACCCCCAGCAATGCAGGAATCTTTTGCCCAAGGTAGGGCTTGAACCCACAACCCTAAGATTAAGAATCCCTTGCTCTACCAACTGAGCTATTCCAAAAGGGCAATGAGATTGGCAAACATTCCAGTGTTTCCCCCAAACTGACTTGTTTTTAAGTGTGTGTTCACATTAACGGAAACAGAACACCTGGGGTGATTTCCTAATATAATTCATTACCTCCCTCAAACAAAAATATGGCATATTTGGGGATGAGATGGAATTAGATGCTTGCAACCTCACTGCGGGGTAGACCTGTGCAACCGTGACCTGCCAAGCTGAACTAGCTCACTGATGCACAAGCAGATTCAATAAGCTTCTTTTTGGTGCAGTCTGCTTAGAGCCTGGCCTCACTGTTGTGGGGGTGGGCAGGAAGAAAGCTGGCAAACTACAGCCTTCGCCTAGTGGGCTGTGTTCTTCTTGGAGGGTCACATATTGTGTATGCTTTCTGTGGAGACACGGAAACTGTAAAAACCAATTTCTGTGTCTACTCTGAAAGGCATGCTTAATTTCTACACTGATATGCTCTCTAGATGTACTTTAACGAAATTCACAGCTTATTCAGTCTTGTTTTTCCTTTGACCTTAACCCAGCAAGCTACAGTAAAGAAAAATAATGGCTAGAGGCAGATTTGAGATATGGCCAGGAGGCTTCAGGAATACAGAAGAATATCCAGTTGCATGCACACGAAAGCTCATACCAAGAACTAACTTAGTTGGTCTTTAAGGTGCTACTGAAAGAAGAATATCCAGTAAGTGATGAGCTGACACAAGAAGTGAAATCCTTCATCGTTTTCTATCTCACCATGGTTTTGGTCAATAAAGGCCAGATCTACATCATTATCCATGCTATTCTGACATTTGTCGCTGACATTTTATACCACTCAGATATCATCAGACTCTAAACTAAACCAAATCTACATCCACTACAAGATGTTAAATCATTCAATGTTCCAGGGGATTGATCCTGGACTTAGGAGCTATACATTCAGTTCCCAAAGGATCCTGGTAGAAGCTCTGCAAATATATCAACTGCCAGGAAGTCAGGCAAACTCCATGTAAAATCAATTTTAAATTCACAGCTCTGTTCTGAAGAACACAAACTGCAGTGAGTACAATATAAGCATTGCATTAAGGGGAAACGTGCAACATTTCTACTATTGTATAGTTTACTAAATGTACTGTGAAATAGCTATTAGCTGTTTACAGCCTCATTCCCATTTCCCCCCTAAAAATAAAATAGATAAATAAAAAGAATGAAGATCTGTTTTTAACCTGCTTACCTAGCTTTTTTTTTTATGACCACGATCAATTCCGTTGTGGAGATGGTGTCCTCTGTGTGTCGTTGCTTCCTGTGTGACTGCATTTTGGCACCTAAGGGCTGGTTTGCCTTCTTTCAAACAAGTAGTCTTCAGTGTTTTTACAACAGTAGTGATGGCTACAGAAACTTATAGCTCTTGCACTTCTTGTCTTGGGAGGGATGGACAAAACAAAACAAACTGAAAATAATACTACAATGAATGGTAAAATGATGAAAAAAGATCTACAGCACAAAGAACAGTGTGAAAAGGAAGACAAGCTTAAATATTGTTGTGTAAGAAAGGGATGAAAATAATACAAGGATGAGAATCAGTAAAATGATAGGCTGGAACATCTGGGAAGGTACAAAGACAAGATAATGCTATATTAATGAAACAATAAACAACAAATTTCCAGAGAGTGAAAAATCGGTATCTGGAACCTAGACCTGCAAAGACATTATGCTTGGGCTGACTAGTTTTAGCAGATCAGTTTTCAAAAGATCACTTTTATCTTGGAAACCAATTCTCATCAACGGTATTCTGAAGTTGACTATATTGTCTTAGATCTGAGATTACATCAAAATTGTCTTATGAAAATGCTGCCATGCTTTTATTTGCTTTTCTTTTTGCCAGTTTGTGAAAGTTTATTTCACTTTTCTTTTCCATCCACTTGCAATGGGCAGCACTACATTCATTGCATCCATGATTTACTGATAGAGGAAAGGTTAAAACCACATCCATTCATTAAACATGAAAGTCAGGACAAATTGAAACCTTGGCAAGCTGTTGATTTTTTGGGCGCATTGAGTCTAAATTTGCAACCTCCTACCATGTATATTATGTAGTATATGACCAGAGGAGCATGCATATGCATCTGTACTTCCTGACACATAATTCTAATGAATTTTTCTACCATCTCTGTAGGGGAAAATATACACATGCATTTGTCTCTCACCTCAAAAGTTTTATCCTAAGAAGGTATTGCCCCGCTACATACAAGAGCATTATAGCTGATGACAGCCTGGGCCAGCCCTAATGTTAAAAACCTCCACACTTAATGTAGAAATAAACCCTGCAGCTTTGACAAAGCACAGGCACATTGCAATACATGATTTAGATTATTAACCCTGCATTCCAATGAATTATAAGATGCAGGGGTAGGTTTCAGAAACTAGTGCATGGGCTTCTGCAAGAGACTCCAAGGCAATTCCAGCTATTTCACAAATGTGAGGCTTTTTAAAGGCCAAATTGCCACATGGGGAGGCAGTGATTTTCAGGCAATGGGGAGGAGGTCAAAGTGCATGGTGAAGAGAAAGTTAATCCTGCTCACTTGCAATCTCTTCCCTAAAAATGTTGCAACTGGAGCAATTGGGATTTTTAAAAAAACCCTCATATTGGAGCCATTGGGGGCTTTTCCCCCAAGCATAACTGATATGTGACGAGAGAAAACATAGGGAGCAAGGGATTAAGCTTCTCTCCCCAACTGTGACTCCCCCCCTAAAAAAAAGTCTCTCTGCACAGTCAGAAAACTTAAAAAGGACTTTCATTAGTTGTCAGAGCTGCTTGAAGATCCTAGCTCACAGAGGATCACGCTAGCCAGCGATCATTAAGTAAAAGTCTTTATTGAATTACAGTTTCCATTCTCACGCTGCTGCGCGCAAACTCTACGTCTAGTAGCTAGATCGGCGAAGCTCCGTCTGAGTCTCCGCCCCGTGAGCACCAACTTAATATCCTAGCCTTGCTCCACCTTTTCCGCCTGACTGTCCTCCTCTGGGTCCCTCTACCCCCCGGGGCCTCCTCCTTCCGGGATTCTTCTGACGCTGACCCGGACCCTCCTGCCTCCTTGCGCCGGGCTTTAGGACCTGGTTCCCTTTCGGGGCTGCTTACTGCGCCGCCTTCCTCTGCATTTGAACTTGGCGCGCGCGCCCAACCTTCCACCTTCCTCTTAACCGTTTCTTCGCTCCCCGATGGAGGTGTGGCCACTCCTGACTCATGCCCTCCCTCCTGTGGTGAGCTGCCAGCGCTTCCCCCCTGGCTCCCTTCCTCTTCCCTGCTTCCTGGCGGTGACGCTGGTCCCGATTTCCAGCTGCTCCCCCCTGAGTCCCTTCTGGCTCTATCTTCCTGGGGTGCCCCCCTTGCCCTGGCCACTGGTGCTCCTTTCTGTGAATCCTCTGATTCACTGGAAAGACTAGGAGATCTCGGGTCGTCGTCATCACTCATCTTTTCTTCTGCCTCCTCCCCTTCGCTCTCTGTTTCCTCCCTTGCCCGTGCCTCTGCTCCTAAACCCCTGACATCCATCCCCCCCTCGAAGCCCCCCATTCCCCCCTCCCCTCCTTCCAGTGCTGGAGCTGGGGGCTGCTGTTGCAAAGGGACGAACGTCGGATATCGGTCGCTTCCCGTGGCGGGCCTCCATCTGAAGTCTTCCGGTTCTTCCTCCCTGCTCTCGTCGACGACGGTCACCTCCGCTTCCATCTCTGTGCCGCCGTGCTCGAAACCAGGGTCGTCCCCGAAAATGTCCATGTCCGTCTCTCCCTCACTTCCTCCTGGCGGCGTTGCTCGTCCTGAGCATTCCAGCCACTTTCTGCGGAACTGCTCCTCTGGCCTATCGTCCCACCAATACGAGGGTTCTGAGGCGGATCCCGAGGGTGACCCCTCCGGGGAACGGACGTCTCGTGTCGGTTCCTCGTCCGAGTCGAACCCCCGGAACGTGCTGGCCGAAAGCGTGGGCGTGAAAAGCCAGTCGTCGAAAAAGTCTGCTGGCATAGGTCTATGTGGGAAGAGGGCATGAAACTCGTCTTTGAGCAGAGGTTCGTCTAAGGCGTAGCCCGGCACCCAGCTGTTCGCACTGGCCGGGGTGCCCTCCTTGGCGAGAAAGTATTCTACCCCCTCTTCCCCCCATCTGGAGTCCAAAATCTCCGTGACTTCGTTGATGCGCTCCTTCTGTGCCACTCCCGCGTGCCCTGTTCTGTCTCTGGCCGGACTCGGCGCCGTTCCGGGTTCCTGGAACCTGTGCGGTGCCTTGTAGGGAGTGAGCACCGATCTGTGGAATACCGGATGCATCCTGGAACCCTCCGGAAGTGCCAGTCTGAAAGCTACCGGGTTGACCTGCTCTTCGACTTGGTAGGGCCCCAGTTGCTTATGCCCTAGTTTCTTCTTGGCCAACGACCTGGCCGGCACTGCGTGGGCTGCTAACCAAACCCAGTCTCCCACGTGGAGCTCTTCTCCAACCCTTCTGTGCTTGTCTGCTTGTACCTTGTATGCGTGCTTGGCCAGCTCCAGGTGTCGCCTCAGCTGATCGTGGACTTCCTGCAGCTCCGACGCGAACGCATCTGCTGTCTGCGGCTCCCCCTCCCCCATTCTTTCCAGTCCCGGGAAGGTTCTGGGGTGCCTCCCGTTGTTGGCGAAGAACGGCGTGACCCCCGTGGACACGTGCTTCGTGTTGTTGTAGGCGAACTCGGCAAGCGGCAGGTAATCCACCCACGTCGCAGGCTGTTGATTTGCATAACATCTCAGGTACTGCTGCATGATGGCATTGACCCGCTCCGCTTGCCCGTTGGTCTGCGGGTGTCTCGCCGACGCCAGGTTGATCTTGACGTTCAGGAAGCCCATCAGCTTCTGCCAGAAATTCGAGATGAACTGCCGCCCCCGGTCGGACAGAATAGACCGTGGCAGACCGTGAACCTTGAACACGTGGTCTATGAACAGTTTGGCGGTTTGCTCCGCCGTGGCCACCTTAGCACACGGAATGAAATGGGCCATCTTGGAAAACAGGTCCACCACCACCAGCACTGCCGTCTTGCCCCTTGAGCTGGGCAGATCCGTGACAAAGTCCAGGGCCACCCTTTCCCAAGGTTCGACCGGAGTTTGCAGCGGTTCCAACAGTCCGGCCGGCGGTTTGTGCACTGGTTTGGCCCTCTGGCAGGTGTCACACCTCGCCACGTAGTCTGCGACCTCCCCTCTCATTCCAGGCCACCAGAAATCCCTGGCTACTAATTCCACCGTCTTCTCCTTGCCAAAGTGCCCGGCCGTGGGCGCGTCGTGCAGCTGCTGCAGCACCTTGGCTCGAAGTTCGTCTCCCGGCACGTAGATGGCCCCTTTACGGATGAGCAATCCATCTCTTAGCTGGAAACCGTCGGCCACTGCCTTGCCCCTTTGCACCTCTGCCATCTTTGCTCGTGCGAAGGAGTCCCCCTGCAACGCTCGTCGCACCGCCTCTAGGTCCACGGTCGCCGCGGCGCACGCCCACACTGTCGGTGCGAAGATGTGCATGGCGGCCGCTGGTGTTGCGTCCTCCAGATACTGTGGCTTACGGGAGAGAGCGTCTGCCATGATGTTGGTGTCCCCCGGGACATACTCTATTCGGAAGTCGAAGTTCGCAAAGAACTCAGCCCAACGTATCTGCCTCTGATTCAGGAACTGTGCCGTGCGCCAGTGCTCTAGATTCTTGTGGTCCGTGCAAACCTGCACCGTGTGCTTGGCGCCGATCAGAAAGTGCCTCCACGCCTTGAACGCTGCGTGAATGGCCAGCAACTCCCTGTCCCATATGGTGTAGTTCTGCTCGGACTTGCTGAGCTTCCTGGAGTAAAACGCTCCCGGTCGCCACACCCCCTGCGGGTCTTTCTGCAGCAGGACCGCCCCCACGGCTCTGTCCGAAGCGTCTGTCTCCACCCTCATCGGCTTGCTGGGGTTGACATGAAGCAGCTGCTCTTCCGACGCGAAGAGACGCTTGAGTGCCTGAAAGGACTGCTCCGCCTGCTCTGTCCAAATGAACTTCTTTTTCTTGGAGCTAAGCGTGTCAGTGATGGCCGCCGTCTGCATCGCGAAGCCCTTGATAAACTTGCGATAGAAGTTCGCAAAGCCGACAAACCGTTGGACCTCCTTCCGGTTGCGCGGGCTCTTCCAATCCAACACCGCTCGAACCTTGGCGCTGTCCATGGCGAGCCCCTTGTCAGACAGCTTGTAGCCCAGAAAATCCACCTCCGGCACGTCAAATTGGCACTTCTCCAGCTTGGCGTAGAGCCTATGTTGCTGTAGCCTGCTCAGCACTTCCTTGACGTGTTTGTCATGCTCCTGCTGCGACTCCGAAAAGATCAGGATGTCATCTAAGAAACAGACGCACGTCTTGTAGAGAAGTCCCGCCAACACGTGATGCATAAATGCTTGAAAAACGTGGGAGCCATTTTGCAATCCAAAAGGCATAACTCTATATTCGTAGGTCCCCAGTGGCGTGAACATGGCTGTCTTCCACTCATCACCCTCCCGCATGCGAATGAGGTTGTACGCCCCCCGCAGGTCCAACTTGGTGAACACTCTGCCCTTCCGTACCTTTGCGAGGAGGTCGTCAATTCGGGGCATGGGGAAGTCCGATGGCCTAGTCACACTGTTCAAAATCCTGTAATCCACTACGAGTCTCTTTTGGGGCGTGTCCCGCTTCTTAACAAAGAATACGGGACTGCCCCCCACTGCCTTGGACTCCCGGATGAAGCCGCGCTGCAAATTATGATCAATGAACTCCTTGAGTTCTTGCAGTTCGTCCTCTGACATGGAATACAGTCTCCCTTTAGGCAGCGCCGCCCCCGGCAGCAGGTCAATTTTGCAGTCATATGGTCTGTGAGGGGGTAGCCTGTCTGCCTCCTTCTCGCAGAAAACTTCCAAAAATTCAGCGTACTTGTGGGGAATCGCTTGCAGCGTGCCTAGCAGCAGCTGTGACTCCTCTTCCTCTCCTTCCTGCCTGGGCACGATGCAGTGTTCAGCACAAAAGGAAGAGCCGAAGGTCAGCTGCCTCTGGTACCAAGCCATCGTTGGGCTGTGCTTGTCCAGCCAACTCATGCCCAATACAACGGGCGTGTCAGATAGTTGAGTGACGTTGAAGCTGATGATTTCTCTGTGATTCCCAAGTCGCATCACCATTGGTGGTGTCTGCTTCACCACTTGCCCCCCGAGCAGCTCCCTGCCATCCACCGTGACAACCTGCAGGGGCAGTGTGGCCGGCAGCAACTGCACAGCGTGCCTGTCGACAAAGTCCTGCCCTATAAAGTCTGCATTGCTGCCTGAGTCAATGGTGATTGGCACGTCTATGGTGATTCCATTGGGCAGCTGGAGAGATGCTGTGAGCCTCACTACTGGTTTGGGCGGGAGGGGGTTCACGGGCTGTAAAATCTCTGGGGACTGCGTCACTAACACGTCTGGCTGGGCCCCAGTGCCTCTTCCTCCAGCCAGACTGCGTCGTTTCCCTGCTGTGGTCCTCCTTGCTGCGTTGCTGCAGTCACCATTGCTGAGGCTGCAGTGAGCTTGTGGGGCCTCTGGGGACACTCTTTTGCCATATGCCCTGGTTCCTCACCGACGTAACACTTCCTGTTCCCTCTAGGAGGCTTCGCTTTCACTGCTGCCGGTGCTAGGGCTCTGGTTGCTGACTGAGCCCTTGCACCTCCAACCTCCATAGGTTCGGCTCCTCCTCCTGGCGGAGGCGTGGATTGCGCCCGCGCTGCTTCTCTGGGAAGGAAGGAGGGGCCCCCGGCTGGTTCGCGCCCTCCACGCCCTTCGTCCTTGCTCCACGGACGTCCTTCCAGCCTCACCCCCACTGCCAGTGCCCTCTGAACGACCTCCTGGGTGGTTCGGGGTCTCTCCCCCCTCGCGATCTCATCTTTAATCGAGTTGTGCAGCCCCTCCCAAAAGAGGTCTCTTACAGGAGCCGAATCTCTGTCCCATTCCAGGGCACTGACCAAGGCGAAAAAGCGGGCATGATACTGCCTGACGCTGGCCCTCCCTTGTCTCAGCCCATGCACCTCCTTCCGTGCAAGATCCACGTCAATACTTGATAAAAAGCACCCATCCATCGCTTTAATAAAGGCATCCGCATTCTGGAGCGCCGGATCCTTATCTCTCCATAAATTGCGTAGCCATGCTTTCGCATCCCCATGCAGATGGGACATGATGAACCCCACTCTCTCTTGTTCATCTCTAAAGTCTTTATGCAGCAGTTGCAGTGCGCACAGTACGTCGGCTCTAAAGTTGGGATACTGTTGCAGGTTCCCATCGAAGTGAGAGACCAGCCCGCCTGTCCGTCTCGCCAACCCAATTCCCTCCTGCCGGGGTGTCTGCTTTGTCAGCACGTCTAACCTGACCTGGAGATCCCTGCAGGCGGCAGCTGCCTCCTCCTCTCTCTTCCTGGATGCGAGAACCTCGGCGTTCAGTTGTGCCACTGCTTTTCTGAGGTCCTCTATCTGCTGCTCAGCCGTCATGTCGTCTGCCGTTCGTGAGCTCGCTAGTAGGCACCTGTTTCTCTCCCCTCCTCGAGGCTGTAGATGCCCACAATGGAGAGACGGAGCTTACTGTCAGAGCTGCTTGAAGATCCTAGCTCACAGAGGATCACGCTAGCCAGCGATCATTAAGTAAAAGTCTTTATTGAATTACAGTTTCCATTCTCACGCTGCTGCGCGCAAACTCTACGTCTAGTAGCTAGATCGGCGAAGCTCCGTCTGAGTCTCCGCCCCGTGAGCACCAACTTAATATCCTAGCCTTGCTCCACCTTTTCCGCCTGACTGTCCTCCTCTGGGTCCCTCTACCCCCCGGGGCCTCCTCCTTCCGGGATTCTTCTGACGCTGACCCGGACCCTCCTGCCTCCTTGCGCCGGGCTTTAGGACCTGGTTCCCTTTCGGGGCTGCTTACTGCGCCGCCTTCCTCTGCATTTGAACTTGGCGCGCGCGCCCAACCTTCCACCTTCCTCTTAACCGTTTCTTCGCTCCCCGATGGAGGTGTGGCCACTCCTGACTCATGCCCTCCCTCCTGTGGTGAGCTGCCAGCGCTTCCCCCCTGGCTCCCTTCCTCTTCCCTGCTTCCTGGCGGTGACGCTGGTCCCGATTTCCAGCTGCTCCCCCCTGAGTCCCTTCTGGCTCTATCTTCCTGGGGTGCCCCCCTTGCCCTGGCCACTGGTGCTCCTTTCTGTGAATCCTCTGATTCACTGGAAAGACTAGGAGATCTCGGGTCGTCGTCATCACTCATCTTTTCTTCTGCCTCCTCCCCTTCGCTCTCTGTTTCCTCCCTTGCCCGTGCCTCTGCTCCTAAACCCCTGACATTAGTACTTGTAATTTTTTTGTTTTAAGTAGTCTATTTGTTGCACTGAGCGGTTAGGGTAAGGAGAGGCATGGCAAGTGAGGAAAGGAACTCATGGGCTTGACTGGGAGGCCAAAGGGGATCGTAGCTACATTATGAGCTGGATGTTCCCTGCACCTGGATTACTGGATGTGGGGAGAGTCTTCTGCCAACCTCCACAATAGATTTGGTATGTCTTGTAAAGATGAATATTTTGCTCTTGTAGCCCTAGTGCTGGCTCCAGGTTGGTTTGTTAATTTTTTGTGGGGGCACAGGAAACAGCAGCAGCACTCTCACTGTGAGACCACCTTCTCCTTTCTGCAATTTGGTGCTGCTGGCTCCCCCTTGCCAATACCACATGATTGCTTGCCAGGGCAGAAGCCAGCCAGCCAGCCAGCCAGCAAGCAAGCAAGCGAGCAGGTAGTGGCAGCCATTCTCTTGCCCCTTTGGGGCCTGAGGGAAAGGCCAGGCAAGAAAGCCAGAGGAGCAATGGGTCCAATGTGATTGCCAGTGCTGATGCCAGCCCCGCACAGTCTTGAGAATCCAATACAGTGGAATCTCTGTTGTTGAACGTAATCCATTCTGGAAGACTGTTCAAATTCCGAAATATTCGACAACCGAGGCTCAATGGGCAGTCGGAAGATTCAATTGAGAAAATTGAGAAACGCGCCTCAGAAGCTGGTTGACTTCTGAGGCACGTCCGAAAGTGGAAACAATTACTTCTGGGTTTTCAGTGTTCAAAAACCAAAACGTTTGGCTTCTGAGACGCTCGAAAACCGAAGTTCCACTGTATTGTGATTGGGTTGCAGACATTAATCTGGCAAATTTACAATTAAGCCAGAGAAATGTAAAAGGAAGACTATTATATAAGAATTTCAAGAAAATGTGGCTCAAATATCCATGGCATCTTGGGCTGGATTTTTTTTTTTTACCTGGATGGCTTAATAGGTAAAAATCTACCTGACTCACTGACAAAGGTTCATCTGTACTTCGGTCGTCCGAAGACTTCGGAACTTCTAGTCTGTCAATAAAGGTCTGGAGCTCTTTTCTGAACGCCTTCATTTGGGCATTTATCCGGTAAAGAAGTTCATGCTCCCGTATCCGACTGCCATCATCTTCATCATCCATAAGTCCAAACAGGTCCCCATTTGCCACATAAACTCTTGCCTCTGTTATTATGGTGCTTGTGTCTGAAATCAGGCGGTCTATCGTCTTGCCCAGGCGTTCTGCCTCACAACGGATGTCCTTCATTTGCTGCCGGTCGGTGAAGCTTTTCTGCCACCCTGCCGGCGTTGGGTAGAAGCTTCTAGTGGGAGTCAGGCAACGTATGTTGCGGACCTCCTCCGAGTCACTTTCCCCACCGATGGGCCCCTCACGCTTGCGGTGTGGGGGCCGAGAGTCATCATCACTTTCTTTTTTCCCTGCGTCACTTTCAGCATCGCTGTCTCTGGGGCTGCCCCGGATCCCCAGATGAGAGGCTAGATCATAGCGCTGCATGTTGGACATCAAGACTCTGTTCTCGTACTGGAGCTGCATGACTTTACCACTGAGGTCATTGATCTGCATGCGAGCAGCTTTGAGCTCTTCTTGCAGCGCATCCATCTTGACACTATCGTAGTGCCTTGAACTGTCATGAGCCCCACTCTTGTATTTGTATTTGTTCAGCTCTGTCGTGATGCGCTTGTTTTGTTCTTCTACATCAGCCAAGTTCCTCCTCAGCAATTCAGTTTCGTCCTCAACTAGCTGAAGATGCTGACGTAATTCTGAGAGGGATTCATTCTGCTCCCCCATGAGGGGGTTGGCTGCCCCTGAAAAATCATCCCCTCTTAAGTCATCCAGCTCTGCTTTCAGCCCTCTATTTTCCACTTCCAGCTCCACTATTTTCCTTCCCAGAATATTGGCTTCTTCTTCTACTAATCTCAGACGGAGCTTGAGTTCTGATTCTCTTGTGGTAGGCGGGCCTCCTGCTTCCCCTTTGGGTAAGGGACTGTCTAGGTCACCATAAAACGACCGATACTTCTGCAGGTCATGTTCAAACCTGTCCTTTTCCTTGTCTATTTTGGCCAGCTTCTTCCTCATCAGGGCAGCTTCCTCTTTGACAAACTGCAACTGGCATTTCAGATCTTCACTGTCCTCCTTACAAAAGGAAAAAGTTATTCAACAGTTACTTCATGTGTGCAAGCCAAAACACCACTTGGCAATTCAACAAAAGAAAATACTAAAGTATAGAATACTGGCCCTTGAAGAACATAGTGGGAGTCTTCCCGCCCTACATTCATTTCAACAGAGGCAAGCCTCCATTTGACCCAGATTTCAATTACGAAAACATCTGTGCTGTGCCATAAGAGCAAAATCTGATGCTACATCTAAAGGAGATTCAGGAACCTTATTCAAAGATAAAGCATAGTTAAAATCCCCCAAACCAATTAAAAATAAAAATATTTGTGTCCGATGCATTCACACATTTTTTTTTATGTGTAGGGGTTTATCTACAATACGTTGATCTGTTTAAGTGCCCCTGAGGAATAGCTGAGATTCTGACCAAGGGATTCTTATTCCTGGCATTATAAAATGAAGGGCAATGTTATCCTACAAGGAATAGTATGTTACATTTATTGCCATATAATTAGTGAAATAAGTAGTGATCTATGTTTATCACTGTTATAGCCATTCAACAGTAGTCCAGGCTTTGCACTTTAGATGTATAGATACCGATAATTAATTATAATTAATATTTGGGCCGTGTTCTTGCGAACAAGTCCCACAAAAACAGCAGCAGATTTCCTATGCTTGACTAAGGAAACACTTGCACTCATGGATCTTTGCATTCCATACCCAGTATGATGTATTGGTTGGAGTGAAAGACTGGGAGACCAGGGTTCAAATTCTCAACCAGCCATGAAGCCCATTGGGTAACCTTGTGCCAGCTGCTGGCTCTCAGCCTAACCTAACTCACTAGGTTATTGTGAGGATACAATGGGGAGGGGGAGAAGTATATATGCTAGCTTGAGCTCCTGGGAGAAAAGGTGGGGTAGAAAAGCCATAAGCTAGACCATAGAATAGGCAGGTACATCTGAGCTCACCTCAGTGGGTGTCTGCTGTGACTTTTTCTCTGATTTCTGCAGGTCCTTGCTTCCCCTTCTTTTCATGGACTGCTATAAAAGAAAGATCAGGGGCAGGAAATAAAGGTCAACAGATGTATGAAAAGTATACACAATGCAAATCCATTAAAGCATCATTTGAAACAGACAAAACTTCCAGCTCTTTTTTTCATAATATTTGTGGCTCCACAATCCAGAGACATTTACCTTGGAACAATATCAGGATAATGCCAGACAAAACAATACCATTCTGTAATTATTATTCTTAATTAGTCAAAGTAGTATCAGAAACAAATGATGTATTTTTTTAAAAAAAACTACCCCCTCCCCTTAAAAATCGACTTAGAAATCTTGTAGTTTAAAAGAGATCTACATGCTTACATATCTTTTTTCACCACAACAGAGGTAGATGAGGCAACCTTAGGGTGCTGCTATTCCCTGCAGTTCTGCATCACTGAGTTGACAAATGCTGTTTACACTTTCCTAACGTGCCCTACATCTTTATGAATACTGAGGACCAGAGCTTTAGGAAAAGCATTTTATGACAAGTTAATAGCCTCTTTTGCCTGCCTAATGCATAGGTTACCAAATGTGAAAAACTTTTTTATCATTCCTTTGAATATGAAGCATACCTTAGGAGTTATTTTAGTATGCAATATACTAATTTTTCAGTAGAACACCTAGCAATTTACTACTTTCCTCTATCTTCTTTTTTAAAAATCAAATGCATGTAGTTTAAGTTGCTTTTAGTATCATGTTGCTATTGAAAAACACAGCAAAATAAGGCCATCTGCAACTCAATTTAGCCATAGTACTTGCATTTACATGAACTCAGGGGTATCATCCATTTTACATTATCACATTGAGGCAATCCTGGAGCAAAGGAAATATTCATCCTTGCTGGTCAGAAATGGGAACAGCCAGTCACACTGCAAGTTCTGGGAACAGGGCCAGCACTCTGGATGATGACTCAGTCAGGAACTCATCTGGAAGTCTAACAAACGACCAACGGTGCCCAATCCTAGTATTGAGTGGGGTTCCTTGCAGAATGTGAGGAGGGAAAAGTCCTTCTCTTCAGGTTTACACTTTGTCTGCAATCCTAACCCCTGCCCCACTCACGGGGCTTTGCAGAGTGGCCATGGTGGAAGGTCAGGGGGTACAAGAAGATTGGGCTCCACCCCTGAGGTCTGGACCCAATCACAGGCTGAGATGGCAATTAGCATCATGGCAGCAAGACTGGCTCAGGATCCTGTGGATCCCAGGCCAGCTCAACCATGCCCCCTTCCCCAACTTCAGAATATGCCATTTGGGAACTTCTTGCTGGGCTCTGCTGGCAGAAATGCCACCTATCTGTTGGAAGGACAGAAAGGAGAGATCAGTTCAGTCAGCAGTGCTGACACCTCCAAGCAATCGACACACACATCCAGCCTGGCGAAAGACCCAATGAAATATAAGAGCTCAACTTAGTGAATACTCTAGGTATGACTAAGTCTGAATCTAACCCAATGCACATTTTGATAGAGCAAAAAGCAGACGACTATTCTTTCTCTTACCCACCGCCCTGCCACACTTGTTCCTATTCACTGCAATAATCCTTTGTTATTATTATCAGGTTGACATCTGCTGGGCAATGTGTGTTTTTCTTTCTCTTGAGCTGTATGTTTCCAGGAGAAGTTAATCACTATGATATTACCAGGGCAGGGAGAATGGTTAACCCATGTTAAAAGGCATAAGATTAATCTGCATGAGGTATTCTTGAAAATCCTCCCCAACACACCCTGCTCCTTCCAAATGGAAATGTTCTCAAGACATGATCTTTAGCGCTATGAAACTATCAAGAGGTCCAAGTTTCCAGCTGGTAGGAATTCTCATCTCTTAACATTTTCAGTGCAAAAAGAGGCCCTGGTGCACTGACACGGTTATAATTATTACACTGAATCATAATATCGAGGATGCAAACTGCTGATAGCTATTTAAATTAAAGATGTAGTCAAACCTCTAGCATGGTATTTTTCTGGTAACTGAGCTTCCAGGACAGTCACTATCAATCAGGCTTTAAATGAACTTAAGTCTCTCTTTATTCTAGGCAAGCAGAATGGCAGCATGTGCTCAGCGAATACCTCCTAAGCTTGATGGCCAGCCATCTGAAACCTAAAGCAGGGAAGTCATTAGAGAGAAGTTTCAACTAAAATTATCTCTCAGGCTTCTCTATATGACAACTATCATGGATTTAGCATTTCATTATAATTCAAGACAAGAGGGAAAAGACCCTCAAATCTAAAGGGTGGTTCAGATGTTAGTAAATAGTTCCACCTAGGGTTGGTACAGGGAACCACTGGCCCTCCAGATGTTGCTGAACTACAGCTCCCATCATCCACTGGCCATGCTTGCTAAGGCTGTATGGAAGAAGTAATATCTGATCTCACACAACTGCAGATACAGCCAACATTTCCTAGAGAGCTGCTTCATATGAGGGAATCAGTGAAACGTCTGCAGCTTGTGCATATTAACTGTGGGTAAGCACAGCTGTACTTGTAGAAACACTTGGTCAGCCATTACTTCCACCATAGCCCCTGGATCTTTTTCGGCACCATTTGAGTCAGCCGTAAATGTTTCCCAAAGGATAGATGTTTGATGCTCCTACCAGGAGTAACTATAGTAGGCTTCTCATATATTAGGAATAACCAACAAAAAATAGAACAAATTTCCACCTTTATAATTTCCAAGCATGGCATATTCCCTCATACTCACTCACAAATTAGTGAGAGTCTACCAAAGTTTACCTTTGGTACATAATACCGATCTTGAAAGACCTACATTGGCTCTCAGTACATTTCTGAGCACAATTCAAAATGTTGGTGCTGACCTTTAAAGCCCTACACGGCCTCGGCCCTGTATATCTGAAGGAGCTTCTCCACCCCCATCATTTTGCCCTGACACTGAGGTCCAGTGGCAAGGGCCTTCTGGCGGTTCCCTCACTGCGAGAAGTGAGGTTACAGGGAACCAAATTTCAGTTTGATTTTTTAAGTCAATGGACTTCATAGATGGTAAATTTATAGAGCAACAGGTGTGCAGCTGCTCCCTATTTCTTGGTTAGGATCCATGTGTGTCCTGCACTTTTGCTTTAGGAATATCTCAACATTTCTAAGCTTTAAACTGCAATATGTTGCTTCTGGGGAAAAGATGCCATTAATTTCCCAGCTACAGGTGCTGCAGTTGTACAAATTGTAGCTGCATGAATAATAATGATCAGTAAGAAAACTGACCTTCCAAATGTTCCTGCTAGGTTGTGACACAACCTGCTCAGCCTGCAAAGGAGGGGCTTGTAGTTCATGGACGTGGTATAAAATCCAGCATTGCTACTAGCCTCAAAATTCCCATAGGCCATAAGGCTTTTACATCAAAGTGTGCTGGCTCTACATAGAGCCCTGCTTTGGGAAAGAGTAAGGGTGATTTTCCTTGTGTTAGCCTTTTTATTATAAATATATATATTACTAAAACAGGATTATCAAAAAAAGAGGGAAAGTAAGGAGGAATAAACATGACAAAGTCCCTAGAAGTAAAATTCATTTCCCTTCTCTGTTTAAGTCCCAACATTTTAATCTAAAAGCAGGCAGAGCACTGAAATGCCAGAGAATGATGATGACCTTTTCTTCCCATCTCAGTCTCTATAGCAGCCTTCCTCTCCCCCCCCTCTTGGGCATGTAGCCCTGGTTACTATCACAGTTCAGGAATTCAAGCTTGCCCAGCAAGATCAAGTCTGAGCTGATGTTTCTCTGACACAGGCTCACAGATAACACTGTCAAACAGATTGTCTTCCAAAACACATCCATGAGAAAACAGCACAGTTCACATTGTTCACTAAACTCACTTCACTGGTTACACAACGGTTTTCCTCTGGAGACTTTGATTCTATGTTAAATGGCTTAATACAAGGTACCATCTGGGATCTCTCACAACCTGCCTAGACTCAAGCCAACCCCCTGGAAAAACCAGGTGTACGTTTCACAAGCAGGCATGTAACAGACTGAGGATAACAAGCCTTGAGGATAAGAAGCCCTGGCAGTGAAACCAACGAGATATTATATCCTTATTTACTTTAATCTTCTTTGCAAGCTTTTTATTTATTCCCTGCCATGCACTTGTTGAAGCCTCGTAAAAATTGCCTTGCGACTTGAAGGGCCAAAAGTGGGGGGTATTTTTTCTTACACTGACCCATACTTAGGTGCAACACAGTATTGTCCTTCCTATGTGTATTTGTCTGAACAGGTGATCAGGGCTACTCATCATCTCAACACAGCCCCAGAGTATCTCTGCCATGAAGATGCTGCAGGCTCAAAAGGTCCTGCTTATTGAGATAATCTTTTTTCAGTTTCATCTGATTATCTGAGATTCTTTAAATGAAGATGCTGGGGATTGAACAGGCTAATGATACCATTATATGCAAATATCTGAAACAGAAAGAAAGGAAAATGGGGGAAAGCAGCTTGGTAGAGCACAGTTTGTTGTGGAGAAGAAGGAAAAGAAAGTATATGAATCCCTTCGTGCCCCACTTTTGCTCTCATGTTTAGAGGTGTTTAGGTGAATATGTACCTATATTTCTCCAAACAATCCAGCTGGGCTTTGAAGTCAGTTGGTGAGGACCTTTTGAAGGTACCACAATTGACAGAGAAAGAAAAATAGTCAATGACTCTGCAAACGGGGCCTTCTCTGCATTAGCAGATGTGGAATTTTAACCCCATCAACTTTGGTCGCCTCCTGATCTGTTTCGTTCCAGTGACAACTGAAAACTCCCCCACCTCCTGCAGCCCTTTGGATATTAATATGTCTGTCTCGAAGACCTGTAATACATTTTTTAAAACCAGAATCCATAAAAAGTATTCATTTTATCTGTTTATATTTATTTGTTGCAACCTGCTCCAACTTCATACATGATGTGGGGTAGGCTATAAATCTTATATATTATAAAACAGAATACACTATGTGCATAGAACATGGGAAAGAGAGTATGGTAGGAGAGGTCATTTGACGTGCCACAGCAGCCAGCAGGGAAATAGTTAAGCACCCCACCATCACTTTTCACTTCAAACCCCCTCCCAATGCTGCTTTTCTTAAAAACACATAAACAGCCTGTTATGTGCATTTCCATAAAACATGTAGTTAGGCCCTTCCATGTGCAAGGAATGCAATATATTACTGAGCTATGTACGAATGTATTTCTTCTCTTCTAAGGCCCTGAAATATGTCTGCAAATCTTGCAGGGATCTGTGATGCCAGGATTCTTTTGCACACTGACTCCCATCCCTCACATATACCATGGAAATAATTTTTTAAAAAACAAAAAAACAAAAACAAACCAGCAATGTCATTAGCAGCTATACAAGCAGAAATAACCGGAAAACTATTCATGATTTTGAGCAGTTCTTAGCAACTAAATAGAATTTTGGATACTACATTTTAAACAGGGTAAAACATACATCTCTGGATACCGCTTGAATAATTAATCATTATGGGTTGTATCCATCTAAGTTTTACTCAGGGTAGACCTAATGGGCCTAAGTTTGTGATGTTCATTAATTTGAATGAGCCTACTTGAGTAGGACTAAGAGACTCGGGTGGCGCTGTGGGTTAAACCACAGAGCCTAGGGCTTGCCGATCAGAAGGTCAGCGGTTCAAATCCCCACCACGGGGTGAGCTCCCATTGCTCGGTCCCAGCTCCTGCCAACCTAGCAGTTTGAAAGCACGCCAAAGTGCAAGTAGATAAATAGGTACCGCTCAGGCAGGAAGGTAATCGGCGTTTCCGTGCGCTGCTCTGGTTCGCCAGAAGTGGCTTAGTCATGCTGCCCACATGACCCAGAAGCTGTATGCTGGCTCCCTCGGCCAATAAAGCGAGATGGGCGCCACAACCCCAGAGTCATCTGCTACTGGACCTAATGGTCAGGGGTCCCTTTACCTTTACTTGAGTAGGACTAGCATTGGATACAACTCACTGTTGGCCAGCCTTGCACTTATTCCACTCCTGATCACAAGAGAAAAGAATAATGTCAAACCAACTACTTGGGTGTTATGCCACTCAGATGTTCCCTCTAACCCCTTCCACCCAATATGCTTGAGAAGGGAGTCCCATGAAGTTACCTACGAGTACTAGAAAGCTGTATAACAAATGCATAACACCCCAAGAGATGAAGTCATAGTCTTCCTCTTATTATGGAACCTCATAGGGTCTGTCATTCTTAATGAGGGTGTTAACAAGGGTGATTCCTTCAGCAACAAGGGGGCAGCTTATCTGCAACCACATCCCTTGTTTCCCAAAACGGGATTACAATATTAAGCATTCTCCAAAAGCCCAAGCTGAGATCCATTGCACACACTTTCTAATCCACCCAGGATGCCCATGGCTGGATTCTCACTGAAACATGGCAGGAATATATGAAGAAGCTGCTTTATTCAGAGTCAGACCACTGGCTCATCTAGCTCAGTATTTTCTTTACTGAGAAGGGGGGTTTTCATAGCTCTGTATGGAGATGTCAGAGGTAGAAACTTGGAACATCTGTGTGCAAGGCATGTCAACTGTAGGTCTTACTTACTGCCATCAACTTCATCATCATACCCAAACATATTATGGAAAATACTTTTTCCGTATTCTGTCACAGAAAAACAAAAACTGAGAATTCAGTTACTCCCCCCCCCCCGCCCCCTCAGGGTATTGCTAGTCTCAAGGTAAAACTTTGATTTTAATTTTCTGTGTGTGTTGTAGTCCGAGCATTGATTACCTCTTATCACTCATAGGCTACCTGTTGACACTGCCATCAAGAGAGGTGCAAACAGATCTACTGACTATTCACCAGTTTTGTGCCAAAGCACTTAATTGAAGCAAATGAACTGGTAAGCAAAAAGAGCTCAACACTCTGCCATTTCGTTGGTATTATCAAAATCCAACAACTGTGATTCAACGGCAAGTTACTGAGCAATCAAGAGAAGACTGAAATCCCCCAAATCAGGGTTCTCAATACTATTCATGATTTTTAAATACATCAATGATAGTAATTCCCCCCACCCATAACATCCATTTATGTCTTGACTATTCCAGGTGAGAAATTTAGTGTTTGAGCCTGTCTCTTAAATTTCACAAAACATAACTGAATCACCATAACAAAGATAAAAGCCAAAGAAATAGATCTCTGGTGAAATATGAATCCCATGTGGGACTTGTCAGAGCAAATGCTGAAGCAAATAATGCAAGAAAGATACTCAGGAGTTTTATCCTGGCAGAAGCAAGAAAGAGAAGTCAACTGCAGTCGTTAGTTACTGCACAATCCACATCTAAAGAGGCAAACTGCTATTCAAAGGCTGGATTTCATGACTCACAGGGAAAGCAACATGCAGTTGCTTATTCAGTAAAACAGCAACTACATGCAAAACCGGCTTGAAACCTCTTCATGTTTCAAACACTGTGGACATTTTATTGCAGTTCGAATGAAATGCAGTAACTCAACAACTAAACCAACAGAAATGAGTTCACTTGCATGACAGACATCTCTCTCACAAAATAAAGAACTAGAAAAGATTGGACATTCAAAAGAAGCAGGATAGCAAAACTGGGCTGCAGCTGTACTCTGTATGCAGGTTGCCTCTTTCCATTAAGCACACCGACTGCTATTGAAACAGTTACGAAATTCAGGGTGGAGCAAAAACTTGCCATATTCCCCAATTCCCCAAAGAAAGGGGTGAGTACTGACCTCTTTCATCTTGTCAAATTCATTCTGCAGAGCCTGCTTAGCGATCTCCACTTCGATTAGCTTCTGTCTTAGCTTGTCATTTTCATCTTCTGTGGTGGTACGTTTTTCTTCCACATTTTCCAGCTCATGGTGAAGTCTCACTGAAACATCCTTTGCAACCTAAGTGCAACAGTATTTAAAACTTTAAATAAACAGATATTTATAGCAGAACTATGTTATATGAGTCGTCTGCCAACAAAAACTGAGTTGGTATAGATAATTCTGAAGCTAGAGTAGCATTCTGACCAGTTAGGAGGTCTATTTCCACTAAATATTCCTAATGGTAAGAGTTGTGTGACAGTGGAACAAATTGTATCACCAGGTGGTGGGATCTCCTGAGTATTTAAGCGGAGGTTGAGCAATTGTCTGTCAGGTTTGTTGTAGTTGCATCCTGCACTGCAGATCCTGCATTGAGTCTGGGGTTCAACCACATTATCTCTAGAGTCTCTTCCAATTCTATTAGTTACATAGAAGCATAGAATTGCAGAGTTGGAAGGGACCACAAGGTTCAATTCCATTAGAAGTTGAATAAATTACTCTCCCCACCAAGGAGCCTAATTGGGGCTTAGTTCATGCAGTCCAATGTACTCCTGATTATTACATGGCTAAGACGTGACTGGAACTCCCACATCAAATACCATCTCTCTCCATTAGAAGACTAGGCACAGCCCAACCAAAAGCTTT
This sequence comes from Podarcis bocagei, assembly GCF_964188305.1. Lineage (NCBI taxonomy): Eukaryota > Metazoa > Chordata > Lepidosauria > Squamata > Lacertidae > Podarcis > Podarcis bocagei. Next base: position 43,732,200 of record NC_138127.1, read on the forward strand.
ATTTGAACCTGGGAGTCTTAGCTACATTCACTTTTCTCAGTAGAAAAATCTCCTTGACACTAACATGAAAACTGGGGCTGTACCCCTTGGTTGATGAATCCAGTAATGCTTTAGAAATCAAGGTTACAAATTTTAACTGGTCAGGAAAAAAAATTAACTGGTATGTCTGAGTAGGGCACAAATTGTTTTAAAGATGTGTGGCTTCTGTATGCCACTGTAAAAGTGAATTCAATGAAAAATACTTAAGAAGCCTTTTACTTCTAACAATGAGTGATTGTTCATAAGATTGTAATTCATCTGTTTTCCAAATTTACAGGCTTTGTCACTTTACACATTTACGTGGATTTTACTCACATCTTATCTTCATACCCTGAAAGATCAGGTTAGGTTAATGGATATGAAGATAAAAAACTGAAGATATGTCAAAAAACTGAATATATTACAAAACAGTACATGTGGTGCTTTAAAATTGTAAAAACAAGCAGAAAAGGAACTATTAGACATCTTGGTGTAGGCTTAGTATAACAACCATTAAAAGTAAAAATCTGTAAGATTCAATTTCATCAATCGGTACACAGCTCTATCTATTAACATTCAACTAGCCTTTTTAACATTTTGTTTAGCATGCTATTATATTTACAGTTTGATATCTTTTCAAAAGCAATGATCACTTTCAATAGCCTTTCCCCCCAAACAAGCCTACATAAGATTGTGGCTTTAATCTTAGTTTCCCCTAGTTACAGCAAGTCGAAGGAAAGATGATTGGCTGGAAACAACCCAGAAACCTGCTATTTACCAGAAAGCAGCAGGAGAGAATGACTCACTCGTTCTTATGGGAAACATAATTGTCTATGAAATACGGTTAATTAGAATACAGACTGTCTTCCAATCTAGGGATGAGAAAAGGTAGAAAACATACCACTGAAAATTTTAATATTGAAAGAGAATACAAATTTGGCTAACTAGTCATAATGTAGGAGGAAAAGATCTAGGCCTCTAACATAATTATATTATGTTGCAGTTTCTTTAAAGCAAATATGATTGCATCATCAAGGTTTGCATCACATACAGTGGTACCTCGCAAGACGAATGCCTCGCAAGACGAAAAACATGCAAGACGAAAGAGTTTTCCATTTTTTGAGTCGTTCCGCAGACAAATTTCCCTATGGGCTTGCTTCGCAAGACGAAACGTCTTGCGAGTTCTTGCGAGTTTGCTTCCTTTTTCTTAAAGCCGCTAAGCCGTTAATAGCCGCTAAGCCGTTAATAGCCGCTAAGCCGTTAATAGCCGCTAAGCCGCTAATAGCCGCGCTTCGCAAGACGAAAAAACCACAAGACAAAGAGACTCGCAGAACGGATTAATTTCGTCTTGCGAGGCACCACTGTATTTGTGAGATATACTGTAGTGATGGTAGTGTACCAACTACAAGGTTGGACCCTTTTCAAGACACATTTGCCCATTCAAATGGCCTCTGTAGAGCCTTGGGTAGCTTTATACAGAGGTCAATGAAACAACTGTCAAAGCAACAAAGCAACTTCTTAGCCTAAGCAGTGGCGTAGCGTTGGGGGTGCAGGGGGGGCCGGCCGCACCGGGCGCAACATCTGGGGGTTAGGGTTAGGGGGCACAAATCCACGGGTTAGGGGGCAGAAATTACTTGCCTTGCCCTGGGTGCTGACAACCCACGCTACGCCACTGAGCCTAAGTGTTCTTCCCCTCACCAGCTCCCTCCACCATTTGCCAATTTCTGACCCCATGGTACCTTTAGGTCTTGCTCCAAGCTACGTAGAAGTTCTCCATCAATCTCCCCAGTTTGTGCATAGCGGAGCCTCTTGCGCTCTGCTTTTCGAAGGCGATACTGGAGGATCCTGCAATTTTTATTGGCCCTCTCCAATTCATGGCGCATTTCCTGCAGTTGGCAGGCATCCTCTTCGAAGAAGCTGTCCCTCATCTCATCCATCTCAGTCCTTAGCTCGTCTATCTCATTCTGACACCCATTCAGACAGGACAGACAGAAATCCACCATACAAGGTTAGTTCACATAAATTAAAGTAATAAATAAAAATAAATTAAAGTAACCTTTAGTGCTATTCCTAAAAGCTATAATAAACAGCACCTTCAGGTAATCTACATATATTTTAGACAGATGTATCCATTGCTATCTTATGCCTGCCCCCATAATAGCTCTCATATGCCAACATGTATATCGGTAGGGAATCCATTAATAAATCATAAGTAAATGGTACTTATCCAGTGTGGGCAGCAACAAGAAGTAAACAGAGCTGTATCTACCACTAGATACTCAGTTGACTTACTAAAAAGTAATGGCCCTAATATAGGCAATTCCATTCATTTCAATGGGTTTACTCTGAGTATGACTAACATTGGTTACAACCCAAAGTCTCCCCATTATTTGCACTTATCAGCTCTACAATGGCAAAGCAAGAGGCATGTTGGTCTTACCCATCTTATCACCACATAGTCATTCCTGATATGATAGTATGTAGCTCCTGAATATTTATCTACTAATTGTAAAGTGTAACTGTAATCTTAAGGAGACCTAGCATGTAATCCCTTCCCTAACAGGTGAAACAAATGGTAGCAGGAAAAAGCCATCTGATCTGAAAAGAATAATTACTTTAAACATTTCCCTTAAGACATGTAAAGAAGATGCATTTGCACATGGCAAAATTTGGACTGCTTCACACATGAGAGGGGAAGAATGCACATGGATGCTCATGGTTTGGCATGTCAGCCATGGATGCTTTGTAGGGTCTGGCTGGGAACTACTATATTCTGACTGCTATTCCAGAAAGCTGAATTTATCAAATGCATACAATCCAATGTTTGATCAGGGGTAGCACAGGAGGAGAACTAGAGCTTCCCCTCTCAGGAATGCAGCAGAATATAAACATTTTCCTTTTTGATGGGAATAGGTGGAATGTAGCAGCTCCTCATATTTGTGTCAAAATATGTCTCCTCCCCATTTTGTGTCTCCTCCCCATTTTGAAACCAGAAGGTTTAGCATCTATTGATCGATTGCTTTGTCTTCTACTAGTGGGGTTCTCCAGCTGAATTCCCCACTCTGGGCAGGCCCACACTCTTTTAGCCCTCCCCCCCTTTTCTGCTCACCTTGAGGGTCTCATTCTCCTCCAGCAGTTTCTCCATCTCTTCCTGCAGCTCCTGCTGCTGCTGAGGGTTGAGGCTCAAGGCGCCTTCGGCGGCTCGGCTGCGCCCATTGCCCTCTTCCGCCCCAGCCAGCGCCATTGGCGACGGGGTCGACGAGGCAGGCTGTGGCTGCTTGGCGGCCGCGTCTTCGCCGTTCCCCGGGCTGCTGCCTTTGCTTTGCATCTGGGCCGCTGCCAGCCCCTTCCTGAGGTGGAACTGGATGAGCTCACTTTGCAGGCATCCTTCCTTCCAGTAGCCGCCGCCCTTCGCTGCTGCCGCGCAAGAGGCCGGAGGAGCCGGGGCTGCGTCCCCTCCGCCCTTCGGTAGAGGCCTGCCCGCTTTGCCTCGGCTCCAGCTCTTGGGTGGCGGCTGTGAGAGCGCGAAGGGGCCCTCCCTCTCCCCCTCCTCTCCAGCCGGCGTCTGCGGCTGCTCTCCAGCTCCGAGAGAGGCAAGCTCGGGGTCTCTGGGAGGCGCCTCCCGCTTGTCAGCCGCAGGCCTCGGCGCTGCCTTCGGGCAACCTCCTGCCGGGACCAGGGGCGTGGCGGCTTGAACTTCAGCACCATCCCCGGCCTGGACAGCTCCCAGCGGCGCCGCGCTCCTCGCTAGCGCAGGCTGTGCGGACGACTTGTCCCCTCCCACTCCGCCTCCCTTCGCCCGGCCCGCTTTCTGCCCGGGCGGCGGCGGCTGCTGCTGCGGTAGCGGCGGCGGCTGCCGGGCGGAGCTTGCTTTGGAGGCAGCGGCTGCAGCAGCCGTCGCGGAGCGGGGTGAGCTAGCAGCCGGGGAGGGCTGGCGGACGGGGGAATCCTTGGGTCTGCCTGGAGAGGATGCTCGCTGCTGCTGCTGCTGCTTGTTTCGGCTGCTGCTCCCCTCTGGATGCAGGCGAGGAGAGGCGGTAGCAGCAGCGCCTCCGCTAGGCGGCTGGCTCATGGCTGATGCTATCTCCCAGGCGTCGCAGAAAGGTCCGGCCCTGCAAGGGTCATCGTCCCTCCCTAGCTGCCCTTCGAGCTGGGGAAAGAGGCACACACAGAGCGCTCGTAAATGACTCAGCAGCCCATCACCAAGCCAGCCTGCTCGCCACAATGGGAACCGAGGGCCTCCAAGAAAGAGGGCGGAGTTGGAAGCGGCGCCACGAGGTTTGCGAAAAGTCCCAGGCGCAAAAAGTATCGCGCTCTCCTCCAAGGCAGAGTCGTCACCTGGGGGGTTGCTTTGAGAGCACTCCAGCTTTGCAGAAAAAACATTTTCTATTCCGGGAGGGGAGCCTTTTCTACTGCTAATTTTCTGGTTCCAAACACTCAAAATCACCTCATCCGGAGTATTCCTCAAAGAATTAGTTCATCTAATCACTTGCTCCTAAGTACTTCTAGAGGGCAGTGGGGCTGGTTCCGTATAGTCGTTTTAAAATGGGTCATCCAGCCTTTCCCATTCCAAATTCCATGCTTACTTTTACTGCACTTTGTGCTAGTTAACCCACAACTCTGCAAAAGGGGTAATGAAAGGTTCTGGGTAGCGTACTATCTTACTAGTACACTATCAAACCAGTGTGCTATCAAACCATACAAACAAGCTGGGGGAGCTGTTCACTGGGTGAGATTTGGTGTTGTTCTGATAGGCTGACAAGTTTGTGTGCCCACTGAATGCTGAACAACAAGTCTTGTGCACCCCACCATAATTTCACTTTATAGTTGCTATTTCCTTTACCCTGAGCCCCAATAATAAATGTGAGTATTTATGGCTGCAATCCTATACACACTTGCCTAAGAAGAAGACATGGACAAGATTTCACTGCATGTTTGTTCATATTCATCCCTGTCTAATCCTCTCCCCCCCGTCCCCCCCCCACTGTCTTCCTTGCAAATTTAAATTGTAGGCCACTTCCTTTGTAGCTTCTGTATCACTCCAGGTACGTTGATGGTAAATAATAATAAGGGAACAATCAGAAGCAATAAGATGCAGGACTACTGCTGAAGTCACACAAGGTTTGAATCTGTACATGGGAGCCAATCCATCCAAAATATACCCTGAACTTCTTCAAAAGAAGAAATAGTTCAGCCCTGTATACCTGAAGAGTGTCTCCACTCCCATTGTTCAGCCCACGGTTCAACACTGAGATCCAACAAGGTTACAGGGAACCAGGCCTTCTCAGTAGTTGCATCCACCCTGTGGAACGCCCTTCCATCAGATATCAAGGAAATAAACAACTATTTGACTTTTAGAAGACATCTGAAGGCAGCTCTGTATAGGTAATTTTCTAATGTTTGACGTTTACTGTGGTTCTATAATTTGCTGGAAGCTGCCCAGAGTGGCTGGGGAAACCCAGTCAGATGGGTGGGATATAATTATTATTATAATATTATAATTATTATTGAGAACCTCTGGACTTGGAACTCAAAACCAGGATCTCCCAGGTGTGAATGAAAATATGTTCCAAGTTACAACTAAAACATACTTATAATCATGTAAAACAAATCTATTCAGTAAAGCACTTTAATTTCTTCCTCCTCCTCCCTGTCCAACCCAACACACACTTTTGTATTTCTTTTTTGTTCCCCAAGTGTAGGGAATTTTATTAGAATTGCTGAACTTCCCTTCTAACTTCCAGCTCTGTGCATTCAAATGCTAAAGACTATTTTTCTACAAAGGGTGTGTTTTAGCTGAAATACAGACACTTTCGTATTTCTAATCTACATTTTTAAATGGAAAGAATGGGCAAAATATATAGTAGAATGGTAGATCTCAAAGTTAATCCAGAAAAGTATAACCTCAATATGCAATATTAATCTCAACAGCACCTTATGACAATTATGACAAACTGAGCATAATATATATGTGCTTGAAGAGAGAGGGTGACCAATAAAGTTTTACATGACACGATGAAATAGACAAGGTCTGTTGCCAGATTTTAGCAGCCTATAAAGTTATATGCCAGAAAAACACTATCTAATTATTTGTTTAGGTGCCAATGCTGCAGATTCTTATTTTAGATGAAGTACTTAAAAGAAGTGAAACATTATTAATTTATTATAATGCAGGCAACTACAATATATCAAATGGGAGAAGATCAGTCCACCACCCGCATTTTATTAGAGTGAATAAAATAAAACAGCCACCTTCTGAATTCTAGAATTCCCAAGTGTAGATGGGATTGCAGCCTAAATTAGTAAATGTTTTACATATATCTATTACAATTGTTACCTCCAAATTCTATTACGCTAAAGTCTGCAGGTTACCAAATGTTAGCAATTATTTGAAATCTCTGTTTCTCAAACACTTCATCTTCAATCTGAAATTCAAACTGGTTTTACTGAATGGAACTTCAGAACAAAGCAAAAGCCAAAACACTACACAATAACCTTCAAGAGTTTGGATATACCTATAGGGACATATATATATATAACCTACAGTCCTTCACATTAACAACCTCTTCCCACCTCCAAGTTGCATTGCAGCAGAGTCATCACTTTTACCAAGGACATCCTATGACCTCCTTCAAGTCTTCAATTGCAGCAGCGGTTGATGCCTCTCTATACAAACTTCATAACCCATTTTTAAAAAATAAAATAAATAAAGTTACAATCAAAACCAAGAATCTCTCCCCCCCCCCCACCCTAGATCTCTGGGACATCGTCACGTGGTTATCAGAGAGGTGGCAGAATGTTGCGCCTCTGCAGATTTCCATGTTAAAGCAAGGGGTGGGGGGAGAGGAAGAGAGAGAAACAAAGAAGGAATTCCATACTTCACCATTTAGCATAGACTACCTTGAAAACAGCCAGCAGCTCAGAGGCGGCTCTATTTGTTCACTTATCTCCACCCCCCGCCGCCCCCCAGCAACGGTCTATTTCCAGTGTGTCGAGATTTCGAAGCTCTTTTGGAACTTTTATCCAGGTTTCAGCAGGCGGAGAGTTTGCACGCGCTCTCTCTACAAAGGATCAAGGGCTTTGTTAAGTTGCCCTGCTGTGCGATTGCCCTTTTTCTTTGCGAACAATGGCTCCCGCCGGCACCAGCGTTACTTACCCCCCACTTGGTGTCCTCTTAGGCTGGCTAAACTGCACACGCCCACGGATGCACGAGGTACCAAGCGGAGCCAGAGCTGCTCGGGGTAATGCAGCAATATTCATGAGCTGACCTCATTGGGCCCCGGAAAGGGAGAGCGGGTGGGGGGTGGGGAGAGGAGGGAGGGAGGGAGGGAGGGGAGAGAGAGAGAGAGAGGAGAAAGATCAAAAGAGAAGAGCCACGCCCGGGCAGGCCTCAGGGCTCCATTGCATCTCGTATTATCGGCACGGGGTAGAATTGGATTACAGCTCTCCGAGTAGGAAGGAGGCAAAAGACATGGGAAGTTTCCCTTCGAAATTCAGTCCAGAGAAACAGTCGGTTCTGATAAAATATTTATTCTTCTTTGAAGTCCGGGTGTGCGGAGTGCACAGTGATGTCAGGCGCTTTTTGATGTTGCAGCAGCATCAGCATAATGACAACTGGGCTTTCCTTTGTTCTTTGGCTCCAGTGGCTGTTTGACTTGCATTTCAGTCAGTCTCAAGGAATCGGAGACAAAGACAGACTATAACCATGTTGCTCCGCTGCCTGTGGCTTCACTTACTCTGGATTCTCTTTTGTGAAAACTTTAAAAGGCTGACTATCACGAGTAAAGGCCGAATACCGTTTACCAAACGTGGTTTTAATTATTTGGTGGAAATTTACATTGAATTCTTTTGTAGTTTCAAAACTATGTATGCACGTGTTAGGGTTCAGAGATAGTTCTTTCTTTAAAGCCGATAAAATCCTCTAAAATATGGATTGTCTGTTTCTTGCCTCTTGAAATCACCAACAGTAGATCCTGCATATTCTGTACAACACAATTTTCTTCTATCTATTGTGTAATCCTTATACATCTTCTAAAAAATAAAGAAGAAGAAGAAAAATGCTGAATGTGGCTGGGCCAAACTTCACTGCATAAAGTTTTGTCTATTTTTGTGTAGTGCCATCAGTGGACAGCAGACTCCAGTTCACACAGATGTAAACAGGTACCTGATAGTTTAGGATAAGAGGACTAAAATCTTTTCTGTCTGGTGAATCAAACTGGTAGGTGTTAAGATTGTCGACCTGATGAGGAATTTCACTATGGGTGATCTTTGGCTTGGGTAGTAGATGGTCATATGGAATAAAGGAACACAAAAGAGAAAGGGCTTTTGCATTTTGTTTAAAGGGTTTAAGTCATCGATAGTGTCATGCTTGTTACTTGTATGAATGGAACCTCCAGCCTTGGGCCAGTTCATGCAAGAATGGAGGTTTTTGACCTTACACATTTGATTAACAATTTGTTTATGCCTGTGTTCCAATAATTATTGGAGTACAGTGGTACCTCGGGTTAAGAACTTAATTCGTTCTGGAGGTCCGTTCTTAACCTGAAACTGTTCTTAACCTGAGGTGCCACTTTAGCTAATGGGGCCTCCCGCTGCCACCGCCCCCAATTTCTGTTCTCATCCTGAAGCAAAGTTCTTAACCCGAGGTACTATTTCTGGGTTAGCAGAGTCTGTAACCTGAAGCATCTGTAACCTGAGGTACCACTTTACTTGATATATGGAGCAGTAAACAGGGCCATAGCTAACAGGGACTAGCTGGGGTCTCAGCCCTGGGTGAAGCCTCTAGAAACATGCATGGGGTGTGTGACAAATGGGGTCTTTGCCCCAGGTGACAGAAAGCCTAGTTTTGGCCCTGGAGTAAATGATGAATTGGTAGGTCCAATCTTTGATTTGTAGAAAATACTTATGGTAAGTCAACTAAATCAGATTATATAAAAATAATAATTCCAGCCTGGCTGGAATCCTCATCCCAGTCTCCCAGTGAGGCCTTGGAAACTTGGCTTGCATCACAACAGTGTTCAGCACTAGGCAGCTCCCATGGAAGAGGTTTGGCGCTGTCCAACCCCACCAGCTAGTGCCGCATAGAATGATGAACTGATCCAGTCCTACTGCCATGTCAACCCATACTCAACCTGCCACAGTTAATAAAGATTTGGCCTGATTTCATCCCAACCTTTCTGTCTCGTCATTTGCAAATCTGGGTCACAGAATGCACCTACCGAGGCAATAAAGTATTGACTCATAAAATGATTCCTTTTACAAATAACAAAGATATGTAACAATTAAAGTACTTTCCACCTGTGAGTTCCAGTATTTTTGAGAGCAAAGGTTCTTATAAAGTCCTAGATGAGCCAGATGTTTGCATATACTGGTGACAATGCTTGTGCTTCATTATTCAAAGAGGAAATAAAATCATGCCACATGGTCAAAAAAGAGAAAGGTCACTTGAGTTCTGTCTTTTAGATACTTTTAGTTTATGAGATATCTTTTCAAGGAGAGCAATTTGCCAAAACTAATTCTGTCCCATTTTCTAATGTTCCTATTTCACCTGCAGTACCTTTTTGTATTATGGGACTGTCTTTTTCAGCTATATACTGTCATGTGCTAAATTTTAAATGCCAGGAATGAACTGTTTGCTGGCATGCCACTCCAAATGGTGATCTGTGAATGTTTTTTTATGTCTTCCAGTCTTCTAATTCCCCCACCTGTGTTCAGTTTACCTCAAGAAATATAAGGTTCAGAAGCTTCTGTGCTTAACTTTGCACTTTATGAATCACTAAAGATTTGGGCTCTTTATATATTATTCCCAGAATCTGTAAAGATGGGCTAATTCTTTCTGTTTGGGTGAGTTTCATGCTTGACAGATTTAAGCATGTTAATTTTGATTTTCTTACTTTTATATCCTGTCTTTCTTTGATTATGGAGCTCAAGGTGGTGTCTGTGTGACTTCCTGGCAGTCAGCCATCAAGGCACTGATCAGACCCAGACCGGTTTAGCTTCAGCAAGATATGTCTTCCCATTCATTCAAATGGGACTTGCACAGGGTATGTTCCAGCCCTGCTGTGCTAAGATTAATACTAGTGAGGGTGTTTGTAAGGTGGGGGTGAAGCAGTCGTTCTCATGCTTGATTTTGGCCATGATTAAATGGGGTTGGCCATCAGTATAATTCTGTATGAAGCAGAGGAATGTATCAATTGATTGATTGATTTAAAAGCTGTTATCTAATTTCATTTCAATTTTGAAGCAGCTTGCAATGAAAATCAGGAAAATGTCATACAGCACATAATAAAATTGCATGTGAAAAGCTTAGAGCTACCTCGAAAAAGACTGTCAGTAAAAACAAAGCATGGAAATAAATTAAATTAACATATCACAGATTCAGGGATGAATTAATCTTCTATGCCTTTTTGAGGGTATCCTGTTCATTCCTTTAAAAATAAACAAACTGAAGATAAAACTGAAGAATAACAGCATGTAATTGCAGGAAGCTCTCATTCTACAAAAGGTGGAAGGGGGAATACTCTTCCCTTTTCTCAGCTGCTCTCTCTTCCCTCCATAATATAAGGGAGAAAATGAAAGCCATGCAGCCCGTTCCCCCTTAAGAGGTTAGGGCTTGTTGATGGAGTGACATGCTACCAGGGTAACCATGGAAACTAGACTCACACAAAAACTGCTTCCCAAGCAATCCAGAATGTGTGTGCGTGTGTAAAAAAAGAGAGAAGAGAAGTTATTGTACTTGTGAGGGTAGCAAATTGGATCCCTTTTCCATTCATTTCACCCAAACTCCTTAAAGCAGTATTGGTGTAAAAGCCAAAAGGTAGTCACAGTAATCGCCCAAATGTGTTTACAGCACTGGAGCAAAACATCAGTTGAGTATTTTGTTGCACTCACCTTGCAAAATGCTCTCTGAATTAATATTTTATCAGCTAATTAGTATTTTCCTTCTGGGCACTACTTCTGATCCATGTAAACGGACTTAATATAACTGCAGTATATCAGACTGGCAACAATAACAGATTTAAGGAAGAAGAACTCTCAGCCATCCCAGATCTTGATGCAGTGGTCTAGCACCAATCTCTAAAATCCCAGTACCCAGTATAATCAACCACATGAATCGGAGGGGGGGGGGATGCACCTCAAAATATTTTAGAAAGCCAAAGCTCTAGAAATCATTTAGAACTAAGATCTCTCATTTCAAACTGTTTTCGCACATGACATTAAGAATCATCACTGCCAGTGATGTAAGGTAAAGGTAAAGGACCCCTGGATGGTTAAGTCCAGTCAAAGGCGACTATGGGGTTGCGGCACTCATCTCACTTTCAGGCCAAGGGAGCTGGTGTTTGTCTGCAGACAGCTTTCCGGGTCATGTGGCCAGCATGACTAAACCTCTTCTGGCGCAATGGGACACTGTGACAGAAACCAGAGTGCATGGAAACGCCATTTACCTTCCCACCACAGCGGTACCTTTTTATCTACTTGCACTGGTCTGCTTCTGAACTGCTAAGTTGGCAAAAGCTGGGACAGAGCAACGGAAGCTCACTCTGTTGCAGGGATTCGAACCACCGACCTGCCGATTGGCAAGCCCAAGAGGCTCAGTGGTTTAGACCACAGCGCCGCCCACGTCTCCTACCAGTGTTGTAGGTTTTAGTTTCACCTAATGGACCTACTTAGGTTGAAAACTCATTGAAATCTGGTGTGTTTAAATTATTATTATTTTATTTTATTAGATTTATATACTGCCCTTCATCTAAAGATCTCGGGGTGACTCACAAGATAAAATGTGGGACAGAGTCCCTCCTGCATAAAGAAGCTATCTTAAATGGGCTTTGTATTTTACAACATTGAGGGCGATAGGGTGAGAATTCCTCAGATGCCACCAAGCCAGTCTTTCCAGAAAGCAGGAAATATCAGATGATTTCATTTAAAACACTACTCTCACGGTGAAATCCATTGATCCACCTTGAACTAAGCCATGCACTAATTCTACTTAGTGATGTTTCTTTATTGGTAATTTCAAATCCAAACTCCTCCTCCTCCTCTTCTTCTTCTTCTTCTTCTTCTTCTTCTTCTTCTTCTTCTTGTTCCATTACAAGATCTCAAAGTAGCTGTTTTACTACAAAGGAATTTCAGAAATAGACTGGAAAGAGAAGCTGCTGAATTACAACTCATTACCAAACTTAAAACCATGAAAAGACCTGGGCTGAACAAAGACATTGGATTCTTATCTCACTATACATAACTAAACCATTTCTCACCTTCCCACCCCTTGCCTTTTCCTGTAAGACCTATTACAGTCGTTAAGAGTCGTCAAGAGGCTCTCTCAGCTATCTGCCTATCTCCCATTCCCACCACCCTTCTGAGTAACACCCCTCCCCACCTTCTCACTATATAGAAGGATCTGGCAACTTCTGTTTCAGTGTATCTGAAGAAGTGTGCATGCACACGAAAGCTCATACCAAGAACTAACTTAGTTGGTCTTTAAGGTGCTACTGGAAGGAATTTTTTTATTTTGACTATGGCAGACCAACACGGCTACCTATCTACTACTTCTTCCATTACGTCTCTTTTACTCTATTATAATATTCTGTCCACTATGTAATAGGTTTTAGGATATTAAAAATGCATGGCAGCTTTATGATTTCTCTTAGTGGCCATTGCTCTATCATCTCTACTGCTGGAAGAGGCAGAATTTGTTTGAGGCCTTCACTGCTAAGGCCTATGTAGAATGATTTTCCTGTGGGAAGTTATTTGTTGCCTCAGTAACATTGTGGGCAAAATGACAATGAAAAATATTTTCCTTTGTCTTGTCCACATAAACTGCTTGGAGAAGCTCTAGTTCTGACAGCAAGAATAGGTTGGCACACCTGTATTTTTAAAGGCATAAACAGAATGGGTTGCAACTGTATAAAATGAGATTATTTCCTTGCTTCTGTTTAATTTTCCTTTGTGACCTTGTAAACAAGATAACTTTCCCACACTGCTTTAATCACACAGTTAATAAAGAGGAGCCAAGGTTGGTTAGTTTTTCAGAAAATAAGAATTTTAAAAAGGGGTTTTGAGTAACGCGTCAGGAAAATAAATTAGGCCGAAGTACACATGCATGTGTAGTAAATAGCAGTCACCAGCATTAAAAGCCAGGAATTTTAATTTAAGCAAGCATCTTCTATATATGTGTGACGACTGATGAAGCTAACAGTTTAGTAAAAAACTAGAAAAAGGCAATCCCAAATGTGAGAAATGATCATGCTGCTTTTTCACATAATCCACAATCCTGCAATTGCTAGACAACCTTAGACGGCTGATCGCCGAAGAATTGATGCTTTTGAATTATGGTGTTGGAGGAGACTCTTGAGAGTCCTATGGACAGCAAGAAGATCAAACCTCTCCATTCTGAAGGAAATCAGCCCTGAGTGCTCACTGTAAGGACAGATTGTGAAGCTGAGGCTCCAATACTTTGGCCACCTCATGAGAAGAGAAGACTCCCTGGAAAAGACCCTGATGTTGGGAATGATGGAGGGCACAAGGAGAAGGGGACGACAGAGGACAGATGGTTGGACAGTGTTCTCGAAGCTACCAGCATGAGTCTGAGCAAACTGCGGGAGGCAGTGGAAGACAGGAGTGCCTGGCGTGCTCTGGTCCATGGGCTCACGAAGAGTCAGACATGACTAAATGACTAAACAACAACAACATTGTTAGAACAGCTTGTGGTTAGGATGCTCATAAGTAGGACAGCTTGCGGCTGGAGTATGGTTTATTCATAGGCTTCAGCAGGTACAGTACTCGCTTACACCTGTAACTGGGACAACTAGTGGTCAGGATGTTGCTTGCGTCAGTATGTAAATGCATAGGAACATAGATCAAATAGGGAATAGGATAAACAAGAAGGATGGGTGTTGAAATCAGAGTAATGGGAGATGTAAACAGGGGCGGGAATGTTAGCTGGGTAATTAGGCAGTCATGGTAGGCTGTAAACCTTGTAGTACCCAGCTAATGGGGAGACAAGGAAGGGAATATAAGCTTTTGCTTTGTCAATTTGGGGTGTGCCTACTTTGGACACCAGCTCTTGCAAGAACATTTTGTAATCAATAAACTCTTTGCTCCTTCACCAATTTTGTTCAGATTTTATTTTGAGGCTCTTAAGACCCACCTCTAACACCAAACAAACCGTAGGTTGTGGGCGGGCTTGGGCTGAGGGCTGAAAACAAACTGTTTTTAAAGCATGTTTAAGAATACAGCTTCAAACTTTTTTAAAAAATCACATCTGAGGGGGAAACTTTTTTCATTTTCAAATTCTCCTTCCTATCATAATACTTTGAATCCACACATTTACACAAAGGAGAGGGGGTAGAGGTTGACTGGGCAGGAGCTAAATAAATTTGGATGTTCTGTTATTAGTTATATAGGAATATAAATAATACCACTATAACCTCTTTTTAGTTATAAAGGGATTCCATATGTATGTTTGATGGGACAAAGGCATGATAACTGCCTCTTAGAAGGACCAGTAGCCACCCTAAGGTGTGCATTGCCTGGTCATTGTGGTTGCAGCACTGCCGTTGGAGGGGAACTCAGAACCCTTGGAAGGTGGATGTGGCCACAAAAAGTTAACTTTTTGTGCTTGCTCAGGGTGGCTTGGTAATTCATCAGATCGGTGGGGTAGAAATAATATAATAATAATATTAGAATTAGAATTAATTAAGCCCTGATCCGATTTGAGCATGTGAACTTGTTTCGTCCATATGGAGTTCATCTGTCAGGAAGTGGCAAAGATGTCTGGATAGATCTCTGTTCAGGCCTTCTGGATTGGATACAGAGGTTGGTTGGGGTGGCAGAACAAGGACCATGGTAGGATCCCACCCAGGGTGAATTATTATAAGTGGGCAGCAACTGGGGGTTACAGATGAGAAGAGTCTGTTAAAAGAGAAAAAAAGAAAAGAAACCAGAACAGATTTGTGTGAATACACTTCCCACAATCATCTGCACTTCAATTATCTGCACTTAAATAGCAGACTGGTTAAACTGGTTGCCACCATTCCTGGAGTTGATTTTTTGTTTTGCTAAGCAGAGCACATATCCAAGTGAACAAGATGAAATTGTAATGCCCTGCAATATGTATATTTGTCCTGCGTGTTGGAGAGGAGGAAGCAGAGAGGAGAAGCAGGAGGAGTGGCTTATTTCTGATTTACATAGGGTGTACATTTCTCATTCTAACTTGCTCCTCCCTTTTTAAAACAACTTTCATGCATTCTGAAGCCAAGAAACAGAATGGTCTTGTCCAGCATGGGGTGCCTTTTCCTGAGAAGATTTTTCTGGCATCTCTTCATCTTCCTTTTTGCTACTTCTTCACTCAGCCTAGAACTCACAGAAAAATTAGCTGAAGAGCCAGAAAGCTACAGTGATGCTGTTCCTCCACTATGGCGTTCTGCACCTGGAAATTTAGATGATTACCCAGTAAATGGCAACAACATATTAATCAACCCATGGAGCTACCCTCAGAGATTAGGACTATACAAAATCCTGCTTAAAGCCACATCTAACTTTTTCGCTCCTCCTGGACCAAATGATGCTGACAACAATGTCCCAGGAAGATTGCCCCAGCAGCATGGTTTGCAATACATTTCGAACAAAAATATCCTATGGGGACTGGCTTTACAGCATGGCTGGCAATACTCTACAGGTATGAACAAATTCCCTTACAATCTAAACTGTTAGGAATGTGGTCTCTCTTCTTGGTTCAAATGGCAGCAGAAATAGGTTGAGACTTGTGACTTTGAAAATGTATTTCAGCGCTTTTTGCTAAGCTCCACAATGCAAAAATGGTGTTCTTAGCCTCAATGCTTTTTGTTTGTAAAAAAATGAGGTCCAGTGCTCATCCCAATTCTTAACAATTTTCCCACAAACTTTTGTTTTCTGTAGCACATATTTCCTTTCCATTTCCACCTTACATGTATTAACAGTACAATGCTACGCATGCTTATTGAGTAGCAAGCTCTACTATGTCCTTGCATAAAGTGATGGGTATGCGATGTGGCTCTTTTAAAAAGGGGGTGGGGATACTCTGCATCACTGAGTGTCACTAGAAATAAACACTGCCTGTTCTCATATCTTCCATGCACCTCGGGTTAAGTACATAATTTGTTCCAGAGGTCTGTTCTTAACCTGAAACTGTTCTTAACCTGAAGCACCACTTTAGCTAATGGGGCCTCCTGCTGCTGCCGCCACGCGATTTCTGTTCTCATCCTGAAGCAAAGTTCTTAACCCAAGGGACTATTTCTGGGTTAGCGGAGTCTGTAACCTGAAGCGTATGTAACCTGAAGCGTATGTAGCCCAAGGTACCACTGTACCTGGGTAGTGATCATTTGAAGGGACAATGAGACACATGAGAAGAATGTTTAACCCTCTCCAACTCAGTTGAGTCTTCCTTGCAAATGTTCCTGTGGTCATTACACACACTCTGCCCAAAAAACCTCAAAGATTTCACAGTGGGCCTACAGTTGCAATCTTACAACCACCTACCTGTGGCTAAGCCCGGCTGAACTCAGCCGAACTTATTTCTGAGTAGATATGAAATGTAAGGTGTATTTGCAGAGAACTGTTAGGTGTGGCAAAAGTTAAGAGTTATCATGATTGATTTTGTGTAGGCTTTCGATATGGTGGCTGGGTGGAAATGAGGACATGACTCCTGTTGCCTTGAGCAGGGAATTTCAGCAGGTGCAGTTGATAAGCTGCACCCGATGAAATTCCCTCTTCTACACTGCCCTTGTTTTCAGCTGGCTACAGTAACAATGGCTTATGCAAGCCTTTCCATATGTTTTGGGCCAACACCCATCAGCCTCAGCCAACATGGCCATCTGTCAGAGATGATGGGAGTCGCTGTTCAAGAATACCTGGAGAGCAACAAACTGGGAAATGGTGGCATATATAAAACCTTGCTGTGGCTGTTGCCATCTTTTGGGATCGGGTAGGAGTTTGTCCACCAGGCCAATTGGCTCCAGCCTGGTGGTTCTGCCTACCTTGTAGCAATCATCACAACTCACCCAGTCATTAAAATGTTTGTGGTAGGATGTAAACATCATTAAATGTTATGTAATACTGTACTTGATTTTCTTCTAGGCAGACTAGAAGATCCAACCAACATCACAAGATGCGGCAAGAAAGATGGAGATAATCTGTGCATATCAGAGCGCAGCTGGTGGGCGTGTAGGTATTTTCATCCATGAAGATTTTCATAATACCAGAGTCCTACCCACACAGTAATTTGTAGGGCCTAAATGTGCAGAGCATGGATTGGACCTTTATTGCTTATAGTATTTATTATCTCTGTGTTACTGATACATTTATCCAGTGCTTTTTTTCTAAAAAAAATGTTTAGGGGTCCTCTCATTTTCCTACTCATATTAAAATACTGCCCCTCAATGAGGCCAAACTTAGATTCACAAAATGTTTAGGGGTATGCGTACCCCTGCGTAACCCAGAAAAAAGCACTGCATTGGTGAATGAGGCCTCCTGCCTCTGAAATCCTGTGGCTGCAATCCCAGAACCACATATTTGGGAGTTAGACCATTGAACAAATTGGGACTGAAGGCCAAACTCGATGTGAGACCATTCATACAAGTAGCGGCTGCATGAATTCCTTATTTTAAATATATTGCAGAAGTCAGGACCCAATTCAGGTTGAAAACCTTGCACAGGAGTAGACAAAGCCCATGAGGTGACGTAAGACAGTCACCACAGACGGTAGATCCCGCCTCTGAAAAGCATGCTGCTCCCCACCACGACTGCCCGTTTTTACTCCCCTGCCAGCAAGAGGGGCTGCAGAGGAAGAGGTAGCAGCAGCAGGGGGCGCTGTGGCAGAGGAGGTAGTGGGGGGTGGCATTTCTTGCTTTGTCTAAAGCAGCCAAATGCCCTAGGCCAGTCCTGGGAGGAGATGTGCTTTATGCCTTTGCTGCCTGCTATGCTACTAATCCAGATTGGGAGATGTGCTAATTGCATTTCGGGGGGGGGGACTCCCAGTCATGTAAATAGCAAGCTCAGGTGGCCTAGTTTACTTTTTAAAAAGCCATTCACCCAGTTGTTAAATCGTGTAATTGATGTCTTAAGTTTTGCCTGATGCTGCATGGAAGTGTGCCTCCCATTTACCAGAACTTCCAATAATTTGAATGTTTTCCCATATCACCAGATGTTCTTCTAAACCAATATTGCTGCTGTCCATTACTGCAGGTATGAATTACTACCTAGCAATTGTACCCTTTCTGGGAGCACTGGAAAGTGGCATTTTTGGAGACTTGGCAGACAAGGTAGAAATACTACCACCGGATGACCAAAGAGCTGACTTCTGTCACAGTGTTGCAGAATGCAATGCCCAGGCACCAAAAGCCATGGCTGGCTGGAGAGATTTCTTCAAGGTACTGTAGCTGTTTTTCTGACAAGACGGATAGTAGGGTGGGTTTTTTTGCACCAGAACCATATATTTAAAGATAGCAATCAAGTAGCGCCTTCTGTTTTTCAGTTTCAACAATAGGTTATTGTTTCCTTGTTTTCCCACTTCAAAATAATCTCTGCTCACCTACTTTATTAGACAACTTAGGACATTTTAAATGGTTAAAGAAAATAATTATGTTTCAGAACCTCTCTAAATTAATGCCACCAGCAAAATACTGCAAGATGTTGGGATGATTTGTAGTGTGAGTAAGAAAGAGAACATGAAATTTTTGAAGGAACAGGGACAATCCATTTCTGACACAATTCTGTGGGTATTGCACTGCCATCAATGACATGATATTTTAGAATAGCCGCTCAGCTAATGAGAATTCTAGTTATGGCTACAACCTTATACCTGGGAGTAAATCCTATTGAAGCCAGCGAGGCAAGTATAAGATTGCAATGTAAAGGATGATACAGTATTTATGAACAAAAGCTCCACATGGTCATGCAAGTGCTATGATTTGGAAGGGCTGGGAAAAGAGAGATAGATTTACAATCTTCAGTTACTTCCCTTTTTAAAAACAAAAACAAAAACTTCATTTCCAAGAAATCTGAATAAGGGGAAAGCTCACACACATCTGTAGCAGAACAAACCAATCAGTTTTTAATTAAGGATGCAGGAAGATGCCTTATAGCAGGCTTCCTCAAACTCTGCCCTCCAGATGTTTTTGGCCTACAACTCCTATGATCCCTAGCTAGCAGGACCAGTGGTCAGGGGCGATGGGAATTGTAGTCTCAAAATATCTGGAGGGCTGAGTTTGAGGAAGCCCGCCTTCTAGTCAGACCCTTCATCTAGCTCAGTATTGTTGCCATTGACTGGCCGTGGTTCACCAGGATTTTGAACACAGGGCATCCCCTCCCCATCTGGTGATTCCAGGGATTTGACATGGGACCTTCTGCATGAAAAAATAGATGCTGTTCCATCCCCTCCCCCATTCACTTTTTTGGGGCTACTTTGGAAGGTGACTCAGAAACTACAACTAATCCAGAATGCGGCAGCTAGACTGGTGACTGGGAGCGGCTGCCAAGACCATATAACACCGGTCCTGAAAGACCTACATTGGCTCCCAGTACGTTTCCGAGCACAATTCAAAGTGTTGGTGCTGACCTTTAAACCCTAAACAGCCTCGGCCCAGTATACCTGACGGAGCGTCTCCACCCCCATCATTCAGCCTGGACACTGAGGTCCAGCACCGAGGGCCTTATGGCGGTTCTCTCACTGCAAGAAGTGAGGTTACAGGGAACCAGGAACGCCCTCCCATCAGATGTCAAGGAAATAAACAAATATCTGACTTTTAGAAGACATCTGAGGGCAGCCCTGTTTAGGGAAGTTTTTAATGTTTGATGTTTTATTGTGTTTTTAATATTCTGCTGGGAGTCGCCCAGAGTGGTTGGCGAAACCCAGCCAGATGGGCGTGGTATAAATAAATAAATAATAAGTTTATGATTATTATTTTATTATCCTAATGGAGTGTGTGTGTGTGTGTGTGTGTGTGTGTGTGTGTGTGTGCGTGCGTATGTGCATATGGCATCTTCTCTTCTAGTATCTCTCATCCACTGCACTGAGCTCTGAAGCGCCTGAAGCACAAGAAGCAGCACTGAACTACATGTGGAACGCTCACGTTCATAGCCTGGCTTATGGAAGGCGAAAGTTTAAAAACCGGTAAGAGAAAACTACCAGAGGTACAAAAGTTTTTTCGCAGGTTCCCTATGATGTACACTCACGGGTCACTTACAGGTGTGAGAAACAATGTTTGTTTTCCAGCAGTCATATGCAGTGCTGTTTTGGAAGGAAGGAAAGATACCTGTAATCTTATTTTGATATAGGTGCTGTGGGTGCCAGCACAAAATAACTGCCATGGGTGGAGTGGGGGGAACCACAGGTGCCAATACTCCATACCTGTGAATATCATCACGAAAAGCACTGGTCAATTTAAAACATTTCTGTTTATTCAGGATATAGCTTGAGGAGTTCATCACCCTAGGACTGACTGCTGGCTGTTGCGTTCTACATTTTATCCTGTATATTTGCCCTAAGTTTCTAATTTGTGTTTGATTGTGTATGTATTCTTGAACGTTTTGCATTCTGTGTCTCTTTGGGAAGAAAAGTCTCTTAATAAATAAATAAGTTCTTCCAACAGGATGATGTGTTGTCAAAGAGTGATGCAGCTCCTGGTAATGTGAAATTAATTAATCAAAATCCAAGAATCTATTCTTACTTAGATCACATTAGAAGCTATTTA
>NC_138127.1:43753143-43990643 GCF_964188305.1 Podarcis bocagei
GCGGCTACTGTTGATTTCATTGCAGCCACACATTTTCAT
Source organism: Podarcis bocagei (assembly GCF_964188305.1). NCBI lineage: Eukaryota > Metazoa > Chordata > Lepidosauria > Squamata > Lacertidae > Podarcis > Podarcis bocagei. The sequence continues at coordinate 43,753,183 of NC_138127.1, forward strand.
ACAGACCAGGAGACCACCAATCGTTTGCAGACTGGCTTACCGCCAAGAATGCTTTTGGAAGGAGAGAAAGCCCCTTTCATTGCAGACTTCACACCTGAGCAGAATAAAGTGCTGTTTCTACTTGGTGCTCTGAGTAAAACCAATGAGAAAACAGGTAGGCGTTTGGACAACCACACAGTACACAACTAGAATTGAAGCTCTGGGGCCGGTAGGAGGCTGGAGGATGCACAGGAAAGTGGTAGCTGCTTCTGTACTACCCCACACACCAGCTGTTAGGCAGGGAGGCTGAGCAGCCCAAACAAAGTCCGCTGTGCCTCCAGTCTCTGCCCTCACCAACATCCTCTTCAGGCTCTAGGGAGGGTCTCCTCATGAGCCATGAAGACTCTCCAGCTTTCTCTTACCATTTTCGAGGTTGAATCAAAATATTTATTTCCCAACACCACACATATACACTCAGTTGTATCTGTTCATGTAACATAAATACTAGGGTTGCCTCCAGTTTTTCTTCTGCATGCAGTTTCTTCCTCCTGCCTTCACAGTGTCCGGCAGATGTTGTTGCAACCTTTTTCCATCACACGCCGGTTCTTTAAAGTCAATTAAAGATCCAATTAAACAGTGAACCTCTCCTTCTTAATGGCGGTGTAGGAGGGTTTTCACCAGGTGAGGTGCTTTTGCATTCAGCGCCTCCCTGCCTCCCATGCCTGAGCAAGAGCCAGGTACTGAGATGAACTGCGAGTGAAGTCCATTCCCCCTGACCCTGGTGGGAATTTGCAAGGATGATTTATCCTCTGTTATCCTTGTTTTTCATTTGCCAACAATCCCCCGCTGTTGTGGGGGCTGCCTCCATTAAGGCAAGCAGGACTGGAAGCCCAAAATAAACTTCATTCTATTCCCAAAAATAAATGACACAGAAGAAGGGAAACCTGTAAAGGAGGTGATTCAGAAAGAAATACGCATTTCACCAAGCTGAGGTTGCATGCTTTTTCTGCTTTATAATGGTCTTTTGCTCCACTTCTTCACACAACTGTTCAGATAGCTATAAAACTGGCGTTGCCTGGCACCATCTTGTGGCATTAATGAGAAAAAAGCAACTTTTTGCTTTTTATATTTATTTTATTTTTACATTCCTATCCACTTTTCCTTCAGGGAGTAAAGCAGATTAGGCTGAGACGCGATGACTAGCCTAGTTAATGTCATGGCCGAGGAGAGATTTGAACTCTGATCTGCAAGGTCCTGTTCCTGAAAATCCTACCTGATACATAGCTCAAAGCCTTCCATCTCAGATCGAAAGCAAACTATAATAGGATGGGAAGATACTTGAGTGCTATGGATGAACAAACAAACAAACAAACAGCATGGTCCAGGACTAGTATCTTCCAGCCCTTCAATGCCTCCATAAACATTTCATTTCATTAAACTTTTAATTTGTATACCACCTTTCTATCTTAACTATACACAGTGCTTTTTTTCGGGGGGGGGGGCACAGGGGTATGCATACACCTAAACATTTTGTGAATCTATGTTTGGCCTCATTGAGGGGCAGTATTTCAATATGAGTAGGAAAATGAGCACTGAGAAAATGAGAAAAATGAGAAAAAAGCACTGACTATACACAATGCAGTTTACAAGCTGAAGAAACAACAAAATGTACAACAAAGATCATGCACCTTATAACAATCTGATCCAATACAAAAAGTCATAATAAAAGCATAACTTTAAAACAAACAAAATAATGTTATATTCAACAATCTATTAGAATATAACAGCACACAATAAAATTAGCTCTCAAAATACCAGCATGTAAGAATTAAACAGAAATTCACTCTTAACAATTTGTTGAACTGGAAAGCAGAAGATAAATCCTCACATAAATAAAGAAAACCTTTCTTTTACAGGAAACCTTTTGCTGCTGATTTGGAAGGCTGCCATGGCTACCGAAGCAGGAAGAGAAATTGGCCGCAAACTTATTGAAAGTGTGATTTAGAGAAACCTGTCTCTGGAAACACACAGCTCAACAAAGGGGGGGGGGATAATTCCTTTAATTATCTGCTTAGTAGTGAATCAACGTTTGCTGGTTGATTGCATTTCTTAGCAATTCACCAGTTTTAGGCTTATCTATATGGGATTAAGGTTGCAACCCTATTTACACTTACCTGGCACTTCATTCTGAGTAGACCTATACACAGTGACTTCTTAAATGCCATAAATCAGGCTTCTTGAAATTCGGCCCTCCAGATGTTTTTGGCCTACAACTCCCATAATCCCTAGCTAGCAAGACGAGTGGTCAGGGATGATGGGAATTGTAGTCTCAAAACACCTGGAGGGCTGAGTTTGAGGAAGCCTGCCATAAATAAATAAAATGAAGCTGAAAATGAAACCTGATTTGTCTTTATCAAGGAACTGCAAAACACCCCTCTCCCCCAACCTTCCTTGTGGTTTGAAAGGTCAAAAGTGTATGAAGCAGCAAATGTAACATTACATTTCTACACTAGGCTAGTTTTTAAATACACTCACACACCCCTCTCTATTCTCCATTCAGACAAGCAAGAGTTCATGGATGCACTCCAGCCTGGCAAAAACATTTGTGTAACAAAGTGAAGAGTGTAGCCTTGGGAGAGTTACAAACTGCTCGGGGTTTTTATTATAACCAGGCAGCATCTTAATCTTGTTAGATAAATATTAACTTCTGAATTCACTTAAATAAATAAAAAAAGAATACAAAGTTAACACAACATTTGGAGAGGCGGGATGGGGGGAGCTGTGAAGCACGGAAGCATTTTAGACTCAATGTGCTTATAAAACAATGCACGGGCTGCTTGTCCCTATCAGCTGTAAAATGTGTCACACAGCACCATCTTGTGGTACTGATTAGCAGTGCTTTGCAAAACAGCTTTCTCGAGGATTATTGAGAATTCTGGTGCTGGAGGAGACTCTTGAGAGTCCCATGGACTGCAAGAAGATCAAACCTATCCATTCTTAAGGAAATCAGCCCTGAGTGCTCACTGGAAGGACAGATTGTGAAGCTGAGGCTCCAATACTTTGGCCACCTCATGAGAAGAGAAGACTCCCTGGAAAAGACCCTGATGTTGGGAAAGATTGAGGGCACAAGAAGAAGGGGACAACAGAGGACGAGATGGTTGGACAGTGTTCTCGAAGCTACCAGCATGAGTCTGAGCAAACTGCGGGAGGCAGTGAAAGACAGGAGTGCCTGGCGTGCTCTGGCCCATGGGGTCACGAAGAGTCAAACACGACTAAACGACTAAACAACAAGAATTGAGAATTCAGCTGCTTAGAAGCTTTTACCTAAGCAAAATAAAACATATCTAGCTGAGAGAACACCTAAGAACTAAATTAGTGAGGGGTTGAACTAGTCATGCCTTGGAACTGGATTCAGAAACCTAAACTAGTTCAGTTTATTCCAAAATAGGTTGGTTACCGGTATATGCTTTGGTACCCAAATTTAATATGTTGTTATTATTTAAAAGGGACACAGGTGGCGCTGTGGTCTAAACCACAGAGCCTAGGGCTTGCCGATCAGAAAGAAGGTTGGCGATTCAAATCCCCGCAACGGGGTGAGCTCCCATTGTTCAGTCCCAGCTCCTGCCCACCTAGCAGTTCAAAAGCACGTCAAGTGCAAGTAGATAAATAGGTACCGCTCCAGTGGGAATGTAAATGATGTTTCCATGTGCTGCTCTGGTTCACCAGAAGCAGCTTAGTCATGCTGGCCACATGATCTGGAAGCTGTCTGCGGACAAACACTGGCTCCCTCGGCCTATAGAGTGAGATGAGCACGCAACTCCAGAATCGTCCGCGACTGTACCTTTACCTTTACCTTATTATTTACAGCTCAAAGTGCCTTGGGTTCTCACTGTCTCAGGGAACACATCTTCTTATATGAGCCTCTGATCTGCAACATGAGAGACAAGGGTCTCAGCTAAAGATTAATTCCTTCCGCCTGCTCCACCTCCAATCCTGAATGAATTGAGCACCCACCACCCAGGGACACTATTTGCTATGGGGAAAATGCAAGTAATTTGGAGGATGACGTATATACATCAGCTTGTGATTTTCTTTCTGGAAGCAACTATTGCATCCAGTAAATTAACAATAGTTCAAGTACGTATGACTCATTTTAATATTTTGTACGGCTATTTTGACCTGATATGTCTCCTGTGGATTTTTTTCTCATTTTATGGAGTTTTAATATCTGAAGCTGTGCTGACATTTCACTTTCAAAAATGAGATATTCCATGTCTTGGAAGTTCTGCCTTGTATTTTTCTGTATTCACTGGTACCTTCTACTCCTGCTTCTCTAAGGTCCTGAGTAGGATTTTTAAGAATTAGAATAATCAATAAATGACAGAATCAATGAAATCTGAAAATATCACATGGCATACCATCAGAGTACCCACCCACACGCCTTCCAGCCAATGAATATACTTACTTCCACAGAGGTAGGGAATCTGTGGATGTTGTTGGATCCCTATTTTCATCATCCCTGACCACTGGCCATGCTAGCTGGAGTTGATGGGAACTAGGGTCCAACAATCGCTGGAGGGCCACAGGTTAGCCATGCTCACTTCAGAGACAAAACTGAATGTTAACACCTCTTCTTTGAAGTGCAGCTTAGAATCATAGAATCATAGAATCATAGAGTTGGAAGAGACCACAAGGGCCATCGAGTCCAACCCCCTGCCAAGCAGGAAACACCATCAGAGCACTCCTGACATATGGTTGTCAAGCCTCTGCTTAAAGACCTCCAAAGTAGGAGACTCCACCACACTCCTTGGCAGCAAATTCCACTGTCGAACAGCTCTTACTGTCAGGAAGTTCTTCCTAATGTTTAGGTGGAATCTTCTTTCTTGTAGTTTGGCTCCATTGCTCCGTGTCCGCTTCTCTGGAGCAGCAGAAAACAACCTTTCTCCCTCCTCTATGTGACATCCTTTTATATATTTGAACATGGCTATCATATCACCCCTTAACCTCCTCTTCTCCAGGCTAAACATGCCCAGCTCCCTTAGCCGTTCCCCATAAGGCATCCTTTCCAGGCCTTTGACCATTATGGTTGCCCTCCTCTGGACACGTTCCAGTTTGTCAGTGTCCTTCTTCAAACTGCCAGCATGGTGGCCCTGGTCCAGACTGCGGAGGTGGGTAGAGGAACTTTTAACTCATTGCCTCTGCTATGGTCCTGATGCAGGTTCAGGCTCCCGCACCTGCAGTTTGCATGAGCTAAAAGCCTCAATGCACTGGAGTTCTCCTCACCTCCCATGCAAACTGTAGGTACAGGAGCCTGACCTGGATTGGGACCACATTGGAGGTAAAGGCTTGCCACCCACGCGCCTGGTGAGAGGTTCCAGCCCCATTCTGTGACAATTTGTGCAAACGTAAAGGCCCTCAGTTAATCAACAGCATCATGCAATCTTTCATTTCTACAGACACTTAATTTCAGAGCTGTGGCATCAAGCCCCACATTGGATGAAAGATTCCTGAATTGCAGGGGGCTGAACTATAGATGGTCCTCATGGTCCCTTCCTATGATTCTATGATTTAAGAAAAGAATAGTCCCCCCCCCCACACCTATAAAGTAACCAGCACAAAACAGATTGTGCTTGACTGCACCTTTATATTTCTAGTCTTTAATCTCTGGAGCTCTACAATAACTACTTTAGTTTCCTCCTTAATGGTGCATCAGTGTTTGGATGAAGTCAAGCTCACTCCACTGGGATCCATGTGGCTTAGAAGACCAGGCTTCTCAATTAGTCCCCCTGTTGAAGCTTATCTGCACCAAATTAAAATGCCATACCAAAAATATAAATTAAATTCCGTTAATCGGTCTTCATCAATGAATAATAAAGCAAATAAATAAAGCTGAATTTGAATGCTGATTTTCTCTGTTTTCAGGCAGTGAAAAATATCATATACTGTAATAATATATTTCTTCCTCATGAAATGAAATGTGATCTGTCAAGACTTTGAAATTGTTTATTTGGGAATTTCAGCAACTTCAGCAAAAGAGTTTTTGGTTTTTCTATTCACCTTCATACAAAACAAGTTCATATTCTGCTTTTGTGAGCTTAAGTGTATGCATTTCAATTGAATCACTCACTTAAAGCCATAGAAAAACTTTGCTTCAGAACACAATACTGAATCCTGGGAAGGATTTACATGCTCTATCACTGCTTGAAGTTACTCCATTGTTCTGATTGGTAGGCTTAAATAACCTGAGGAAAAATTGCTTGCCAAAATGTTATTCCTAGGGGGACTAAAGGCCTACATATTCTTTCATTTTGAGGAACCAAGACTGGTCTACACTCACAGAATGAGGCAGCAGAATGCACTCTGTCACTTCAGAAAAAGTTTGGGATGGTTGCTTTTGGATTTGGATTTGCTTTTGAATACTCTACCATATAAAAACAGGCAATAAATAGCAGCACCTTGGGATGTGGGTGTAGATCAGCCATTCCCTGTTGTATTTCTTTTCCTCTTGTAGGAAGTTTGTCTTTTCTTATAGAGCAGGTGTGGGAAACCTGAGACCCTCTAGATCAGGGGTGTCAAACTCAAATTCATCGGGGGCCGCACCAGCAGTTTGGTCACCCTCAAAGGGCCGGTTGTATCTGTGGACTATGTGTCCACTCTTTATTATCACTTTCCCATCCCTCCTGAAATTGCCTTCCCTCTGCATCAGCTCCGCCTCCGCCACTTCCACCGCCCCCCCCCAAGGCCTGGTCGCTCTTCTTGCGCTTGTACTTGTCCTTGTGCATCTTGTTGCGGTGCCTCTTGCACATCCAGGGCTTGCGCTGCTTGGCCACTTGCGTGGTGGTCTCGCTGCAGCCTTTGTAGGTGCAGCTCTTGCAGCCACTGCCTCCTCCCCCTCCCCCCGACTGGGCGACACCCTCCTCCTTGTCGTCCAGATCCTCCAGGCCTCCGCCGGGGCTGCCGGGGCTGTTGCCTCTGCCCCCGTCGCCGTCCGCGTCGCCCCCCGCCACCGGGCCCAGCTCGTAGAAGACCATGAGGCCCGAGGGCGCCTCCGAGGCCCCCCGCAACGGTGGTGGTGGCTGCGACGGAGCTGATGCAGAGGGAAGGCAATTTCAGGAGGGATGGGAAAGTGATAATAAAGAGTGGACACATAGTCCACAGATACAACCGGCCCTTTGAGGGTGACCAAACTGCTGGTGCGGCCCCCGATGAATTTGAGTTTGACACCCCTGCTCTAGATGTTGTTGGACTTCAGCTCCCATTAGCCTCTGACAACATGGCCTATGGTCAGCTGCAGGCCAGGCTCACAGAATTCCCATCTCTAACTGGGGGTGTAAGTAGGCATCATTTTCTGTTCTGCTCTATATTTGTCGCATGCAGCCTTGTTTCTGTTCCATTGCAGTTTGTCCTCCACCAAAAACTACACTATTTGTCTTGTTGATTGCTGTGACAAAAATATATAACTTACTTAATTACTTAGGCTGGATGATGATGATGATGATACATTCCAGATGTGGGACAAATAAGTAAACATGGGTGATTCTTGCTCCCACTTCCATTTTCACCAGTTTCCCAACATCGATACCTCTAACACACAGGGTTCATATTTCAAATTCTCCCCTATCTGCATTCTGCAATGGTGCCATTTATTCTACTAGCTCAGAAGTCTTCACCTCATTCACACTTCATTCTGTTGAATGTGAGAATTAGGTCCCTGTCAGAGGCCATGAACCTCATGTGATTCTTGTTACTGTCTTGTGTGACAAAAATAGATGTGATGGTGTTACAGACAGGTGCTGCTACCAAAAGAAGAAAAAGACCTGCACTCCCTCCCTGTTTCTTTGGAGATATATAGCTAAAATGACAAGTCTTGCACTCTTGTCTCTCCATCCTGTTCCATTTCATTGGCTGCTGATTGCACAGGCAAGGTATCACCCAAGCGAGGTGATGTTGGGTTATGACGTGACTATGTCTGCACAGAGGGGAAAATTGCTGGTATGGGAAAGAGGCAACATGCTCTGCTTCACCACAAGTGAGCCCTCAAGGAGCGTCCAGTAGGAGAACAGCCTTTACCAAAGGTGTCATGGACATTGAAGACACGCAAACTCAGAACGCAAGGGAGAAATGTGCTAAGAGGAAGGCATGCTTGGCAAATCCACACCGTGATCAACTCCCACCCGGGAACCAATGTCCCCACTGTAGAAGGACGTGTGGGTCCAGAATTGGCCACTTACGGACTCATTGTTAAAACCATGTTTATGGAAGACAATCTTACTCAGTTATGATCGCCAAAGAAGAGAAAGAAGAAGAAGTGTGTTATCTTCTTTAAAAAACAACAATGGTGGCATTATAAGTCTGTGTGGGATTAAAAGGCCCACAATGAATTTATCACTTCTAATCATAATCATTAGATTAGATCAGATTAGTTAAGGCCTTTTGCCTTAACTATCCCTAGACCAGGCTTCCTCAAACTCAGCCCTCCAGATGTTTTCAGACTACAATTCCCATCATCCCTGACCACTGGTCCTGCTAGCTAGGGATCATGGGAGTTGTAGGCCAAAAACATCTGGAGGGCTGAGTTTGAGGAAGCCTGCCCTAGACAAAGGCTGTGTACACGCCAAACATTTGAAACACATCCTCTGCAAAACAAGGAGAAGTCTCCTGGGAACTGTCTATAAAGAGCTGCAGTTCTCAGAATCCCTTAGGGATGTGTGCTTCAAATGTAAGGTGTGTACGCAGCCAAATGAAATGTCCAGAGTAGCATACAGTTCATAGTTAAAAAAACCCCAAACCCTCAATAATCCATGGGTGGTGGTGGGGAAGCACAAATGAAACAAGAGAGATTAAAAGACCAGCAGCTCTTTTGCTTTCTAGAAGATTCAACTTTCTTCTCATGGACATTGCACCACACACATAGACTGTCCTGCCAGTAGAATTAGCGTCACCTTTTTCTGTCTTCAATAACTCCACAAAATTTAACGTTATATAAAGCCCGTTATAAGCCTTAGTGCTGAGAAAGTTTTAACTTGCTGGTTTTCCATTGCACCATTTCCCTTAAACACAGGAGCCCTGCCAGGCTTTGAAAGCCCTGCAGTTGTATCACATGAGGATGCCAGGCCAGGTCCATATGTAGTCAGCACTCAGGTTACTTCCTTCATCCTGTGCCTGTTTACACCCGCAGTATAAAATCTTCACTCATTGCTTTTTTGCTCATTGATTTATGTGCTAAGTTTCAACAGGTGAAGCTTTTCCTGACAGTGAAAATGCAGTGATGGGCAAATATCCACCTGTTGTTTTATATCGGTCACATTAGTATTCTACATGCAATGCCATTGTCTATAGGAAAGGCGACAATGCTAAGCCCATCTCCTGACAGAGCTCCTGTGACTTTCAGAGACACAAAAAGGAAAATGGCACCGTATGGCCCCACCATGCTACAGGAATATGAAAAGTCACATCTAGTAGGATTTCAACCCTCCATGTAGTTCAAAGGCACAGCAGCCTTCTTAAAGATTTGGATCTGCTGTCATATTATTTCAGGGGGAAAAGTTTTTAGGAAGTGGATAGCTTTCTTTTATGAGAACTTTCCTGTTCTGGAAGACTTTAAAGAAATGTCAATTAGTTGTCACCAACAGTTCAAACCCAAAAGCTAGTCAACTTGCAATGTCACACAAATCCATTCACCATAATTGTTGGAGATAGTTCAAAAGCCCCACGCTGCCAAGGGAAGGAACGGGGAGCTCCAGACAATAAAGATACCATTGTCTCACATTTCTTCCTCTGCCTGCCCTGGTGACATGTATAATACACAAGATGTACTTTGAGTCTTCCTGTGTCTTATGCAGAAGCCAAAATGTTTTCTCCATGAAAATAATATTTGGGCAGCTCTTGTACATTCCTAGAAGATTCTATCATTAAATAGGTAGCTAGGTAGAAAGAGGTATTTCAATATCACTCTTCAACCATATTCCCATGGTGGCTATGCTGTAATGGCATACTTATGTAAATAGATCTTGTGGGTATTAAGACATTCATTTTGCATTATATCAATATTTTAGTTGGCTCTTAGGAGCAAGCTGAGATTGGGGGCAAACCATATTGTCCCCTTAAACCTTGTTTCTGCTTTGATGTGTCCATTCTCTCTCAAAGTCACACACTATTTGCTGATAGGAGCATTGGTACTTTAAAATGCATCAGGACACTGAACACTGAAGTGCTACTTTGTCCTTTAATGTCCCAGGACATGGGTTCCAATTATTCAGTGTCATTTTATGGATAAACTTCTAATGTACTGTCATTATCTAGCAATTTTAAAAGGAAATAAGTTAATGAGGTCTAAGAAAATGTGGGAGTGTTTACTATAATTACCTGGTTCATAGATCAGACTAATTATATTTCAACAGATTTCCATGTATAATCTAAAAGTAATTACTGCAGCTGCCAGCTGTTAAAATATTACGCTAATTGTACTCGAGAAAAGTTTGAAAACAAGTTTTTGACCTTTTCTGTGTTTAATTTATATTATATCCCACAGAGTCTCTGAAAAGGAAGCCTCCCCCCACCCAGAAGCTGACAAAACAAATACCCAAACAAATAAATGAAGGAGGCAGGTGGCTTTCTTCTTTCAATGAAATAAATAGAACTAGAATTATAATTTGTGATTTTTTAAAAAATAAATAAATGAAACAAGGTATGTTGCTTAGTCAATTACATGACTGTATGACGTTTTTCACCATGCTCTACATTTCCTATTCACATTGGAGGTGAATGATCAATGACATAATTATTAATATTATTTAATTCAGGTTTCTTAATTTTCTTCTGTAGCCTTCTGCAACCCACAGCAACAGAGCCTGTGGCAAATTATGGAAAAAGAGGAGAATTGATGACTGTTTCATTGGACATTTTTGTACTCCTACCTTGATTTTGTTTGATACAATATTTTGGGATTTTTTTTAATGTTTGTTATTTTTATTCCTAAATAGATTTTAGATTTTGTTCTAGAAAAGCTTCATTCTTTGTTTAGAACAATATTTCCCTTGAAGCACATTTAATGATAGGTCTTTTCTTGATCCCATTACTCTTAGAAGAGAATCGTAGTGGATCTGGAAATTCTTTAACCTTCAGACTCTTGGGCAAACAATGTTCAACACTTTAAAAAGAGTAAGAGAAATTGTCAGGGATTTGGACTAGATTTGCTTCTGGAAAGAAGAAGCTTAGGACTAAATACAGAAGGTCTTTACTAGCACAGATTGTGCAGAGAGGGAGTATACACTTCATCATCTTCTGGGATTTTGATCTATGAACTGTTTGGCTTTGATCCTACTGCATGTGTTGAAGAAACTGGTCATAGAAGCACACATGGATCCAAACAGTGTATTGGTTCCCTCGAAATCAATGGGAAAAGATAATCATGACTTAGTTCCTACTGAAATCAATGGAACTCAAGTGTAACCAACCTGCTGCAGTCCTTAACACACTTACCTGGCAAGTCCCATTGAGATCAGCAAAGCTTTATTTTGTGAAGAAATGTGCAGAACTGCACACATTCAGCCCACAGTTTTTACAAAGCTGCATTCACCAGCCATATTACTTGAGGCAGTATGGATCAAACAGAGTACTGGTGTTGCCAATGATAATCTGAGCAGGGGCTGCAAATATACCCTTGGAAAATTAGCATTGCAAAGTTCTTTATACACCATGCATCCTGCCCTGTGTTATGGATATATTCCTAACAGGGCCAAGGCATCTTTCTCTTTTGCTGTGGATACTATTGCAAGGAAGCAGTGTCTGGAGTGGTGTTCCCCCTACTCTTTAGGAAAAAGTAGAATTGTGCTTTGTTTTTTCTTCTCTCTGTTTAATCCGACAGGTTTCCTATGCCCTGACAGTGGCATGGCAGGAGAAAATTCAGTCAATGGAGCATTTCCAATCATTCCCTGCAGATCCAGCCTTGGAAAAGTGAAACCTGCTGATACCTGCTTATCACAGAACTCTCCAAAGCACAGCCAGGTGGATCATTTCTGCAACTAGATTACCAGCTGCAACAGAGGGCAAGGCCAGTGCTTCTTGCAGTTGTAGGTAAGGCGGCATTTTAGCATAGTGGCTGATTAATTTTGTAGCAGTGCAATCTTATGCCTATTAACTCAGAAGTACACTCCAATGAGTGAAATGGGACTTACTCCCAGGTTAAGTGTGGAATAGAATTGTAGCCTAAAGGCTGTGTGTGTGTAGGCTGCACTTCCTACTTATTTATTAAAAAGCATTTATAAACTGCTTAAAATGGAAAAATCACTCAAAAGTCTAAAAAGCAAATGATATACTGTATCATTAAAACAAAGACACACAACCTAAAACGGCGATAGAAAAACACTTAAAAACAAATAAAAGCAAATAAAACAGAAATCCAGAGGATTCAGACATGTAAAACAGGGTCTATCTAATGCTACTACCTGAACCCATACTTGTAGGTAGGAGCGGTACCACTGCAACACATTACTACCTGCTCCCAACTCAGGAGGTCAGTACTGAAAGCCATTGAGAGATCAAGCAAGAGTAATAAGGTTGCACTTCCACTGTTCTGAAGCTGTTCTGTTCCAAAGTTATCTGAAGGTTTAGTAACTCTTCTTCTTCCTCTTTTTACTATTTCCTTCAATAATATAAATCAGTATCACTGCATTTCAGTCTCAGTGTTTTTGAAAGCACAGCAACATTCATTTCACCATCACTGGAGTATCTATTTCTTCTTTCGTTGCCTTGCCGCCTTCATACTCAATGATGTGGACAGCAGTACAATCATTTCTGACAAGACTGAATCATTTTGTTTTCAGAGGAGTCTGAAAAATAAAGTGGACAAAAGACTCGTTCATGTTCAGACTCATCAGAATGCTTCTGTATTATTGATAACAGCTACCGGTATATCAAGAGCACTGCCTACACTCACTCTCCGATTGCTCTTACTTTTGTTTTTTATGTAGCTTAAACAATCCTAAGATAAATCCTCAGGCAATTTAATGTATTCTCTTAAAACCAGGATTACACAGTCTTGTTTTCAGCACCTGTCCAATACAGATTTCTATAAGTAAAAAAAATTTTTGTCTGTGTATTATTATTATTCAAAATGATCTGACATTAAAGTTTAATTTCTGCAAATCTCCACCGCCATATAAAAATTGTTCTCAGAGAGAATCAAGGCATCTGGAATACTTGGCTCATCATTGGCAAAGCCATTGTTGTGAATTGATATCACATACACAAACACAAATAAAACTTTCTATACCCAGCATATTACAACTCATTATCAGATCCTGTCAAATGTTATCATGCTCATTGAAAATAATTGTGTGTGGGTTTTTATTTTTATTTTTCATGCACTTTACTTAGAGTCATGCTTGGCATGCTAGATAAAGAGTGTCTGGAAGATCTCTGAAGGTCAGAAGTACCCCAACTGACTGGTAGAAACTAGGATGTCCTTTGTTTATCAAATGATCTCAGACAACTAGGTTGCTGGCTCAGCCACTGAAGATGGTAATTTATGGGATGGGTTCATAATCCAGGACTCTGATAGCAATCTCCTGAGAGACAGCAAAGGTATTTGCTTTCATGTGTTGCTAAAGCCTTCAAACAACAGGGCTAATAAAGTGCAGCTTGCTCTCTGTTGACAGGGACTTTTAAAGGGCAGGTGGATAAAGGTTTGAAGGGCCTGATGCTTGAACAGCAAATGTCACAATTAGAAGAAGAGCCTGCAGGCAGATGTAGTAACTTAAAGAGTGCATTCTGCTGAGCTCCTGCCAAAGAAGGAAGCAGATGGGATTTAAAAGCAAATCACACCTTTTCTACTGCATATTGCTTGCCTAGTCTAGTTTAACCATAGACTACTACAGCCTTCCCCAATCTAGTGCCTTCCAGATGTTTTGAACTACAGTTTCAATAATCCCTGACCAATAGCCATGCTGGCTAGGATTGACACAAGTTAACATCTGGAGGGCATCAGCTTAGGTAAGGCTGCTCTAGTACAACCCAAAGGGCTAGTTGTACTAGGCAGAATAACATAGCACATTTTGAGGAACCACTGAAGAACAGAAACCAATCAATTGATTACATCATTGAACAGAACCCTTTCTTGGTGTTATTTGAACAACTGTGGGCCTGGCAGACTCATATTCTTGATCAGAGGAGGAGGGAGGAGAGCTCTGTGTGAGTACAAGTGCCTACACGACCCCTTTCTCCCCATCCCTCCACTCCCATCATCTTTGGTTACACTGGTGTCTAATAACAAGGCAAACACACTTTTTGTCCCTCTTCTTAAGTAGGTTGCGTTACCATTAGATGTGTTCTCCTGGATTTTTTGGGGTAACACTTTCTGTAACACTGATATCTTTATCATCAACGTCAGGCCTGGAATTTGGTTTCTTTTCTGCTCTGTGCTTCGCAAGCACTCCCTTTGATGAATCTGAAAATAAAGAAGGAGACACAACATGGGGTTAGGGGTCTACAGTACATGAAACATCCCACCATTAGCAGCCTCTCAAGAATAGGACGTTGGCCAAAAGATCCAGCTACATACACAGCTAGCTGCTTTTTGCACTGTTAGTAATGCTGACTTCTTATTTCTCAAGGAGAATATTACTCAGGGAGCCACTTTTGAAACTTAGGTGGGGCTCTCAAGAGCAGCCCATGATGCTACTGCTCCTTCACTGGGCACACCCATTGCTCTATACACCCATCTAAGGAAGGCACTGAATACGACCTTGTCTATGACTATTTACTTTGGTTTTGTTTGGCAGCACTTAAATCACTGTGCAACTCAGAAATCAAATGCTACATGACGGCACACTCTGCGCAGCTGACAGCACCACGAGGCTAGAGGGAAAAGTGTATTTTATAGTATAATTTTGCAATTGCAGCCAGACACTCCAGAGCAAGGCATGTTGTATTAATTCACAGCCAGGCACTCTGGCTTTGGCCTCGTGCCTCTGAGCAGTCTGATTGTGAATTACTACCCCCTCACATTTCTATTTCTATTATGAAGGAAATAAGACATGACTGCTTGTTTATTTATGAACAAACAGCTCAGCAGATATTCTCTACAAAGCCGCAAAGGCTTAAGCTGTATGCTGATGGCCAACAGTGTTTTGTTCATCAGCAGCTCAATCAAACAATCCAGATGAAGCCAACATACAGATATGTGGATATCAACATGGTCCTTCTGAAGTCAGATGGGATGGGCATTTCAATCCAGAATGTTATGTTAGACTCGCACAGGGTGTTCTTAAGGTCTTCTGCATTCATGCTCCAGGGTGACAGTTGCTGGGATTAGCACAATCTCCTACTGTTTTGTGGGACATCTGTGATGTGTAATCCTGATGTTTCTCAGGGAGGCAGTTCATACAATGTGTTAGGGACCTGCTAGGTTAGCTGTGCAAGTACCGGTCCAATGGAAAGGTCAGAGGTGTGCATGGTGGGCCCCAGCCCATGCTGAGGAAAGACTCAGAGCAGCAGATAAAACTCAGAGGGGCCCAAGACAGAATTCAGGTCAGGCAGAAATCAGTGTCCAAAGCAGCAAACAGCAGTCAGATGAGCCTGAGGCAAGTTTGCAAAGCAAGGACAGGAACCTGTAGCCAACCAAGAAGAAGCCAAACCTGAAACAACAGTTCAGCCAGTCCCCTGCTGGATTCCAGATCACCTGGTCTGACTGGACTGATGAGCTGCAACAATCCCTCTGGCCATTGTTGCAGCAGCACAGAAAGGCCAATCACTTCCTCTGCCCAAGAGCTGTCCTGAAGCAAGGACAACTTGGGGCGCAGTGAGTAATACACTGGGATCCTGTACCAGAGTCTGGAGTTTGAGTCCCCTGACAGCTTACACAATAACCTATTCAGCATATTATCTGTAGAAAAGTGCTAGAATGAGCCTGGGGCTCTCAGGATCTTCCTTACTATGCATAAGGCTAAACACATGAACACCAACCCAAGCAGGCCCTGCTCATATGATCTACCCAGCCCTTTTTCCTTTTGTGAGTGGGCCTCCTCACTTATATTTATGCACATCAGCTCTAATTGCCTTAAAGGAGGTTGATAAGGAGGGCACATGAGGACAAGGATCACTATGGTGCCCCATTGGATGTATTTACCACATCCTCAGAGAATGAATAAACCAGGCTTTGGAATCAGTCACATTTGATTAATGGGCAGAGAACTGAACTGTTTGTCATCAATGTAAGATGCTGACAACTCTCTCAGCTTTACCCATAAAAACCAACACCACTGATTATTACTTTCTGAACCGTATATATTTATTCACAGCATTTTTTGTGATTGGAAACAGGACTCCCATTGGAATCCATGGCAAAACGGTGAAAGGAGTTGGGTTTTACCCACCCAGCAAGCTCAGTCTTGAAACCTTGTCATTTCTTATCCTTGAAGATGACAGTATGTAGTGGGTAAAGACCGGGTAAAGATCTGGTACATCAAAGGATAAAGTGACTTCCACATTCATTCCTGATCTTGCTTCCTTTGTGAATCTGCTCTCAAGGAAGCGACTCTTTTGTAAACACTGATCCCATTCATATGTGGGAGTTATTTCTAGTAAGTAAGCAAGCATGGCTTGTAACCTTAATATTATAACACAGGTTGCATATCAACAGCAATGACTGGAGCCTTCAATTTGGCAACATGGCGCATTCAGACACTCCCCTTGTCATCTGTCATGCCCCCTACTTCTCTCAGTTTTTTTAAATGTGTTTCTTGGCTTTTGTTGTTGTTTGCTGCTTGTGAGAGGATGCTTTTTTGTATGTGTTTTGTTTGTTTGGGACAGTAAGTATTTTACCTGGGGGGTTTTGGGGCGGGGTGGGGGAGGTGTTCTGAGCATAGCCATTTTTTCTTCCATAAAATGGCCATTTTGAGGAGCTCACAACAGATTCTTAGATTTCCAGATGTACCCCCGGGCACCAATATGTTGAGGAGCCCAGAATTATGATGTACCAGACACAGGCACCCTGTTGTAATTCCAGGAAGCCATATATGGCTGAGAGCTGCTGTTCTGTCAGGATTAGCTTTCTGCTTTCCCATTTGTAGAACATAAGAGAGAGGTCTATAGTAAGCATCTCTGAGAAGCACTTTAAAAGTTTGAAACAATATAAACGTTAAGCATATTTTTGGAAATAAAAAGTGTAAACTGAAGACATCTTTATTGTTTTAACACAATAACATACTTTTTTTATTAATATCAAGGCTGAGCAACAGTGGTGGGGGGAAATGGAGCCTCAAATTAAATATAATAAAGGTCCATCTGTTGTGAATAACACTGACTATTCTTGTTGCAGTATGAAAGTGACTTTAATTCAATGCTGCTGCTGAATGATCAGATGTATCTGTGGCAGACACATGAGTGGGAATCTGAAGGGACCCTTGGGGTCCCTTCTAACACTATGATTCTCTAGAGTTCTGTATTTTCTGTGCTTTTATACAGATCCAGTGGTTCCAGGTGAAATCATGCAAGGTATCTGTGAACAGCATCTCTCAGAACTTGGGTCAACTGACCTTTAGCCATCCTGTTCTCTGCAGATGTAGCTGTCCGCGCCATCTCCTCCTTGTTCTCCTGCTGCTCCAAATCACTTTGACAACTCAACTGTAGTCCTGAAACAGCAGCAGATTGATCTGAGGGCTGTTTCTTGGTGGCATCTACATAAACATCCTGAAATTACATCAGACAGCAAGATTGATTTATGCGTAAATTGTTAGTCAAAACGTGAAGCTTCTCAACAATGAAATGAGGAAGAACCATGACTGCATGTTAGGTAATTTGCTGCAAGTTTAACAGAAGTATCTTTTGTTTGCCAAAGGAAATTATAAATCCTACATTTACTTACTTACTTACTTACTTATTTTATAACACACACACACACACACACACACACACACACACACACACACCCCTTTGAGGTATATAAAGCTACATTAAAGGTAAAGGTACCCCTGATCGTTAGGGCCAGTCGCAGATGACTCTGGTGTTGCGGCACTCATTTCGCTCTATAGGTTGAGGGAGCCGGCGTTTGTCTGCACACAGCTTCTGGGTCATGTGGCCAACATGACTAAGCTGTTTTTGGCGAACCAGAGCAGCGCACGGAAACACCTTTTACCTTCCCGCCACCTATTTATCTACTTGCACTTTGACGTGCTTTCGAACTGCTAGGTGGACAGGAGCAGGGACTGAGCAACGGGAGCTCACCTTGTCACGGGGATTTGAACCGCCGACCTTCTGATCGGCAAGTCCTAGGCTCAATGGTTTAAACAACAGCACCACCCGTGTCCCTAAAGCTACATTACTTTAATATGATTGGAGTATCAAGGAACATATCTGGTCATATTTGGTGTATGCTATATTTGTATGTACATACACAACACAGAGAGACACATACCTGTGTGTTCCATATATGTATGATATAACATCTCTCTCTTTTCATATAGAAAAATAGGTATATATAACCCATTGCTTGTTGCAGGAAAATCGAATGTCAGATTATCCTCAACTTGTTCAGTCACAGTTTGAAGAGCTCCAGAAAGTGAGATCTCTCCAGCCCTTTAGAATAATTGGATAGTATCCAACTAAGTTTTGTTCAGAGTAGACCCACTGAAATGAATATAAGTTAGGGACATTCATTTCAGTTGGTCTCCTCTGAGTAAAACTTAGTGAAATACCACCCATTTGGATACATTGTTGAACTGCTGTGACCATTAAGATGTTTCTCCTACTATTCAACTGAAATCTACCTTGCTATAACCTAGGCTGATTAGATCAAGTCCTATATACTTGGGTAGCAGAGGACAACTCTCTGCCCTCTTCTGTGTGACCAGTGGCACTGCAATGCCAGATTAAGGGATGTGGGTCCAGGACTCCATGCTGCCCAGGGGCCCTCCCAAAAAACTCCTGCCACTTCTACCTAAATATCAAATAGCTAAGGGTTCTACCATCACCACCGTCCCATGCTTCCACCCCTCACCTACCACAACCACCACCAATATGCGTTGCTATAACCTAGGCTGATTAGATCAAGTCCTATACACTTGGGTAGCAGAGGACAACTCTCTGCCCTCTTCTGTGTGACCAGTGGCACTGCAAGGCCAGATTAAGGGAGCAGGGAGCAGCAAAAATTTTTTTAATATGTAGGGAGATGAGGCTAGGAAGCCAAACTTAGGTGTAATCATTGGCCACCTTGTTTTTAAGGTAAAAGTGAAGGATTGAGCAGTCAGGCAGCCAGACATGCTTCTAAGGAGTAGAATTCTCAGACCTAATGGGTATAATTTATAAGACCAGCTACTGCATACATATGCACCCTCAGGGCTAATATCTGCTTGAACAAACTGGATAAAAATATCAGTTATAAAAACTCATAGTGTCTATACAGCCTGAGACCTCTGCATACTTGCTGTCTTGTTTCCTAATTGCTTACATGATTACAGTGCACTCACAAGCCTCTCACAAACAACTTCTGCATCTTGATCAAATATTTGGGAACAAAAGTTCTATGTCATTGAGAACAGAAGCTAAACTTTCATTCTCTTCAGATTCTTTTAAAGTTGCTTTTCCTTCTTAGTAATCAACACAGCATGAAGCATATTTCTGATTTTGAACTGTCCTCAAATAAATTGCAAATGAAGCTTTATTTTAATAAAGATACCAAATGGAAATTTCCCAGCCCTGAAAAATGTGCATAAATACTGTGATAATGTTATCAATCAGGTCAATCCTTTTATTCTTTTACAGCCTCTTTCAGAAAACGTTTCCCAAGGGCATTTTGCAAATAAAATAACATCTAAAAAGGGCTTCAATAGTTGAGAGTAAATCATGTTAGATTTTAAGTTCAACTTATACAGTGGTACCTCGGGTTACATACTCTTCAGATTACATACGCTTCAGGTTACAGACTCCGCTAACCCAGAAATATTACCTCAGGTTAAGAACTTTGCTTCAGGATGATATGCATATTTGGGAGATTACAATGTACAGTCATGTACATTGGTAGTCATATTTAGAGTAGATCCACTGAAACCAATGAACTTAAGTTAACATTGGTTAACATTGGGTATCACCTGTTAAAAACACTAAAAATCTAGGTCACCACTGAGTTAAGGGGCTTAAACAGGCTCAACTTATCACCCAAAAGTGTATTGCTGAGCTCTTTGCTCAGCTCTTTACAGTCAGTTCAGATGTGGGCTGTACAGAGGAAATGTGTACAAAACATTGGAAAATCCATGCCATGTATGACTTGGTAACACAGGGCTCTCTTGGCTGATAAATTGAGAAAATCCAAATCTATATGGATCTACTGGGTAATCAAACCATGTTTTATCAATACATTTAGTCATCATTTCCGTAAGGCATGTGTCAACGCTAATGCACTCACAGATTTCCTTCATGGTCAGGCCACTGAGTTGACATGAAACTGAGGAACCAGATCTATTTATTTTACCCAACAAATGTGAGCATATTGAAATAAATGAAACAGTCTTTGGATACATTTCAAAGCACCTATGCTTGCAGGAACCAAAGCCCCATAGTTTGCTTAGCTTCCTGTATTATTTGGTGAAGGAAAATACTAAGCACATAGACTATAATACTATGTTGTCCACACAGAGCCTTTCCTTGGTTACAGAATGAAACATGAAACTCCTCCACACACATATTAAAGCAGCCGTGCTGTGTATTTGGGCATGTAGAAGAACATCTCAAATTGCTTTAAAAAAAATTAAAATCGTTCTCAGCCTCTGGGAGGATTCTTCCAGAAAAGGGTCTGGATTTCAAGAATTAGGATTTGTGGTCATTTATCTGACAGGCCTGCAGAGCAATAAAGAAAGCCAAGATGAAATCAAGTTAAAGGATTGCCGCCAAAACAGTTTTACCTCAACACTTGTATCTTTTCTTTAAAAAAGAACACGAAAAACCCTTCGAGCATCACTAAATCTGCAGGAGGCAGTGCACCACGCTATAAAGATAAAGTTGCTTTTGACCACATCGTACCTCAGGAAGTCAGAGATGATACATTAAATAAAACAGACCTTTTTATTGGAAACTAAGACAAGGATCAGAAGCTGGGGAAATATAGCAGTCAGTAAGCTTGGATGTTGTACCTTTCTGCAGAAGTTTGGTCTCAAATAAAAGCACAGGCTATGTTTCCCACATTTTGCTTATGGGAATATTCAAGGCATTGCTTTTCCCCATATAGTAAAAGATGTAGAAAAACAAGGTGTTTTCTTCAGACAAATAATAATTAAAAAAACCCATATTCCCACAGAGATCCCAGGTTTCCCTTTTTTTAAAAAAAATCCTGGGCCGTCCACTCCTATTTAACTTTTTCCTTTCCCTTAAAGATGTCTATTGAGTACAAATGCTGACATTATATAAGTAACGTTAAACCAGGCTTGCAAGGTCTTGGATGTGTCCCATAATATTAGCAATAAAATTAAAGCTCTTCTGAAAGAAATCACGTTATAAATTATTGAAGGCCTTTCTCAGGCTCTGGAGCCTACACAGTTCTTCATAGAATTAAATGGTTTAGTTATACATATTAAGTTGTACAAATAGCCAGGGAGCTCCTGCATATAAAGATGAAGAGCCCAAACTATTGCTTAGACTATATTGCAAAAGAGTGAAGGCAGTGGCTGCACAGGTATGTAATACTTTACCATGGTGTAGTGTTACAAGAACAAGCCTAACCTTTCCTCGCCCCCAACTCATAAGCACCTACTGTTCCTCCCATTCACTGGCAAAATTGCAAGGAGGGAATTAGAATATTTCATTTTTGTTTTAGATAACAGCTTAGCATGTTGTCGGAACCCTAAACTATGGTAAATCTTAACAAAGATTAGCGAAAGCAAGGCATGAACTATTATTTGAGGTTAGCTTGCTTGAATTAACCCAGTTTGTGTGGGTTCAAAGGACATGGCCAACTTTGGTTACTCAGAAACAGTTTTTGAATTCCCCTTGATAGCTGTGCCAGAAAGGAGTGTATGAGCTAGGTTTGTTCTTGTGATGCTGAACCATAATGGGTGTTCACATGTTACATTCAACAACTATATAATCTACGTATGTACCTCAGTATACAAATAGTATATTTCCACATTTACGTACAGTGGTAGCTCGGGTTAAGAACTTAATTCGTTCTGGGGTTCTGTTCTTAACCTGAAACTGTTCTTAACCTGAAGCACCACTTTAGCTAATGGGGCCTCCTGCTGCCGCCGCGCCGCCACTGCACGATTTCTGTTCTCATCCTGAAGCAAAGTTCTTGACCCGAGGTACTATTTCTGGGTTAGCGGAGTCTGTAACCTGAAGCGTATGTAATCTGAAGCATATGTAACCCGAGGTACCACTGTATATGTAACATTCAACATGTGTGGAGTCTGAGTACCTGTCTATGCAATAGCTGAGTGGTACAAATCAACAATTGTACATTATTTTGCATGAATGCTTGTACATGCATAGAGACAGCTTTTACCTGAATTCAGTGTAACGTGTGAACAAACCTATTGCATCACATCTAATGCTTGCTGCAAAGGGTATGCTAAGGGTTCCTACAACAATAATGTCTGCCTCCCTTCCTGCCAATTGGCCTGAAATGCTACCTGTCATCCAGTGCAAACATACACCTTGCAACTCATGTTACTGGCTGATGGGTAGGAATGTACATTAGTACATATCTATAATAAAATCTAGTTGTAGCCTAAAAATAAAAAGGGGTGTGTATTGACTGGCTTTTAATTTAAAAACCGAGGGAATTCCAGAATTCTCAAATGATTATAACATTTTATTTTCTCAAATTATTATAACAGATCATTATTATAACACTTTATATATAGCAAAAAGTAAGTGGATGATCAAGCTTAAGGGATTTTTATTTTTTTATTTTTTTGGTATAACAGTAACTGCACCACAATGTGCAAAACATATTAGGAATTATATGGCAATGAACATGCCACAATTCTTCTTCCTAATACACACACCACGAGTGCATGCACACACTACAAGAGGAGAGACAGTATACTTTGATGAAGTTGCACATTGCTAGACAGAACGTTACATTGTTATATGGTTGCAAACTACTCTAGTGAAGAAAATGGCCCATTTATTGGAGTAATCAGTGCTGGGCATTGCACTACAACTTCTGCCGTACATTTATTATAGTTACCCATGCTACGAGATACAGATCATAAACCTCTAACTGCTATCTTTAAAGAGATCCTAGAGAGCTCTTTCTGATGCCTTCAGAAATTTGGGGGGGGGGGACAAAGAGATGTTGGCATTAACTGTTGCCAATTATCCACCTGTCCTGTGGATGTTTAGTTGTCTTATATTTTCATGCACAGTATTGCCCACATTGACTAGCACTGACTCTGCAGGGCACCAGGCAGGAGTCTTTTGCAGCCCCACCTGGAGATACCAAAGACTGGAGTTTCTTGCAAGCAAGCAAAGTACTGGTAAGTGCTCCCCACTTAGCTGCATCCCTTTCTGAGAATCTTCCATGTGGCAAATGTGTACAGTGGTACCTCGGGTTAAGAACTTAATTCGTTCTGGAGGTCTCTTCTTAACTTGAAACTGTTCTTAACCTGAAGCACCACTTTAGCTAATGGGGCCTCCTGCTGCCGCTGCGTTGCCACTGCACAATTTCTGTTCTCATCCTGAAGCAAAGTTCTTAACCTGAGGTAATATTTCTGGGTTAGCAGAGTCTGTAACCTGAAGCGTATGTAACCTGAAGCATATGTAACTCGAGGTACCACTGTACCTATAAAAGCAACAATTCACTACCAGAGTTGTGATGCTGCTACTACTACTACTGTGACTACAACCACAATTAAAAAACACTATATCTTCTAGTAATGGCAGAGGGACAATGACTTAGAGATCTTACTTAGACCGTGTACACATTACCAGCTTAAAACACAGTGTGGAGTTTCCCACCAACACTACTGATTTTCAAGTCACATTTGCATATTGCTGTATACATCTGTATGGTTAAGGTGTGTTTACAAGTCACCTGCCGTGTGTCCACACCAGTGGGTAGACAGCAGGTATAGACCAGGTGTTAGGTATCTTCATAGAGCCTATGTTTTCAAATCAGACTGAAGCTAGTTTCAGGGGAAGCACATCAAAACACGGGATTTCTCAAAAAACCCTACAGGATAGATGTGGACCGTACCTAATATCATGTGTCCATGGCTTCTCAAGCCAGCGGTAGGAAAGCATTGGATGCAGAGTAAATAGAAGGGTGCACACAGCCTTGGAAACAGGATTGGGACACAATCTATTATTGAAATAATATATGCCACCAATTTTCTCTCCTACTTTTTAAAAAAAGCAAGTAGCAAATTGGTGATAGACAGAAGCTAGACTTTGGTCCAAAGTAGTTGAAGGAGCCCTTCTCCCATTTTCTGCCTGCCCATGCCTTAAGATCTGTTGGTGAGGCTTTCCTTGCAACCCCAACATTGAGCTTAGTGTTGAAGTGGAGAAGAGCCTTTTCAGTTGAGGTTCCCTCCCATTAACTTCAGTGGGAGAGGGAAAATCTGAACATTGCTGGCCAGGCTCTGTAGCCTACAACTATTCTGCTCACATCACTGGAACTGAGCATAGGATATGGTGTAACTCAACAACCAATAAAAGCACACCCCACGCATATGATTTCTAAACGGAAACATTGGGTGCACATCATGGGGCTAAATGTCTTTGGCCTCCTAAAAACTCACAAGACAGAACTTCATAAAGGACACTTTATAAATAAATAACTTTATAAATGGAACACTTGATAAAACATTTGCCTCCTGGGGATTCAAGCACATTGCTAATGTCTCTTCCTAGACATTACCCTCACCCTCACCTTGGGACTCCAAACACAAATGCATGCTGTGTGTGTTGCCATGCAAGGGTGTGTTTTGGGGTATGTGCTCCCATTCTTGGCTTCTGCCATATATCAGGGCACAGCCTCCCTCCTGATTGGTAGGATGTGTTGATGTTTCCAGGGACATTGGGTGTGGGTGTGAATTTTACACTTTTTTTGTACCCCGCACCCACCCTTTTGGGCTGAGCATGCCTTAGGCACAGTGGCTATTTTGCTGGCATAGCAGTGGCGTATGTTTCATATCACTTTACTGTGTAAGATGGATTTCTCTGCCCCTTATCATGGTCAGATACAACTTTGACAGAGAGGATTTTCACACTTCCCAAGTCTAGGTCCACAAGATTCATATGCCCGGCTCAAATTTCACTATTCAAACATTAGGAAATCCATTTCTCCAGCATTTTGTTCCTCTGCTATCAGCCACCAGCCTTTAAAACTGGCATAATTGTGATCCATACTTATGTTGTTTTCCCCATGGAGAGGTAAGACCTTAGCAAGAAACCAGGATTTTGCTCAAAAGCATCTCTTTGCTATGAATCGGATGTCTGCATGGCTATCCATAATTGATGTTCACAGCCATTTAAGATAAATGCCTTTAAAATATAAAATTAGAAGGAGCTGGGAACCTTTGATACTTCACAGGGTGCTATTAATAAACTAGACAGCGAGTCAAGGCTGATTTGTTCCACTCTGGAAAAGATAATGATTTTTTGATTGTTACTTATTTTATGCCACAGTGGCCTTCCTGCTTAAGCTGTCAACAAGCCCAGCTATACTGCACACCAGAGTAATATCTTGCAAGGGTATTACATACGGTAACTACAGTTATACAAACTGACAGGGTCCATAGTTTTGCCCAGAAACTTTAAATGCACTGCCCCAGCATGCAGATCCCAACTGAGTCCCCTGGGCAATGTGGAATAAGGAATTATAGGTTTCTAAAAGTCTTCCAAATGGCCAGTGACAATGAAAGGAATCTTCATGCAGCCTTGTTAGCATACAAGGCGGCAAGTAGTGCTTCACATTCTTTATTTTCCTGAAGAACTTGGAAGGTCCGTATAATAAAATGTGCATGAATATTTTTTAGCATCAAGTGCCTATTAGTCATGCCTAAAGAGGAGGTTCAACAAGAGTCCAAGGTGATAATCTCAGAGAAAGCAACACAGTTATGACAATGCAGCAGCTACGTTGGGGCTAAAGTAAATAATGTGTTGAAGCTTAAACCTGCTCTACCTTTTCATTTGGGAAGAGTTTAGCAAGCACAGTCGGTGTGTGGGTGAGTTGCAGGCGCTGAAATGGAGGTATAATTTGAGTGTGGTAGTTACGGTGCCCATTTTACATTCCACATAGCACATTTTTCATTAGACGATTAGGACGGCAGTTTTTGAAGAAGACAACCATAAAAGATTGTGGATAAAACTTTATTTAAACTTATTACTATCTCATGATGAGTTTCAAAAACAAATTGCCTCAGTCGAGATGCTCAGATGTACTTCCTCAGAGTGGCTGGGGAAACCCAGCCAGATGGGTGGGGTATAAATGATAAATTATTATTATTATTATTATTATTCCGTGCAAACCCAGCCTGCCTGGACTGCCTTGGAACTTTAAATGGGGGGAGGTGCATTGTGGGAAAGGCAGGCAGAGTTGCCTCATTCTGTTGTGAATAGAGAAGCCTGACTATGTCCACGTAGATTTAGGAGCCTCCTTGGCTGCAAGAAACTACTAAGCCATGGCAAATACCTTCACCTTCACCAAGAAAATGTTGAGCTTTTAAAAAGTAGGTGAATTATTCCCCACAAGACACATTTAGATAAGCTAATGTATTTTCAACTTGTTCAGTAGGTGGAATTCTGTTGTGATTTTTTCCTGAGGCAAAGTCTAGTCTACCACACCTGAACAGAGTCAGCTAGCATTCCAGGTGCCTTGCTTACATCTTAATTCAAGCATAATTCACTAAAACTGATACTTTCCACCTAATGAAAAATAGGGTCATCTGAGGAGGAAATCCAGATTCTCATATGCACTATTGACCTTTATTTTCCAAAATGTAATTGGGGAGAGGGGCCTATTACCTGGTAAACTGATAAAATGTTCTATTTTGTAGATTTCCATTTTTAAAAATGCCTATTGTGTACTAAAATGCTATGTAACACACAAATGCTTTGTAAATAAACAGGGAAAGGGTGGTGCTAGGGAAACATACTTTATTAATTATTTGCTATCTTCAGGGCAATGCCGTGGAAACCACTAGATGTCTCTGTTTCCTGTTTTATGCATTACACATGAAAATTAATACAGCTAAGATATTCCATTTTAAACTCCTCATTTCAAGGGTCCATAACTCAGAGTAAAAATTCACTGCAGGCAACGACTTGTCATAAAAAGATCCAATCTAAGAGAGGTATTTATTTTCTTCTACTCCTCCTCCTCTGTACATTTGAAAATATGCGGCTCTGCATAACAGCAGTACTAAATTGTTAACTAGATTCAAGTTTGTCTCTGGGCACTGGTAGATGAAATAGCCGACAAATAATGCAGACTTAAAAAAAACCAAAACCCTAATCCCATGTGAAGAGAAAGTATAAAAAGAGGGGAAAGAGAAGGAATTGTTTACAGGAACAACTTCAGAAGGGGGATGATGATATTGCATTTAGCTTCCAGAAGCATTTTGAATTCATGTTACACCTCTTTCTTCCCTCCCTCCATCTCATGGTGCAAATCAGAAACAAAATATTTCACGTAATCCTCCCTCTCCAACACAAAGTGCAGCGAACATTTCTCCTGGATATTATAATGTAAGCCCATTTCTCACTTTTTATGAAATATTTTCAAAGTGACTCACAAATATTTTTAAAAAACAAAAGCACCATTAAGATGAACAGAAAATAAAAATACACATAATACTAAAAACAACGTAACAAGAAATAATATCCATATATCCATGCAGACATTTCTCCACCATACTAAAACTGGCTCTTTTTCACAGAACTTTGTTTGGGACTTAGAACTTGTTTGTAAATTAAGTTCTCTGAATGTCCCCACTCCCTGAGGTTAGGTTTATTGAGACTTGGGAGAGGGTCTTTTCCTTTGTACAGTGGTACCTTGGGTTAAGAACTTAATTTGTTCCGGAGGTCACTTCTTAACCTGAAGCTGTTCTTAACCTGAAGAACCACTTTAGCTAATGGGGCCTCCCGCTGCTGCCGTGCCGCTGGAGCACGATTTCTGTTCTCATCCTGAAGCAAAGTTCTTAACCTGAGGTAATATTTCTGGGTCAGCGGAGTCTGTAACCTGAAGCGTATGTAACCCGAGGTACCGCTGTACTACCATGACCTTGGACCACAGGAAGTCTGCCTGGCACCTGTTCACATATTTTTGAAGCCAGTAAGGCCAGCCCAAGATATTTTCCTTCCTGATTCAAAGGACAAAAATCCCATCCCCACCCAATTTGACTTCCAGAAACTGAATGGATTTGCAGCGGAATCTCACTTCAGCATTCTCCACAGGGCAAGGCAGTCTAGTTTTGGGCATGCAGGACAAGTGATGTGGCATTCCCAGCTCTGTCCTCCAACAAGGGCAATTGCCCAGAGGCTCAGGAGGGACAACTGGAGGTGCGAAGGCTGCCACCAGAGACTCTAGCACCTGCTGCCCAAGGTGATTCTCTGGGTGTGCCAACTTATTATTTATTTATATATGCCCTGACCATCTGGGTTTCCCCAGCCACTCTGGGTGGATCCCAACAGAATATTAAAAGCACAATAAAACATCAAATATTCAAAACTTCCCTAAACAGGGCTGCCTTCAGATGTCTTCTAAAAGTCAGATAGTTGTTTATTTCCTTGACATCTGATGGAAGGGTGTCCCACAGGGTGGGTGCCACTACCGAGAAGGCCCTCTGCCTGCTTCCCTAGAATCTTTTTTCCTTTTTTATTTCCCCAAACTTTTAAAAACTCCAGTTGAACAGCTTTTTCTTTTTAATTCTGCAACTATCATTTGGTGTTTTTCTTGTTCTGTATGTGATTGCATATTTTTAACCATTTTACATGATAGGATATATCTATATTTATATAGGTATTTTTCACACCAGATTGGACTGTGTATCAAGGCTGAGTCACACATCTATGTTCATTGCTTGATAACTGCAAGCAGCAGCTGGAGATTCCGTATTTGTAATATATTATCATATGTCAAATGCCACAGGCAGAATTTTCATCTCATCTCGTGTCATCTAAAATACAAAGTTCTGAGGTGGAGTCAGTTACAGCTGTTTCTGGCCATGCCTTCACCTTACAAGCACAGCTCCTTGGCTTTCATTATAATCAGAACTGTTCAAGCTTGGAGATGTATGCCCTGCTATCTTAAGTACTTTACATTTTTATAGCATGTTTTGTCTTCAGAACACCAGACTATTGACATTGACTAATGAATCTTCACAGAATCCCAGAGGAAGATGTGGCTGCAGATCATCGTCTTATTTTACAGGTGGGTGAACTGAAACACAGACTCTGCTTGTGTCAAGAAACGAGAGTGCCTGGAAGAAAGGTAGGATTCAGATATAGAGCTTACGTTAGCCCTATTCACAGGGAGATTGTGCAGGAAAGCTCTAGTTCTGCCTTCCCTACCCAGTCACCTTTTGTGAGTTCTGACTGTTTACATCAGCGAAACCTCTTGTTCTTGTGAAGCTTTCTGCACATTTTGGCATCCAAAAATCCACTGAAAATTCTGGGTTGTAGAATAAGCTTTCCAGTCATGCAAAAGTACTTCTGGATCCAACCACACACATATATAGCCAAAGGAGAAATGAATAATATAACACAAGGCCAAACTCTTTCTTCAAGAGTTATGTTTCAGCCACCTGGGGCCAGAAATGGGTTTCTTTACATCCAGGGAAACCAACATGAAACTGCACCCCTAAGCCAGCCCAATAATTATGATGTAAAAGATTAACAGTTGTAATAAAATGAAACAACAAATACATTTACACAAGTCTTGATAAAGCACCATTAATGAATATTAAGGATTATTTTCAAGAGGTCTAAATTTGTCGCTGACTCTGGAATGGGGAAATTGGCAGTACCTGTTGTTTAAAGCTTTAAATTTCTAATGAAATTTCTGCAGTATTTAACTCACTCCCCTATTTTAGCATGAAATGCAATGATTGCCCATGACCACTAATAATATGTATAACATTAATCATGATTTTGGTACCTCTTTGAATCAGGTGCCCAGGACTCTCATCCCACCCTAGTTCTGACCCTGCAGCCCATAGGAAGGCGGACAGCAAAGGATCTGTATAAATCATATTGGGAAGGGTATTTCACTGTCCAAGTGCCACAGACAGTCAAAAAAGCTTTTTATCTCCACCCATTGACCTTCAGGTGGCAGGGAGACAATCAACAGGTGTCAGTACCTGAGCAGCATGGCGGTGCATGCTCAGATGGAAGAAGACTGGCCTTCATATATGCTGGACCCAAACAAATTTTAAGCCCTAAATTTAAGGCCTTAGTTAAAGGTTAAAAGGGTTGTGTGATGCTGTTTTGTGAGTGGGAAACTGCAAACTGAAAATGCAAAATGGCATATTTATGATAATTTCTAGTAACACAGTAAAACTTAGGAACTAAAAGAGGAACACACACACACCACATAGAAAGAGAAGTTTATGATGTGGTGAATGCGCCTCCAGTGTTTCTCTGGGATACCATTTTAAAGTATTTATATTGCTGGCTGGGATCTGGCCTCTGATAAGAAAAAATTGATAGAGCAAGCAACAAGCTCAATAAAACTAGATCATTTTTTCCCTTGTACAAGGAATCACTAAAATGAAGAAGTATAATAGTTTCAGATAAA
Source organism: Podarcis bocagei (assembly GCF_964188305.1). NCBI lineage: Eukaryota > Metazoa > Chordata > Lepidosauria > Squamata > Lacertidae > Podarcis > Podarcis bocagei. The sequence goes on from NC_138127.1 coordinate 43,783,889, forward strand.
CCTTTCAGCTAAACTTCTTTTGCTGCACTTTTCCATATTTCACAGAACAATACTAGATTCAAGATTTCTCATCTTGATGACTTTAGTTTGTGGTCCCAGCAGAAACCAATCCAGCTGAGTTTTGGATATATTTTCAAATTTTGATTGTTCAAAACACTGCAAAAATAAGGTGAAATTATTCAACACTGTTCCACTGGATGTGTTGCTGATTATTTTATCAACTTCACATTTTCCCCCCTCACATAAAAAGTAGCTCATCATTCATTCAACTTTTTCCATTTTTTTCTGATTATGCCCAATTTTAATATACCTATAAAGGACATAGAACAAATATATTGGGAATATATTATTCCTGAAGGAGTAATATCTTCTAGTTACAAGTAAACAAATGCATTTGTGTTTACTTATTACTAGAAAATATTACTCCTTTAGGAATAATATATTCCTTATTCAGAATTAAGAATGGCATTTCCAATAGTGCACAAACATGATTGTAAAAGTACTAGAAATAGTCATTAGTTTCTTTCCGCAAATTCTCTATTCTAGCTCTCTGCCTAACATGAAACTTTTCAGAGCTCGTTTTGATGTTATATAAAACTGTCCATTTCTTGTTCCAAAGAAACTGTTCTGCATATCACAGAGAAACTGAATATTACCCTGTGGTTATCAAAGGGATTTTAAACATTACATGATCAAAAGGAAAGTAGCTGATTAGCAAAGGGATACTTAATCCAAGTTTGTCCAAGTTGGGTGTACATGGAGATGCCCACAAAGAAAGCCTGTATTTGAATAAAATTCATTGCTATAGGAGAGGGCAACTCCATGTCTGCTTTGGAAGACCCATGCCATAAGCAACACACAGATAATGTGATTAGAGAAATGCAGTGTCCCTATGCGTTCTTCTCATAGATGAGGAAGAGGAAACTTGGTTGTGTATGAATTGGAGCTCCATGTGTGCAGCTTTTGTCGTTTTCCAAATTATTCCCTATAGGATGGTGCTCCTATTACCAAAAGACTGTTTCTTCCTCCTTTGTGAAAGAATGACTAAAAGAGGAGGGCAGCACTAAACTTCAAACCAACAAATAGTTAGGAAATTATAAAAAGGAGATAGAAAAAAAATGTTTCATGTTTTTGGAGAAGCACTCTATACTATACCCTACATAACGGCTGCTCTGGAACTTTTACATGGAAGTTAATCCCCACCAGTAGGCCTTATTTCTTCTCATGCTAGTAATAGATGAGTGGGGTATAAATAATGCTATTATTATTATTATTATTATTATTATTATTATTAGAGGGTTAAGTGATCTTATGCTGCAAACTCAGTTGACAATATCTGTTGGCATACAGTATTGAGAATTTAGGAGAGCACAAACTTTCCTTCCTTTCTTGTCAACCACGGCAAACTGATGGATAACTATAAAGTTACTATGAATTCTTTTTAGGTCTCTAATAGCACAGGTACAAGAAAATAAACTTAACAAGCTCTCTGTTCAGAGGCTTTTTCTATCTAACGTTGCATATCTTTTGCTTCTTCTAACACACGGAGCAAATGGTAAGTAGGACCACTCAAGCTTCTTGAGTATGTTTCCTCTGATAATCAGAAGCATGTTTTACACTTTTTATTACACATTTTTCTGGCTGACTGGTACTTAACTGCACCATGTTTTACGTTTTTGTAAGCTCTCTTCCTTGCTGTACTTATAAAGAGAAATGGCCCTGATTAACTGGCTAAGATAATCAAATGTCTGGCTCACTTCATTTTAATGCAAGCATCACTTGGGTATCTTCAACAGAAATGCCTGTTTCTATCCATTATAGTGTCACCTGCTGTACTAAGGGCACATTCCAGCTCCATATTAGTTAACATTGTATCTATGTTTCGCACATTAACCACACTATACTTCTAAGCACAGCACTGGTAAAAGATAATAGCAGCATAGGAAATAGAATCATATAGAATCATAAAACTGAAGAATTGAAAGGGATCCTGAGGATCATCTAGTCCAACCCCTTACAACGCAGGAATCCCAACTAGATCGTACATGACAGGTGGCCATCCAACCTCTGCTTAAAAGTCTCCAAGGAAGGAGAGTCCATCACCTCTTCTGGGAGTCTGTTCCACCACTGAAAGGTCTCCGCTCCTCCACATGCAGCTGCTGGGTGACCTTGGGCTAGTCACACTTCTCTGAAGTCTCTCAGCCCCACTCACCTCACAGAGTGTTTGTTGTGGGGGAGGAAGAGAAAGGAGAATGTTAGCCGCTTTGAGGCTCCTTAAAGGGAGTGAAAGGCGGGATATCAAATCCAAACTCCTCCTCTTCTTCTTCTTCTTCTTCTTCTTCTTCTTCTTCTTCTTCTTCTTCTTCTTCTTCTTCTTCTTCCTGATGTTCTAGGAAGGAGCAACCAGCCTGCTCCTTTGCCACCTTCAGCTGTGGTGACCTGGAATTTATTTTAAACCATGTTGTGGTTTCATGGACAAGTTGTTTGCAAAACCACAAGTGAATTGCAAGATCTTGATCCAGATATTATGTATATATTATGTAACACACACACACACACACACACACACACACACACACACACTTCATTTAAGTGCTGAGCTACACATTTAGTTTGGCCCTGAGTTATATGGATCATAGGTTCTAACATGAAACTCTAAAAAGAAAAGGGTGGTGGGAAGCAAAAGGAAGAGCTGGCTGTAGCAATTTTTTAAAAACAATATTATGTTAAGTGTAAAAGCATTAAATTTATATAAATGCTCTACCGTTTTCATTTCCACCCTTCTGGCACTGATTAGTCCAATTGAAAAGATATATAGTTGAACTACACTGTTTGTAATTTTTAATCTAGAAACATCAAAACACTTAATTCTTAGAAATCACTGAATATTCTGCTTGATTTCACTGTGTAATATATGCACTATCCTTATGGAAATCTTATAAAAATAAGCAGCTGAGAGACTAGGCTTTGTGTGTGAGAGAAAGCACTTTTTTAAAGCATACACTTGAGAGCTGAAATATAGCAGAGCTACACTCATCATTGCCCTTCATAAGCCAGATCACATTATTGCTAGGAAGTTCCACCATTGATAGCACAAGTGTTAACAGCTTTGGTCTAAACCACTGTGCCTAGGGCTTGCCGATCAGAAGGTCAGTGGTTCGAATCCCTGTGGTGGGGTGAGCTCCTGTTGCTTGGTCCCTGCTCCTGCCAACCTAGCAGTTTGAAAGCACGTCAATGTGCAAGTAGATAAATAGGTACCATTCTGGCGGGAAGGTAAACGGTGTTTCTGTGCGCGGCTCTGGTTCGCCAGAAGCAGCTTAGTCATGTTGGCAACATGACCCAGAAGCTGTCTGCGGACAAATGCCGGCTCCCTCGGCCTATAGAGCGAGATGAGCGCCGCAACCCCAGAGTCGTTCGTGACTGGACTTAAGGGTCAGGGGTCCCTTTACCTTTTTACAGTGTGAAGACCCCAAACAGAAAGCAAAAGTGAGTAGAGGAATTGGACATTTCTCCTGTGGGAAGTTTCACAAACTGTTACTCACATGAGATGCCCATTCATTTCCCCCTTTCCATATCATTACACTGGAAGTATTATTTGCTCTTATTTCCTTTTTCCGTGTTTCAAAACTCTGTAATAATTTCCATTCTAAAAAACAACAACAAAGCTTTATTCTGATACCTTGTATGTAACATTGGGTGGGGGGACAGCAGGGGAGCCAACAGGAAAGAATGAAATAATGAAATGTGATTCCAACATTTGTTTGCTATTACGTGATATATTTTTGTGTTTGTATATTGTAAACTGTCCTGTGATCCTCGAAGGGCAGTATAGAAATTTAATAAATAATAATAATAATAATAATAATAATAATAATAATAATAATGATGACAACGCCACCTTTCAAAGTTGGTGCACAGGGATAGGATGAGATAAAAATCTGCCCACTGGGCCAAAAAAGATTTGCTACCCCTGGATTATGAGAATGCATGCCAAATGTGGTTAACACATGACTTAGCAGATGCTGAACTACAATTCCCACCATCCCTGACATTTGGTCATGTTGGCTGGGGCTGCTGGGCATTGTAGTCCAACAGCATCTAGCAGGGCTAATGTAGCTGCAGGCCTTTTACGCTCCTTCTGAATCAGTTTACAGCAGGCACTCAGATACTTGTGACTGTGTATTTCCCATTGCTTTAAATCTGAGTACTGTATTGGCCCGAATATAAGCCGCACTTCTTCCAAATTCTGACTGTGAAAAGTTAAAGTGTGGCTAATATTTGCGACCTTACAAAAAGCCTGATATCACTGCTGAAACAGACAAACAGTTAACCCTCCCTTAGCTCTTTAACTCCTGCTGGAGCCCTGGTGAACAGGGCTGGTGGGTGGCTGGCAGGCAGCTGCCGGTGCCAGTGCCTCACACTTCCCACTGTGCACCTCCATTGTCATTTGGGGGGGGGTGCCCACCCGGTGCTTGGAACGGTGGGCAGTGGGACAGCAAGTGCTGGCGGGGGCTGCTGCGCCACTGCCACCATGCGATCCCCCTCTGCCTGCCCCGCCAGTGTTACTATGTTACTAGAGTGGGGGGGGCCCTGCCTGGTGCAGTATGAAATGGGCTGCCCCCCCTGCAGAATGTCTCTTTATGCTCAGCCAGCCCCACTGCTGTTAGGGAGCATATAGGGTGCCCACCCGGCATGGAGGGGCAGCCAGTGGTGGGTTGTGGGTGCCTGGGTGGGCCGCCGCCACCACTGCCCTACGCAAACCTCCCCCACCTGCACCGTGTAGGGCTGGCGCTCTGGGGGAGTGTCAGGGTGCTTTTGGCAGCCCCCATCATTTCCCTGTGCACTGAGCGGGTCCTCTAGGGCTGCAATTTTTTTCTTGGAATATTTGGTCGCCACCATGTATTGTCTTTTTTTCTTTTCCCCCTCTTGAATTTTAAAGGTGCAGCTTATATTCAGGCGCGGCTTATATTTGGGCCAGTATGTAAGTAAGAGCATTGGGTGGGAAGCTGATGAAGAACATAGTACTGGAGGAGTGAAAGTTTAACCCCTTTCCTGGACACCATTTCCCCAGTGAAAACCACCCTTTAATTGTTTACTGACCCGTAGAGCAAACAAGCAGCCAACCAACCAACCAACCAAACAAACATATGTGTTCAAATGAACCATTTAACAAGGTTGCCATTTGTGTGAAGACGAGGTCTGCTTGCATGCAACACTCTAACAGACATTCTTAGGTTTGCAGGGAAGCCTCACCTGACAAGCCATAGCTTTGGGATTCAGCTCATAGAGAAAGTCAATGATCTCTATCCAGGTCCAGCCCAATCAAAACTCAACCATGCACAGTCCCACTTTGGCCTATTCTCCTTTTAGATGATGTTACATCCAGCCAAAGTCCCCCCCCCCCGGCCCCTGGAAGCATCTCAGTCTTCAAGTAAGGCCAATAGTCTCTCAAAGAAACTGGTCTGAATATAGAATCACAGAATCATAGACGTTGGGAGGGACCCCGAGGGTCATCTAATCCAACCCCCTCCAATGCAGGAATCTCAACTAAAGTATACATGACAAATAGCCATCCAACCTCTGCTTAAACACTTTCAAGGAAGAAGAGTCCACACCTCCTAAGGGAGTCTGTTGCACTGTCAAACACTCTTACTATCAGAAAATTATTCCTGGTGTTTCGTCAGAATCTCCTTTCTTGTAACTTGAATCTGTTCATTTGGGGTCTAGCCTCTGGAGCATGTGGAGCATCCACCCTCCATGTGACAGCAACATGATTCACTTATTGTTTGGGAATGTGCAAATTAGGTAGGTTTGCATTAATTTTTCAACCAAACAGAATTTTCCCCTCATCCCCATATCTCAGTAAGACTTAGGCTGGATCTACACAGACCTTTTAAACGTTCTTAGAACGATATTAGATATATCGCTCTAAAACGTCACAGGGCATAATGATAAATAAAAAATGTTCCTACCTTGTTTTGTCAGTAACAACACAGTTTCCCTATTTCAGTGTCCTCTGTAGCAACCTCTGGTGTTACATTTTAATACTGCATTACAGTGGTACCTCAGGTTACATACGCTTCAGGTTACAGACTCCACTAACCCAGAAATATTACCTCGGGTTAAGTACTTTGCTTCAGGATAAGAACAGAAATCGTGCTCCGGCGGCGCGGCAGCAGCAGGAGGCCCCATTAGCTAAAGTGGTGCTTCAGGTTAAGAACAGTTTCAGGTTAAGTACGGACCTCTGGAACGCATTAAGTACTTAACCTGAGGTACCACTGTATTAATGTGTCTGTTAAGTTATGAAAATCCTTCCTTAATCCTTCTTTAACATTATAAACCATGAGTGTAGATCCGCCCTTAGTCTCAATCATGATTAAATTTAGCTGAAATGGTGTGTGTGTGTGTGTGTGTGTGTGTGTGAGAGAGAGAGAGAGAGAGAGAGAGAGAGAGAGAGAGAGAGAGAGATGCTACCTAAGCCAAATGCATGATTTAAATTTCAGATATGAATGTGAAATATCCTTATTTTTAATCTTGGCCAAATCCAAATACACAGCCCTACTGAAGTATAAAATTGAGTGCATATGATCAGCATCACTTTCTTCGGCTGTTACACTGATTTGCAATGGATACAATCCAAAACAAAGTTAAGCATGCTTAGTTCTGTATTGCATTGTGGCCAACCGAGTCAAGACTCTAACCCCAAATTCAAAGCAATACTATGTTGTGATACTGCAAATATGTAAATCCTTCAGGCAGCCTCTGTAAGCAGAGGCCTATGAGATGAGAAACTGGAACTAATCAGGTCAGACATTTCTCCTAATGCCTATATAATAATACATACATACAGTGTTAGCATTTTTTCCTCTCCATTTCTTAGTCTCTGAATTTCCTCCTGCCAAATCCTTTCCATGCCTTGCTAAGCAACATATTAATTCCAGCTGGTCCATTAAAATCATTAAGTGGAAATTATTGTTACTTTTTAGAATGAGAACTATAAACACACACACATCCCTCTCTGCATAATCCAAGAATGTTGTAGACCTCAGATGATTTCACTTTATATAACCCCTCAATAGCACACAGCAGCATCAAAAGCAACAGATTGTAAGATTACTCTAGCATTGTGTTCACTCCCCAACAGTTACAGAGGCACAAAAAGAAAGGGCCAGTTCTCATAAAGCCATTAGTAATTTCATCAATATTCCTTGCCTGTGATACTCACAGGGAGGGAAATAGGCTCAGTCCATACAAAACATGGCTATCAAATGATCACAGAATGCCTATGTCCCCAGACTCAAAAATAAAGCTTACATCTTAATGTCCAAAGTCACAAGCACTCCCTGGGTGGTGTCAGATCAACCTTTTCAAACCCAGCATCCACTTTCAGCTTTAACCTGTAACCCACTTTCTCTCCTTTTTTTAGTTTCAATCTCTCTGTCTTTCTCCTTCTCTCACATGTTTGCCTCTCTGTCTTTATTTTTATTTTTTAAAGACAACCTAAAGCAACAAATAGAAAAGAAAATGAAGATGATGCCACAGGTGCTAGCTGCATTAGGCTATGCTTTGTGGCACTTAGGTGACCCCATTGGAGCCCTCAGGCCTCCTTCCCAACGTCCAGGGTCTCACTTAGGCTTTGGGAAGGCAGTGTGAGGGCTGCAGAGGGGGGTGGTGTCAAATGTTGCCAAGGGCTGCCAAAAAGGCCTTGAGGGCTGCATGTGGCTCTTGGGTCATGTGTTGGACTGCCTTGGTACAAAGAGACAGGAAGAGAAAGGTAGTAGGCATAACAACAAGGGAAGGATGGCAGGGCATGAGGATAGGAGAGAGTGAAGAAGAAACAGAAAATGGGTGGAGTGGAGCAAGCCTGCCTCCGAGGATACCCTAAGGAAGCTTTAATAGTGTCAGTGAAATTCTGCATCCTGATTTTTTTACAGCCATTTACACTTCCATGCGGGCTTGCATTTACTTTCCATTTTATTCTTCCTATAAAGGAAATTTAGCTTTGGGCAGCACAGTCCAGGTTTTTATTTTTTTACTAAACAAACTCTATATGTATACAAAGTTTGAGAAGAATAGTCTCCAAAGCAGGTTCTACAGAAGGAAAAGGAAAGTTGCAGTAAAAGTCACTAGCAACAATATACATTTTATCAATTTAATTCTAGAAAAGCCTTCATCATTCTCCCGGAATATAGATGTGATAAATATGTTAATGGAAGATTTTGATGATTGAGTTTGTAAAACTACAAAGCCAGAAAGAAATTACTATTTGCTTTTCTAAATTAAAAAATAAAATTCAAATCAAATCATGAATAGGAAGGTGGGGAAAAAGCTGATCAGAGAGACATAGCACTTAAACTCTCTCAGACTGGAGGCAGATTTCAGAACACTGAAGGTGGTATGATACAGAGATCAGCTGCCACATAATTCCAAGGAATTTGGGAGCTTTATGTTATGTTAGACCAGTGTTTCCCAACCACTGTTCCGCGGCACACTAGTGTGCCGCGAGATGTTGCCTGGTGTGCCGCGGGAAAAATTAAAAAATTCGAAAGATTTTTTTTTATAAAAGTCAAATTTTCGATTGGGGTGCCGTCACTAGATGACCCCTGGGGTTCCCTCCCTCCCTCCCGCTCTGCGCCTCCCTCCTCCTCCTCCTCCGGGGAGGCCCTTCCTGGCTCTCGGCCAAGGCTTGGCGGCTGCCACTCACTCACTTGCTTGCCCACCCGTCCCTCCATCCCTGCACCCGGCCTCTCCCCCTCCGTCCCCGGCGCGGGGGCTGCCGGGATCCGTAGTCCCCTTGCCCTTGGGCTCCGCGCCCACGCGGGGTGCGCAAACTACGTTTCCCAGCGTGGCCTGGCGGGCCGGGCGTTTTGTTTGAAGCGCTCTTCTCCCGGCCATGGAATGAGCACGGCGGCGGCGGCCAGGCGGGCAGGGGCTCTTCCGCGCAGACCCCGCGCAGCCTGCCTGCGCCCCCGCGGAGATCGGGCGGCAGGATGGAGCCCAGGGATCCCCGCGGAGGCGGAGCGGCGGAGGCTGCCCCCCAGGTAGGGCTGCGTCAGGGGTTTTTTATTTTTGCAATGCTGCATCCGCGCCGGAGGGGACGCATCGGACCGTGAGGAGACCCCTTGGCGGGCGTGCAAGGCAATGCATGTGTGCAGGCGTTGCATGGAGTGCAGTGCAGTGCAATGGCAACGCGGCGCCCTGCATGCATGCATGCAACTTCCACCGGCGCTCCGGACTTGGCAGGTGAGGGGGGTCCCCAGTGGGCGGCAGAGAGAGCCGGGAGGGCGAAGGGGAGCCGGGGGGGAGCAGCGCTGCTCCCCGAGCCGAGCCCGGGGGGAAACTTCGGCGTCGTTGCGCCGGGTGTTGGAAGCGGAGGCTGGCGGGGGCCCCTCACCTGCAAAACCTGGTCGCCTCTCATATATTTCGTGCATTGCATTCATCGCCCACTTTCTCCTCCAAGGAGCTCCCGGGGGCGCGCGTGGTTCTCCCCGTGTTATCCTCGCAACAACAGCCCTGCGAGGTGGGTCAGGCGAGTGGCCCAAGGGAGCACCCAGGGATTGTCCTGGCCAGGTGGGGTGATTTGAACCCTGCTCTCTGCCCGGTCTTCGTCCTCATTTAGCCCCCACATGTGCATGACTGTGCATGACTGAGGTTTTCCCCCCTCGTCTTGGCTATGGTGTGAGTCTGTGCTGTTAATTAATGGGGTTCTGCCTTCGGAGAAGATGAGCCAGCCCTCAAGGAGGTGATTATGTAATTTGCTAGCAATTCATGTCCCTCCCGGCGTGACGCTGCGCGCTGACGTCACGGGGCTGTAATGGTGGTGTGCCTCGAGATTTTTTTCATGAAACAAGTGTGCCTTTGCCCAAAAAAGGTTGGGAAACACTGTGTTAGACTAACCACAGGTTGTTGCTGTAGTGAATGTGGCCTGTCTCTTTAATAACCAAGCCTGTGATAGAAAGTCCTTTCTCTAGGCGTGCTGGCTTTCATAGTGGAATGAGAACGAGTTGGAACCTTAGTTTTGGCTACTTGCCAAGTCCTTATTACATCTATTGAAGTTATCCTCACTCCAAACCCACAGTTGCAATATCCAAACCTGGCCAAAGTTAGTGAAAACTAGCCAACTTCAAAATAAAGGGTTCAGATAAACTGAAACAAAATGGAAGTGTCTGGTATCTTCATAGCAACGCCAGAAGAGAAGACGTAAGGAGTAGCAGACACAAGAGCTAGGGTTAGTAAGGTGCCTTGTAAACAATGGTTTCCCATTATGTATGCATGAGGCCACTGTTGCTTTGAGTGTATGAAGTCTTTCAGGTATATACTCAATGTACTCAGTCTCCAACCCCACTGTGACCAGTAATACAGCTGTGATCACATCTTGTTTGGGTATATTGGCATTTATATTCACAGGTTCTGGGCAGTGTTACCCCCTTCTTCTCATGGTTAATAAAGCCCTTCTACATTGAACCACCAAAATGGCTTTTCTCACCAGCCATAGTTGAAATGAATGGTGCACAGCTTTTTCTTTTCACAAGATTTCATTATACAAAACATAACATACACACAAAAGGTGTGACGCCATCTATGTATGTTCTCTCCCCCCGCCCCTGGTTCATCATCATGTCACAACCCAGCACAGATTATTTTCTGACACAACAAATAAGTCATAAAGATTTCTCTTTTTACCTGAAAGGAAGCAAGATAACACATCTTTCCCCTTTGCTCTTTGCTGTTATACTTACTTGTACTAGTTCAGTCATTTTCCCCTGTTGAATGCACAATTCCTTTCCAGTACTAGGACACATATATTCCTCTTTGTTTTAAATACCTCCCTTGTGCATTTCTGACAGGCAGAGTCTTTTATCCAAAAGGTGGGCTGTAGTGGAGTCTTTTATATCTAGTTTTAAAGGAACATCCAAACTACAATTTATACATCTGTACAATCCCCTGCTGTTTCAAAGAGGATCTTCGGACTTCTGTGCCAGGCAGTATTTCACTGCTTGAAAAGAGGCCCTGGGATTTTCCTATAAGCTAGCAAGGCAATAATTTTCATGCCATTTGGAAGTCATATAGTTCCCTGATATCTGCATTCTGAAAATAGAGGCAATGTGCCATCAAATCTACACAATTAACAGGCACAGGGTTTTTTTAGCAGTGGATCCTGAAAAGTCTACAACAATATATTTACATACTCCGGACTTCCCCAACGTCCAGTGGCAGTGCTAATTTGGGTATCCTTTAGAGGAGAGAGCACCGGAGACTTAACAGTGTTCTTGTAATGTTTTGTTTCTTTACTAATATGCAAGCAGAGCATAGGTGGAGGTGAATTGACAGCATGCATATTCCTGCCAGGCAGCAGGGCCACTGTCCCACATCAGATCAGCAGAGAGAGAAACTCGCTCCTCCAAACCCAGGTGCCTTCAGCTCTCACCCTCTCCACCCCCCCCACCCAGTCTCATGGGCTCTGTTCCCAAACACCTGCTTCTTCACGCACATATAGCTCAGGAGGAAAGTGTGTCAACTGTCAAATTATCTATGTTCAAATTCTGTTAGCCTCTCCCATTCAAAGCACTCAGGAGCGATCCAGCTATTTTGTAACCATTAACTCTCATGGAGGAAACCTTCATCATCCACTCTGGGCTGTTAACCAGCAGCACTGCCTGACAAAAGAAATCAGAAAAATAAGCTGGCCAGCAGCAGACATGAGCAATGTTATCAGCCAATAGATATCACAAACAAGGAAGCCATCTGATATAAAGAATCTTTCTCCAAAGTCCATTTTCCATTGCAGTTGGCAGACATTTTCTAATTCCAACTCTTAAACAGCCCTTTCTTAGGGCAATATTCTCCACCTATTTTACATTAAGGGTAGCCCATCAGAACATGTCCCCGATACTAAATATAGCCCAGAAATTGGCATTAAATAGTTTTGCAGTTCCCTTTTTCAAATGAAGCAGAGGCATGATAGGCTCTAGCTGCCAGGATGCTGGGTGTAAGAGAATTGCCAGTGTGAAATCAAAGAGCCGAGAGTTTCCTGTAGGGAATTAATAACAGATGTAAAAAAGAGTTGATAACAGAACAAATGTGACTAAAACAGGCTTAAATGAACATTTAGATAATGTTAACTGATGTAGCTGTGAGTCTCGAGACATTTGACAGCCAGGAGTTAATTTGAATAGTTAAATTAAAAGGATGCCCGGAAGGGATACAAGAGTGTACTATTGAAAAATATCAAAAATACTAAGAAGAGAGCTCCTGAGGAAGAAGTAGTAAGTGTACACTATAACACTTAGGCACAACACTCACTCTATCTACTACAGTTAGTTGTGGAGTTTTGCTTGGGGGTGGGGGCGATTGTCTACCTATGCCAGTGTCAGAACAAAGGAGAATTAAATGAGGACTGTGGAAGAACAAGTAGGCCAACCTTTACTTATACCTAACTTAGGGTTGCCATACATCTGGCCAAACCCAGACATGTCCACTTTTTGGGGGGGCCAACATGCCCATCCAGCCAGATTTTAATATTTTAAAGGAAATGTCCAGGTTTGGGTTTTTTTTTGGGGGGCTAGGTGGTTTTGGGGGGCATGTGCATGTTCAGGAGGGTGCTGTGCCCCAGAAGTGGAGGTGCTGCAGTGGAGGAAGGCTGTCGCAGCAGAGAACAGGTAGGAGCTGGAGTCCCACCTCTGCTTGGGCTGGCAGCAGCTTGGCCTCAGGCTGCTCTGCATGCCATGGTCATTGCCATCCTGAACCAGAGAAAGAGGTGTGTGGGCACAGTGGCAGCCCCGCACACCTGTGCACCTCTTTTCCCAGCTTGGGCTGCCCTCTGTTTTGTTCTCCAAGACATAGCAACCCTATTATAGCTTTAAAATAAAGGAGTTAGCTTTAAAATAAAGGAGCACTAAAGACTAAGAATAAAGAGATGGATAGGTCAGGTTTATCAAACAGCACCCTTCATTTCATCTCACTCCAGATGTGGGCATAAAAAAAGTTGCCTTGTTTATTTTATGGTTCACTGAATTGTCTTCTATTGTAAACTATTGTGGAATCGAAGGACGGCATCAACATTTTTAAATAAATAAATAATAACTGCCGCTCAGTTCCGTTCCATTCTGCAGTTCTCTTTGTAACAGAATAGCAGGGTTGAGCTGTCCAAGCTCCGGACAGCAGCTGAGGTGTGTTGTGCATACACTGTGAAGGGCAAATGATGGGCACTAGGATAGCACCTGGGTACCTGTAGCTTCTCTCATCTGACATCTTTGCTCATTCAAGACTGCTCTTTGCAGAATTGATGGGCTTGAGATAACTACCCCTTAAAAACATCATTCTGGTTAAATGCTGCTGCTGTGGGTATTCTGTTTTTCTTGTTGTTGTTGTTTTCTATATTTAATGTTGTATGTATGGCTTCCCCAGAGAGGCTTGCCTGGCCCCTACATTGATGAACTTTTTGGTTTTTGAATGCCTTAAACCCGGAAGTAAATGTTTCGGTTTTCGAACCTAGGAAGTCAAACATGCCACACAGCTTCCGCTGAGTGCAAGATCCTGAGGCCTAGCTGTCGGCTATTGAGTTTTCAGTTTTTGAACGTTTCAGAAGTCGAATGGTCTTCCGGAACGGATTACCTTCAAAAACTAAGGTTTCACTGTATTTTTTTCAAAATACTGTTTTAAAAGTTTTATATTGTTAGGAACAATCATTTTATTATTTTGTTGGCAAACATTGCATGATGTTTTTGAATTTGACATGCTGTTGGATAGGCAATATAAAAGTAGAACTTAAATAAATGAAAAATTGCATTTTTTTTGTTGGGGGGGGAATCAGAGATTAATGTGGAAGAAGGATGGAAGGGCCTTATGAATGAATATATTCACATTACATGGCTTAGGTAGCAATTGATCTGCCCATCCCTGCTCTTCAGAATTCAGAAATATCTTCTATTTTAGGCCATCTGCTCTCACTGTAAAATGTGCCACTTCATCATCTCTAGAAAAATGAGCAGTGGAAAAGAAAGACTGTATTCAAACCTATTAAGAATGGAACCCAGAAATTTGTGACAAAAGAAAATATCAAGGTGTTAAGTTATTGACAAATAATGTGCAAGTGGTATTCTTTTGTAGAGTCATAAGTGAAAAACCTTAATTCATCATGGATTTGACATTAACTAACTTCGCTCTCAATCCAAGGACTCATTACAGTTGGATCTGACTTCAGAGATAGTTGCTTCATTGACTGCTCAGACACAGAGAGGCTGGTTTTAAATGGAGTATCTATGAATGTACACATTGAAAGGCCATTCAACTCTGGCCTTCTGGCCCAGAACTGATTAACAGTTTGTGTGACTCTAAATTAAAACTGTAAATGCTACATGATTCATAACAAAATAGTAAGAACCATCAACATTAAAAAAACAAAAACTGGCTTAATGGGAAACAATTTTACTGGATTGGATGATGAGGATTTTTAGCCATACCATTCAAATGTCCCAGATATTAGGTGATCATAACTGAAAAGAGGGGCATGCACCCCTTAGTCCCTCCTCCATTTCAAAATAATCCCATAAACTAACAACCATAAAAATATCACCTGAATATTTTGAGCTTATAACATGTCTTTATCAAGCCCACAACTCTGGGCAGGTCTTGCAAGTTAAGGCATACCCACAATATGATAGTTGTGTTCACAGAAATTTGATAGGAAACCCCATAACAATAGCACAGCAACCATACCAGCAGTTCAACAATTTTGGTCTTCCTTATCTCACACTTACAGTGTATGTTTAAAGCTAGAAGCATTGAAATCCAGGACATGCATGACTGTTTTCCTTTAATATGAAATATAGTGTGGACAAATTGAAATAAAGCACCAGTACATTCAATGTTTTGAATCCTTGTTCCTCCAATCCACTTTCAATGCCCTATTTTGTAGATAACTGCACAATACTGTTACTGTTTTTACTACCTTCATCAGACAATAACAGCTGTAGTCATTTCCCCTGGTAGCTTCAACAGGGACACTTAGTATGAACAAACAAAACTCCATGTGCTCCAGCTAGTGGAGTTACACTTTGTCACGTCGTTTGTATGTAAAAATCATGGAGTAATTATTTCAATGGGAGCTTTTTATTAGCATCTTAGTGGCATTGCTTTGTCGCAGACTGGCACTCACATTTTGTTCAGCCTTATTTCACATACCAGCTGTGATTTTAGCAGTTTCTATAGACTCATTTAAAGTCAGATTCAGCTCTGTGAAGACAGTTGCCATAAGGCAGAGGCGCCACTTAATTCCCACTTAGCTTCTCAAAATAACTCATAGGGGAATCTTTTCTTTCTTCTGTGTGCAAGTTAAACTCTCGCTTTGGCTAATAGATGTTAGATGTGTGCTTTAAAGTAAGAATAATGCGCCCTTTGCTGCGCAGAGTTGTGACACCTCTGTATAAACCCATTGACAACCCAATCTCTTTTAAGATTAAAAGGGGGGGGGGGAGAGAAAGAAAGATAATATGGCTCTGCTGAATTCTTTGGAACTCTCACAATTCAGGGGGATGATGGAATGGTACTCTGGAAGCCATCACATCTGTTAAGAGAAGACTGCCTTTCAGCTGTTGGTTTGCTATTGTAGTTTTTCTTATAAGGCGGAAAGGGTGATGATGAAAGGATACAAGGGTTTGCAGGGACAGTGGATAGATGTGAAAAGATCATATAACATGGTGATAAGGAATGTTTTTATCTTTTAGGTTCATGTTCATTGAAACTGGGAATACACTTTCCAAACAAATTAGTAGTAAAAACCAGTAGGTGGTGGCATGGTAGAGGCCGTCACTCACCTGACCCCTGGTCAGTTGCATCACTGTTGCTTAATAAGAGGTAGAGGGGGAGGGAGGAGGAGATGGCAAGGTCACTGTGGTGCAAAAACACGAGCGGGAGCACCAGATTGGTTCTGCTGGTGTGTTTGCATCTCATCAACCCTACTGCCACCTATATCTCCATGTTCTAGGACCTTTCCTGGTATTTATGTCAAGACTGGTTGCTAATTACCTGGGCCTTCTTCTTTTCCCTTTTGGAAGATGGGGACTGCATTTGCCACCTCCAGTCTGCTGGACTTTACTTGTTCTCCGAATTCTCAAAGATTATAGACAGAGGCTCTGAGATTACATCCTCAAGCTCCTCTAGTACCCTTGGGTGCAGCTCATCAGGTCCTGGAGATTTGAATTCTTTAAAGTAGCCAGGTGTTCCTTTACCACCTCTATTCCTATTTGGGACTGCAGCTCCCTCTTTGCATCATTTATTCAGTTATCACCAGGATGGGTACTGTTTTCCTTTTGGGTGAAGCAGAGGCAAAGTAGGAGTTGTCACCCAAAAGCATTTCTCTTTCTTCTCTGTGCAGAGAACCTACTACTTAGTTGTTTTTCTCTTGCTTTGAACATAGCTGAAGAAACCTTTATTATTATTTTTAACTCTCTTGCAAGGCTGAACTGATTCTAAGCTGTGGCCCACCTGAGCCCTGCACCTGTTGACTACTCTTGGCTTCTCTTCCTTTGTGATTTCCCCTTTCTCATACATGCCGTTCTTAAATCTCAGCTCATCTGTAAGTTCCCTATGCAGCCACACAGGTCTCTTTAGATGCCTACCCAGAATGCAGGCAGAAGGCAACCAAGGAAAGAAGGAATCAAGCATAGGATTGCAGCAAGTTTAGGAAATGACACAGGGAAGGCTAGAATCTGACTATTGAGCAGACAACCCAGACCTATTTAAAACAAGGATATGTCAGAAGAACCTATGGGCTGTTGATTTGCACGTTTATTTTAGGGGGTTCACACTGAACCCCAGAAATATAATTTTGCTCCTCTATGACCTCAAGTGTCTCATCACAAATAGCATTCAAGCATGGGCTAGGATACTTCTAGTCCAAGTTTTGGTTGTTCCTGGCATCTGGATTAAGAGTTTATATTGACACTGGGTAGCTACTGACTCATGGAGATTTTCTTCATAGGCATTGAAAATGAGATGAAACAATGTGTTCAGTTTTTTTAATTGCAATATAGAAGGTTGCCTATGAACACTGAAGTATGTACTGTATTTCTTGCTTTAGAGAGAGGATGTAAACAAACTTAAATATTAATGAAATTGATGCATGGTTTTTGAAAGGAGCCTCCCCCCGAATATACAGATACTAAAGCAAATAGATATGTAAGGAGGGGATTTATGGAGCACTCAGCTTCACTGCTGGTAAACATGTTGAATTTCAGAATAATGTCACTGTCAGTGAACTCTTTTGTTGTGTCAAAGCAAACTTTAATTGCTTCATTTACACTCAAGGAAAACATTGCACTCCTGCTACGGTTCTGATTTATCTTTGTTGAAAGACCACATGCAAATCATACCATGGGGTCGAGACAAGCTTCATTTGAATATAAAAGATTAATGTTTTGATTATTGTTTTTCATTGTACACAAGTAAAATGGAAGTACTCCATTCACATTTCTGCAAATTAACCCTGTTAAGCTACTCACCCACCATTTACAATGGCACAAAGCCATTACTTTTGTGAATTTTGGGCCTGAATCTACCTATTCAAAATAATTGCGTGATACAGTTATATTGGGACTTTCCATTTCTAAAGGTGGTAGTGGTGGTTGTGATGTCAGAAACTCTGTGTACTAAGGGTCAAACTGGATGTGACACTAAATGTATCATTAACAACTATGTCAGGCTTCTTCGAAATCTAATAGCTTGTTTGTGGACACCCTTCCTGATTTTTATATGATCTACAGCACATGGAGAAAGAAAGTTTAAACCTTCCCTCTCCATCTCCATTCCCATGAAAACCTCTCCCTGTGCTACTATTAAGCTTAGAGTTCCCTATGAAGATTCTCCCCATCCTGTGCTTATTATTATTTTTAAAAATTAAAAAGCCTTAGACCTGGTTCACGTATAACATTGTGAACATTATAGCATTAACTATTGCTTGCCTTCTTCCAACAAATTACATGCTGAAGCTATGGTTTGTTGTTGACTTGTGAGCCATGGTTTGTTTTACCTATAGCTTGGTACTACATGTGAACACAGCACCCTTCCTTAACCATATTTATTTCATTTCATTTCATTTTATTTAATAGATTTCTATACCACACTTCATCCAAAGATCACAGGGCAGATTGCAGCACAAAAATACATACCATAGTAACAAACAATAACCCCCATCTCAATTTAAAAGGCCATAAATTGGCAAATTAGCCAAAGGCCTGTGATAAGAGGAATGTTCTTGCCTGGCACCTAAAGATATTTAATGAAGGTGCCAGGTAAGCCTCCTTGGGGTGAGCAACCACATAAAAGGCCCATTCTCATGTGTCACCTTCTAGATCTCTCATGGAGGAGGCACATGAAGAAGGGCCTCAGTTGATGATTGCAGGGTCCAGGCTGGTTCATACATGTAATATAACCTGGAGTCTACCAGAGCATAGACGACAGAGGTTAGGCTATTCCTGTACAGACAAGGGGCGCATCTGGGTCACCAGCCAAAGCTAATGGAAGGCACTCCATGCCACTGAGACCACCTCAGCCTCAATTGACAGCAAAGGATCTGGAAGTATGCCCAAGCTGCAATACCTGCTCATTCAGAGCGAGTATAACCCCATCAAGAGCAGGCAACTTCTCATCCATCTGGTCTAGAAAATCAGTCACTATACAGTTCCTTAGTCGAATCAGGATCGAGCTTCATTTTATTGGCTCTCATCCAGTCCATCACTGAGGCAAGACAAGGGTTCAGCACAACCACTGCCACATTTGCAATAGAAGTAGAGCTGTACAATATGCTATCAGCATATTGCTGATGACGTAATCCAAAACTCTGGATGACCCCACTTAGCAGTTTTCTGCAGATGTTAAACAGCATGAGAGATAATATGAAATCCTGAGGAAACCCATATTGAAGGCTCCACAAGGCTGAAGAGCACTCCCCAAGCATCACCCTCTGGAAATGACCACGCAAGAAGGACCAGAACCACGCCAAAGAAGTGCCACATGGGCATAACTTGGACAGCTCTAGAAGGATACCATGGCTGATGGTATCGAAAGTCTCACAGAGCTACAGTTTCTGAATGAAGCTCAGAGAAGGAGAAAAATAAAGAGAGAGACAAAACTCTTCTTTGTAACAATACATCAGAAAATGTATCCAGTGCTACTGAGTTGGTTGTGTGCTGTACATTTTATGAAAACGGAATAAAAATATTTTTAAAACTAAATGCTTATTTCCTTGTAAAATATATTAGCAGTTTAAATGGAAACACTGTCACAGAATTGCATAACTGACTAACACAGTTGCCTGCATTCTTGGACTCTCCTTGGATGCATGGGTACAGATTCCTCTTTGACTATGGGACTGTCACAATGCGCTCCTGTGCTTCAGAATTCACCACTGAACCACTGGCTGCCAATGATGTATTTGGTGTTATATTTAATGCTGTCTTTGGGAATCTAGCATATCAAAAGCAAGAGTTATGTCCTAGCCTTCCTCCTCATTTTTTCTGAAGTGCAGATTAGCCTTAAATATTAGTCATGGAAATAAATAGAGCTTTAGACATAAAAGTGAACAGTCCAAAAATATCAGCCTCTTTCTGTGTCAAACCTAATGGTTAGCTACAGATTGTGAGAGTAAGGCTGGGCTGGAGGGAACAAGGAATGAAGGAGTATAGACTACTGTTGGATGTTCCACGTAATACTGTAAGTCACCCAGGGTAGCTGGGGAAATCCAGCCAGATGAATGGGGTATAAATAATAAAATTATTATTATTATTATTGGAACTGGGTTACTGTTTTATGCCCAATATCTAGCTATGTATGTGTAAAAGACACAACATTCTTCTTACCTTTCTAGGTCCTGGTGTACTGCAAGCACTTTGGGTCGGTACAGTGAGAAAATATGCCTTGGACTCTTCAACTTTATGGGTTTTAGGAGGTCTGGGAGGTGGGTTTGTGGCCTGATTTCCATATTTTCTCATCATGTAATATTGTTCTTCCGTAATCTCTTCCACAATGGACTTTGTTGGGAAACACACAATATCTTCTGCATGTTTGCTCAGCAACTGGAAAGACATATTTAAACGATGCACAGGAGCTTCCCAGATTTCTGTGGGATTGCTGAAAGTGCTGATTAACAAGTACGAATCTGTTATTTTTTCTTCAAGCTGCAGACATGGTATACCAGCCAAAATATCCTCTTGGATGGAAAGATCCCTTAAGGAGACTTTGACTTTAAATGGAAGACGGAAATATTTGCAAAGCTCCAGAAGTTCATACTGCTTCTTATCATGGACAAGTTCAACAAAGCCCCCTTCCATGCACATTGGAAGAAGTATACTCTTGTGAGTTTCTTTTGGTGATAGAATTTGTTCACAGGCCAAAGCATTCTCTACTTTCTTCTTCCCCGGATCAACAACTTCACTTAGTTGGCACTGTGGAATTAAAAATTGGTTTCCAATAGAAACAGAAGACAGCCCTTCATAAGGTGACTCAAAAGCTTTGGTAGCTACAACATGAAGCTTCTCCTTCACACTCCTTGCTATTTCTAGGTCATAGGCAGTTGGAAACTCCCGTGGTCTTCTTTTGAACTTCCCTTTATAGCTGGTAGGAATTAAAAAGTGCCTTTTATAGGAATCGCCTTTGATCTCAGATGCTAAGATCCGTGTTGCCTGGCACTTTTTGTAAATGACTATTTCTCTACCAGGACACAAAATACTATACGATTGCTTATTTCTGACAGAGCCTTCAATTACCGCAACAACGATAGGAAATTCATTGCACGTCCTTTCCAAAATATCTTCCATGGACAATGGCTGAAGGAAACTGTGAATATTGTAACAGTCGGTGACGTCTTTGACTTCAACATCTAAATCTGAAAGGAAGTAAACAGTCTCTTTTTGAACTGAAAAGAGAAAAAAAAATGGGTTAACTGATATTGTTGTGCAAAGGTCTACTATGTAAAAATACAAATTTCTTCTACATATGCGTTAGTAGTTTCAGGAGGCTCTCAGTGTATTAACTGTATAATCCCTTTAATGATTTCAGCTGAAAACTTATGAGAATGCTATCATTTTGCAACACTGGTTTCAGGAGTAAGATGTGTGCTTCCCGGAGGAAGGGCTCAAGAGCAAGGTGTGCTTGAGTCAAAATGGAGGGAGAAACAGCAACATTCCTGGAGCAGTTCCAAGTTGATGCTCCAGCAGAACCAGTGACAGATGGAGCAGTAGAACCAGTGGTTCAATGAAAAGAAGCAATTGCAAGCAGAGTACATGACAGGCCTCCTTAAATTTGGAGAGAAAAATGTGACTCCATGAGAGGTGAGAGCCATGCCTGATGAGATGCTACAAGGGGTTAAGAATGACCCAGGAGCCTGGCCTTGAGGCACAAATACAGAGGTGACAACTTGCATTAAATATTGGGGGCCAGGTACCCCCCCCCTGCATAATCAATCACATGACACAGCACCCCCCCCATTTGAGTGACAATGCCCATCAATGTAGGGGGGCCTCAAGTATTTTAGGGGGGCAGAAGGGACCTTGTCCCCTAGGAGTTGACTCCTATGCACCCCTATGGAAGGGGTGGGTACAGTGCCACATTAAACCCTGTGGCAGATTAAACCCTAGGCAGTCGAAATCTCAGGGTTGGGAGGCTCGTGCACGTGTTCTAGTGGGTTAACACTAGAAAGCTTGATTGTAATTTTCTTTCAAGATCAAATCAATATTATTTTGATCTGCTGTCTTGGGGCCCTAAAAAGGCTGGTGCCTACTCTGCCTATTTGATAATCTGGCACTGGGTGGCCAAAGCAATTCAGAGTGTGGACTGGCAGCTCAGGGGCTTAGACTACAAAGGGATGCAGTCAGTAGCGATGGGCTGCCTAGAACCAAGGAGCTTCTGATTGATTTTGCCCCTCTCCTGTGGGAGAGAGAGAGAAGGAGGAATTGAAGTTTGGTGCCTGCTGAATCAGCGCCTGTGGAGGTGCCAGAAAAAGGGTTGCAACAGGAAAAACTGGAGGTGTGTGAGAACATGCAGGAAAAGCTGAGAGCATGTGTGCATGTGGAGCAGCAGCCAGCGCTGGTGGGAAAGGCACCAGAGGAGCAGCCAAAACAGAAGCAGGCTTCTGCTGAATTGGGTGAGATAAACTGCTCAAGATGGTCTTGTGGAGTGGGGACCAGTCCCAATACTGGAGGCAGTCCTTAAGCAGGCTCCAGCAGCCAGGGTCATGGGTTTGGGGGACAAGAGCCACTGGGTCTGATAGGTGTTAGAACAATAATAATAATTTATTATTTATGCCCCGCCCATCTGGCTGGGTTTCCCCAGGCACTCTGGTCGGCTTTCAACAAAATATTAAAATACAGTAGTCCAAACCAGCTTCCTGTATTCAGGAAATCACCTGGGAGATCAGCCATTTACCAAAGACAAAGGGAAGGTAATGAGCCATTAGAAAAGCCAGAGAGAGGAGATTCTGTGCCAGGTGAGAAATTGGAGGAGCTCTTCTCTCAGCTCTGATGTTTGAGTGAGTGAGCCCACTCTAAGCAACATTGCTGAGGCTTACAAGACTGGCATGGTTATTGCAAATCCACATTTTCTGTAAGCTTTGCACTTGGGTTGATGTTGAAGAAGTAGCATTGCTGCTCTGGATAGCAGCTAAAAATTGATTAGTCCCTCTTAACAGCAGCTGTTTTATTTACAGAATGTGTGCCATGTCTGATACAGCCATCTCATGCGTATATATAGTATTTCAAAGAAAATGTGGGAATCCATTTTTCACAGTTCAGAAAGCAAATCGCTATCACATGAAAGTGAGTTGCTTCTAAACAGCACATTGTAGAAGTTGTTTAGAAAATATTCTCTGCTGTTTCTATGTTGAATGCACAGTGAAACACATGGATATTATTGGAAATAGGAAAACTAGCAAAGCGTATGTTAGGACACAGGGCTGTGAAACAATATTATTGTATCTGACAAATAGCTGAAACTTAAATTTAAGGCCTAGGCCCTGCTTCTCAACTTTGGTGAAAAGCTGAATAAAAACCTTGATCTAAAACCAGAATATATTTATAAACCTTTGGGCTCTGTGAAGCAAACCAGTGTCTTTCAAAAACCCACTTCCTTCCCCTCCTGAAACTCTCTGGATGTGTGTGTGTGCCTCTTTCCTGTTGACGTCTTTCAGTCACCATGGCCTAGACTGTGTTGTAGGCAAACTGAATATTGCTGTTCTGTTAATGTCTTGGTTCCTCTGCCTGATTTCCTGACTCGGAAAGACACAGTTTATGGGAGCTCTTCTACATCAGGATGAATGCAAGTCAGAGACCTTTTGTTGCCCGAGGCATCCCCACCACCACATTCTACATTTAAAAGCCAACCAGACAGACAGCTGGGTCTTACTTCAACACATGGGATGGAACAGTGTTTTCCACCACATCTGAGAGCAGCAGTAAGAACATAAGAAAAGCCTGATGGATCAGGTCAATGGCCCATCTAGTCCAGTATCCTGTTCTCACAGTGGCCAACCAGATGACTTGGGGATTCCAGCAAGCAGGACCTGAACAGCCTAGCTCTGGGAATACAAGGCCATGTGTCACTCACAGCTCTGTCCTCCAACACTTCATTGCCACTTTCAGCCCTCCAACATCTGCCATCTGAGGCCACTACCTCACTCTGTCTAATGGTAGGGCTCTACCATGGTTTAACATTGGTTACAACTCATGGTTTGTCTGGAGTAAGGATGGGAGAGAAGTTCAATTCAATTCACATTTTATTTGCACTTTCTGAAACAACATGAACTGAAACACAATCATCCTTCAAAATTCTTACTTCTCTGAATTTTGGAGCATAGTTCAACAGGCAGTTAAGGTGTAAAAATATACATGTATTAGTAAAAATAGCATGGGGGAATGCATTATATTGGGGAAATTGCTTTGCAAAATGTGATACCGTGTATACAAAATGTGCATATTATGATAAATTCACACTAAAATGCCAATGCATTTTTATGGGAACTTAAAAGAAAAAAAGAAAATTGCAAACAGATATGGTAATATGGAGAACTGAACTTAAGACTGGAAAAATGAAAAAAAATGAGAGAACCCAAAATTTAGATTTATCCACCCCTAGTCTGGAGGAAGCAAAACCATGAGCCCAGGTTAAGGTAATATGCTAAGTCAAAACATGGCTTGGCTTGGCTTGGCTTGGCTTGGCTTGGCTTATCAGAGCACAGTAGCAGAATGACTGAGGAGTGGGGAGCAGCAAAGAGCTCATGGCCTCCTCTCTAGTAGTCCATATGTTTCATAGAATCATAGAGTTGGAAGGTACCCCCTGCATGAATGCAGGAATTGACTTAGTATTATATGTGGACCAGGACAGTGAAGCCTGCATCATGGAATGGAGAAATGCCTAATAGAATGATGTCAGGATGTCCTTCAATAGCCACATGTTCAACGTCACCTGAACTTGGTGCCTTAAAGGAAGCAAGTGAGGCACACAGCAGTTATTCAGCCTACACGACAGCACCTTTCAGGAATGATACAGGAACAAGTTTTCCTATATATTTTCTCTACATCATAGGTTCTCCCTTTTCTTCCTTGTGCACCTTTATTTACAACTCCACATCCCCCCTCTATGTTTCCATATTATTTTGAGAACTGTGGCTCTTATGATCCCCACCAATACATAAGAACAGCCTTCTGGACCAGGGTAGTGGCCCATCTGTTCTAGCGTCCTGTTCTCACAGGATACTGACCAGATACTTGCAGGGAACTTGCAAGCCGTATATGAGCACAGTATCACTCTATCTACCTGTGACTCCCAGCAATTGTTATCCAGAGGCACAATGCCTCTGACAATGAAGGTAGCCATTGACAGGCTCCATGAATTTGTCTATAAGAAAATATCTAAAAGAAAACTCTTAGCACCAAAGCTCAAGGTTAAACACAGAAAAGGGCAAAGGAGGGTGGGGAAAAGCTACACAGAGGGAACTATAAAAGAATGAGCACCAAGGAGAATGAGAGAATCTTTTCTGAGAGCATAAGAAAGTCACTTTAAAAGATCCATAGAACTCCTGAGAATTTTTTTTTTTAAGACCCTACTTATATCTACTTCAGACATTTAATTTTTTAAAATAAAAATAGACCTTTGTTACATGTTCAAAAAGGACTTGTCCCCATTGGGTTAAGAAATAGAAGGTGGGAGGGATATTCACATAACGCCTTCCCCTCCCCCCCCAAATGAACAATGGATCAAAGTAAGCCATATAACTGTCATTTATTCAAATTGTTTTAGGTCTTTCAGGAGGAAGACTAGGTTAGAACTCTTCTTCCTGACATCTAGTTTTTCATTCTCAGCACACACATTTGCAGTTTTCCGGTTTTGTGCAAAACCAAGGAATCAAAATATATATATAAGGCTAAGCTCCTCCATTCAGGAGCACACCTGAAATAGTTAAGAACATGGCTGGAAAATAAATGAAAGCAATTGTAAATTCTCAATACAAACTTTTCAGATTGCTCTGCAATATTGCAGAATTTTATAATGTGGTTTACTTGTGCAGTTTTCTGGTTTTGTGCAAATCTGAGGGTTATGCTCTTCTATTCAGGAGAGCACCAGAAATAGTTAAGAGCATAGCCAGAAAAGAAACAAAAGCACTTTAAGGGAAGTAGCAGGAAGTAATAATTGATCCACTCACCTAAAAACACCAAAACAAATTGTCTGAGACCTTGAGTGAAGAATTTGCAGCCTAATTTCCCCCAAGTTGTTGGACTATCCCAATATCAGGTATTTACAGGGCAGAAGCATCAAGACTGATGCTCTTTGAAGGTAACGTTGAATGGTCCATGCAAATTAAATGAGAATGCAAACAGCTGCAAACACACAGTAAGTTCTGATATGGTAAATTCAGAAGCTGTATACACACCATAGCTTTAAAGCACATTTCCTGGGAGCAGTGGTTTATCCCCTACAAACCTCCAATTTCCAGTACTCTACAGTTCTCAGGATATTTTGAGGGAACTGCAAACAACATCTGAAACTGATCTGTAAATCTTTCAGTTTCACTTTTGAGTATGTTGTTAATCAGGCCGAGATAGTTGACAAAGACGGTAATTAACTTACACTTCATCACTGCTTGTACTTCATATATTGGTGTCAGAACAATGCAGCCATCAAAATCCAGAGGGAGCAAGTTGGTAGAGATCCTAGCTTTGCAGATATGAGTAAATGTCACTTTCCGACTTCTGCTCTTTGGGATTTTCCATTTGGCAATCTCTTTCAGGGTATAAGTCTGGTCATCTTCCCATTCATAGAAATCACCTTCTTGTGAAATTGGCAATACAAAGGCATGGAGTTGGCCATCCCTCATTAATCTACAGTGTACAGTCAATATCCCATTGCTGACCTCCACAGAGTTGAATATGATCTTCTCACCCCGTTTGATGGTCAGGTTTTCTACTTTTATATCCTTAGAGCAATAGAAGCAGGGATGTTGCAGTTGTGTTGATCCAATCAAAACTTTTTTCACAATTTCTTCAACACTAACATATGGTGTTTTATCAGCCACTATCCTGCAAAGACCTTCAAAGGAACATTTTTATTCAAGAAAGGTGCCTTGAAATGATGCAAACATAAAAAGTATCCAATACTTAACATTTGTAGTTATAATTTCATTGGTACCCAAGAATGGGGGCATTGGTATTCATAAAATAATAACCTTGTAAAATGTTTGCAGTTCAAATTGCTAACATAATCATAGGTATCATCTGAACTCAGGATGTTTGTATAAAACCAGGGAAATGACATTTTAAAAATGATAACTACCTTTCAAAGAGCCATCTGTATTATTTCTCCTTTTATTTGTACAGAAATATGTATGTCATTTGTGTATGTGTGTCTACTTTTCTGTGTGTGAATAATTTGTGCCAAGGGGGGGGGGGAGTGGATTGTAGCACGTTTTCATGTGTGTGTGTGTTTTTAAATTGTATCTAGCAGCGAAATAACTTGGTAATCTATGTATGTATGTGTAAGTATATACTGGTAATCTTTCATCCCCAGGACCGGATTTAGGTTTGATGAGGCCCTAAGCTACTGAAGGTAATGGGGCCCTTTATATGTCCAGCTGTCCTTTGTCAACAACCAATTGTTGCTGTTTTTTGTGTTGAATATATGCTATATGGTCATTTATGGACCTAAAAGGTATCTGAAGCCATTTGCCACTGTTGCTGCATGTAGGTTTTATTCTATTTGTTTTTTTATCTTATATTTTGGAAATGTACATCCAGGTTTTTTCCTTTTACATTTTTTGGGGGCCCCAAGAGAGCGGGGCTCTTGATTGCAGCAATGGCTCAGAAGAGAGCTGAGCCAGTTTTTCCTGATTTTTAGAAGGAAAAGAGGAACCAGCTTTGGGATTCAACAAAATAATTGTGTTAGCCTAAGAAGACTCTTCCCCCCTGTACACGCCCTGCTCCAGAGGGTTGGATGAACCCATAGAACTAATTTCAGGGGTGCATGGTGGGAGGGGGAGATGGGGATAAAGTTCCTTTGCAAAAATAGAAATCCTTGTGCTGTTGGAACAATTTGCTTAGTGATATGAAGAATACAACCCATAGCTTTCGGGAGCATGCAACAATACTGGCAGATTAAGGTCTACGAGTCATATTAATTATCCTTTTAACAGGCACTATATTAATTTGCATACTCAGATCTAATACAGAAGTAAAAAAAAAAGTGGGGAGAAGAAAATGATGGATAGCCAAACTACTAGCATGAATTCCGTGCTTAGGCAGTAGACCCACCTGGTTGTTCAGCTCTAATTGCAACATTGAAATATTACTAGATACAGCAGCTTCTGCAACTGCAGTACCTAAAGGGCATCTTTATTTCCATGTTAATCATACCCATTGGGATTGTTTTGTTAAAGCTATAACAGAAAGAAAATGTTCAGTACATATGTACATTTGGGTAGAGTGGTTTTCTCTTAGAGGAAGATTCAAAGGGAAGTTTAGAGAACATAACAGTGGGATTTAATTTAGCTGTGCAATTAAACTATAACTTATGACTCAGCTGCACCATAACATCTCTTTTGAAGCATCTCTAACTGGAATTGCATGTTGCAGAGAAGCTGACACTGAATGCACCCATTTCTTGTCTTCTCTCTGTGTTACAAGTGGTACAAAAGCTACTCTGGACTACACACATAGCAAGAAGAAAAAATAGCAGTGTGATAATGACCTGTATTTTATTGTATTACACATCTCATAGAGGCAGAGAAAGGCAGGAGATGTAGGTGATTTTAATGCCAACATATTTTGCTTAGCATGTAGTTCCATCAGTATACTGTTGAAATTATAAGGAGCTTATTTGTTTTTGTAATCCACCATTTGTGTACAGTTATGGCATAGCTGTCAATTTACAGATTTGAAAATAAGGGACCAGCAGCCTTGAAAATAAGGGACCAGCAGCCAAAATAAGGGACCTGCAGCCTCACCTGTTCCAGGCACTCCAGTCTTCCTGTCCTCCTGCAGTCTGGTCAAACTCATGCTGGTAGCTTCGAGAACACTGTCCAACCAACTTTATAACCAGAGGTTCAACTGAATACAATCTGAATCACATGCACCACAAGGCCTATGCAGCCTCAACTTAAGATGGCTCCCCGGCTTGGCTTTGCACTGCAAAGTTTGCAGCAGCACGTGCAACAAAATGGCGTCCAGCATTCAAAAAACCCCTCAGCTTGCATTAACTAGCCACACACAAGGCATGCAAGCTCCACCCCCCAGTCATTCTTAGACTTCTTATTGGGTGAGCAACACAGTCAAACAACACAGTTGGAGCCTCCCTCCTCCCTGGCCGGCAGGGAAGGAGGGAGAGGAGCTGCTTCCTTTGAAATTTAAGGGACATCATTTAAGGGACATTTAAGGGACATCCATCAATAAGGGACAGCAGCTGGACATGGCGCTGGAATAAGGGACTGTCCCTTCAAATAAGGGACACTTGACAGCTATGAGTTATGGTTGGGTTATTGGTTTAACATTTTGTTTTTGTTGCATTTACATTTTGTGATTTTTATTATTTTGGTGTGCAACACTTCATGCATGAAAAAAAGAAACAAATGGCACATGGTTTCCCCTATTTGTAAAGGATAATTTTGGACAACATTAAATGAAACAATGGGTGTTAATCAAGTAGAGCCTTGGGTGATTAATTCATGGGGATCAGTTTTAATCAATAAGAGGTTCAAACTGAGGGCAGCCTTGTTTATTTTATTATGCGGTAAATTTAACTGTACAGGTCATGAAATGATCTATTATACAAACTTGTTTTGCTTTAGTGTTTTTCTTTTATTCAGAGACATAATTGTGCACATTTTGTCCATCTCTAAGATTGAATAGAAAGTACCATTAATTTAAGTGCCTTCATTATAACCTCAAGCACGTTGCAAATGAAACATACTGCAATAAGTACTACAGAAGTGTCTAATTCTGTTTTTATTTACTTTTTTGGTTTCCTTATCTAACCAGAAAATATTCAAACTGTACCTGGAAAATGTAAAGGTAGCTCAACTGTAGTGGAGCAGAAGCTAGCATCATCTTCACTTTCACAGTTGCTTGCCAGGACTTTCTTAACTTTTAATCCAACAATTTTAATCACATCTCCAGTTGACAAGCAGCATTCATGCCCACACTTTTCATAAATTGAACCTAAAGGAGAACATAAAGATAAACACAAATGTTTTATGGATTGTTCATGGCAGTTTACAAGCATTCTTTGTTACTCTTCCCCTCCTAGATTCCTGGTAGTTTGGTTTACCCCGAAGGCACTTGCAGCCCATCTCCCCTTCTGTGTGGGATTAAATCACATACCAACAATTTGAGGTTGTGCCATTATAGGAGACTGCGAGGTCTTGTGCAGCAAACCTGCTACTTCAAAAGATGTTACTTTTGTTTTTTAAATGTATTTTATTCATTTTCAAATGCAAAACAACAATAAGAAAGATTAATTACTAATAAGCAACAATCAAGTCAGCATACAGAGCCTTGACAAGAAAAATGGAACATTAGCAGAAAGTTCCATCACTTACGTTCTGATATAACTAATCAACTAAATTTGTAATTCCATAATATTTCTTGTTACCATGTTCAAAGATCTAACTTTTTGTGATAAGGAAAGTGGCAGGAAAATGTACTGGGTAGTGTGGGTTAACATCTGCTTGAACATGACATCATCCTGGCAAACAAATTGGGATGAATGCGCAATAAATAGGGCACCTATTTATTCAGTACCCATGAATATCAAGGTAAGTTAGAACATAAATAGCATTTCGAAACTTGCTAGTAGTCCATCTTCTTAGTTCTGAAAGTGTGAAGAGGAGAGAAAGCGCAAGCTTCTCCGACGTATTTTCTTCAGTGTAGCTAGTATCTAGTTCAGAATTGGAACTATTTATCCACACAACCCGCTTCCAGTCCATTTCCTTTCTTCTCTTCTTCATGGATGTAGGAACCAAATATTTTTAGCCAAAGTGCTACATGTTTTCCCCAAGTTTGCTTGATTTCTGGGTTTTTTGGAATCTCAGTTCTATGGTATAAGAACATAAGAAGAGCCCTGCTAGATCAAGACACAGGCCCATCTTGTCCACCATCGTGTTCTCACAGTGGCAAAGCAGATGCACAATAGAGCCTGCAAGCTGACTAGGAACCTGGGGTCCTCCCTTATGGCTTAAGAACTATTGACCCAGTAAGATAGAAGTGAAGCAAAAACAGATGCATCCACACATAACAACAAAGTAACCACCAATAGGGAATCAGTCTCTAACTGCTGCTAAAGAGATGAGTGCTGATTGGAGTAAATAAAAAATGATGGTAGGCAGGTGGAGGTGGGGGTGAGTGACACGCCCCCTAAGGATTGTCTGCAGCACTGGTTTTATCACTTGTGATGTGTGTTATAAGCATTCCTCATCATCAAAGGGCATTTTGTCTTGCATCTCAGAAGTTACATCCTGTTATTCTGTTTCTGTTGCCTTGTACTCTGCTATGCTGAATGATCTCATAGTATTTGTGAAGGCCTGATCAGTCATGAACAGGTTACCTCCAAAGCTGGTGGATTCTCCTTCACTGGAGGTTTTTAAGCAGGAGTTGGATTGCCATCTGTCTAGAATTCTTTAATTGCGATTCCTGCATTGCAGGAAGTTGGGCTAGATGACCCTTGGGTCCCTTCCAGCTCCACAATTCCATGTGCCATCCAACACAGACAATCCTTGTCCATGCCACTTTGCCTGCTGACAAACATTTTGGAATGGTATGCTCTGTG
Organism: Podarcis bocagei; assembly: GCF_964188305.1. Taxonomy (NCBI): domain Eukaryota; kingdom Metazoa; phylum Chordata; class Lepidosauria; order Squamata; family Lacertidae; genus Podarcis; species Podarcis bocagei. Next base: position 43,815,188 of record NC_138127.1, read on the forward strand.
ACAAGTGGTATCAATGAACTGAATAAATATTCTTGTCCGTTAATCATCTGCAGCATCTAAATAAGCTGATTCTCAGAAGATGCTGTTAGGGTGTGAAACCTAAGACGCTGGCAAGTTAGCAATGTCATGTGACTTTAAGTAGTCAAGCTCGTTAAGTTGTTAAGTTGTTAAGTTGCTCAGTATATAAAGAGTGTTTGTTTTCTCTGTGTTTGGGGGCGTGAAGCAAAAATGTCCGAAAGCTCCGGAGGTGTTTCTGTTATCTTTCTGCAATAAACCTGTCTTTGGAAAGACAGGCTTCCCTGTGTCGTTATTTCTTTGCTGCTGAGACTCTGAAGCTTGTACTGCAACAAGAATCTCTGCACTGGACTTAATTAATACTCTGCAAAGAGAGCTGTTGCTGGTGGCACAGCGGAAGCGTTTACTGGACCAGTACACAAACTCTCTTAGGTTATGGATCCTTCTACGTTTCTACAGCTGTATTGTGTGCAGAGAAAGTGAAAGCAGCTTTCGGATGAGAGAAGACCGGCTTGGTCATAAATCCAGCTCTTAAAGGAGGCTGGAGGCGTCTGAAAAGTGAGTAAAAAACAAATCCCAAGGGGAAAGAGAAGAAAGGGCACACAGAGGGAGTAGCAGCAGACCCCAAGAATGGCAATGGAAAATTTCCAGGTTCCCTTTACAAAGTTGAACTCTGCTAATTACGTGCAGTGGTCTAAGAGGGTTCAAGTCTGGTTGGAAGCCAAAGAAGTGTGGGCTGACTATGTCCAGAGGCGAAAGCCGTTTGTGGCTGTTGCAGCAGATGCCACAGCAGAGCAACAGGCTGCTGCACATGCCCAGAACAGGGAACATGATAAAATGGACACTAAAGCAAGATGCATGTTGATGGTATCGATAGACGATTCCCAATTACCTCATGTGGAAAATTTAAGGACTGCATTTGAAATTTGGGAAGCTCTTAGGCGAATTCACCATAGAGCCACGCCCGGAGAGAAGGTGAACATTATACGTGCTTTGTATGAGTTGAAATTGAAGCCAGGGGATAGTGTGGTTGAACACACGTCACAGATGACTGAGTATTTCAACCGACTGTCATCTTTAGGTGTGAATTTTCCTGAAAATATTAAAGTTTATACTCTGCTTAGCAGCCTGCATGCAGGGTTTGAAAACTTAGTACTAACTTTACAAGTTTTGCCAGAGGACCAGCTGAATATGAATTATGTGACTGGTAGATTGTGTGAACAAGAATATCAACATCATCGAAAACGTATTGATAATTCAAATACCCCAAGGGTTGGATGTTCAGATAATTCCCAGCGTGGGAAAACTAGCAGGCAGAGCTGTAAGGAAGCCTCACAAGTGTCTGCTATGGCCAGCAAGTCATGTTTTCGATGTGGCAGCAGGTTTCATTTGATAGCAAAGTGTCCAGAAAAGCAACAGGAATTTCAACAGTCCAAGGCCAGTTTCTGGAGTTACAGAGGAAGACGACGTGAGAACTACAAGAATCAACGATCCGGAGGGGGAGCAGGTGCTGATAAGGGACTATCTGCAATGGCAGCACAACAGAGTCCTAAAAGGAGCCAACAAACCTTGAAGTGGATAATTGACAGTGGAGCAAGTCACAGCTTAGTTCCAGCGACATCTAGTGGCAGCTTGATGAACTGCAAGACATTGCCAGTTGCAAAAACCGTGACTATAGCAGACAATAGTAAACGAGAAATGAACCTTAAAGGCACAATTTATGTTAACTGTTTGCAAACTAACCTTCCTGTTTTTGTTCTTCCAGGAATGAAGAATGGACTTTTGAGTGTGTCATGCCTGGTAAAAAGTGGTTTTAAGGTTGAGTTTGAAAATGATGTGTGCATCATTACGAAACAGGGAAAGGAGCTAGTTAAAATTCCCTGTGAGGATGGGCTTTTTGTTTTGGATGAAGAGCAGTTAGCAGCAGGTAGATGTTCAACAGGTGAAGCACAAGCTAAGTGTGTAAATAAGGCTCCTCATACAGGTTGTGCACATCTGCTACACAGAAGGTTAGCTCATGTATGCTTTAAGTATGTAAGCAAGATGCCAGATTTAGCTGAGGAGTGTAACATTAAACCCTGTCCAAATTTTCTGGATTGTTGTGCTTGTAAACATGCTAAGGTTAAGACGTGTAACTATCCTAGATCTGATAGAGTAAGCAAGAAACCCTTTGAACTTGTGCACACAGACGTGTGTGGCCCTATGCCAGTCAAATCGCTTGGAGGTGCGAGATTTATGCAAATTTTGGTGGATGACTTTTCAAGGGCTAGTTGGGTTTTCTTTCTGAAAGAAAAATCACAAGCAGCTTCCATCCTGATGGATTGGATTGAAGAAGTCGAATGTAAATTTGACACCAGGGTACGTAAAATACAATCAGATCGTGGTGGGGAATATGTGAACCACACGCTGGAGACGTGGTTAAAAAGGAAAGGTATAGTTCATAGACTTACCAATCCCTATTCACCACAGGAGAATGCAGTTGCCGAAAGAAAATTTCGAACATTACAGGAAGCCATTGCTGCTTTGCTGTTTGATTCTGGACTGCCACAGCGGTTTTGGGCTGAGGCTGCACTGTATGCGAATTATACTTTTAACAGAGTGTACAATAGCACAGTAGGCAACACTCCTTACTTCATGCTATTTGGGAAAAAACCAAAAATTGATCATCTAAGAGTTTTTGGATGTCGTGCTTATGTGCTGGTGCCTAGGGCACAACGTAGGAAAGGCGATCCTAGGTCTAAAGAAATGTTTTTCTGTGGTTATCAAGCAAACACAAAAGGTTGGAGATTTGTGAATGTAGAAGGCAATCAAACGAAAATCACAATCAGCAGAAGTGCAGAATTTTGTGAACAGGATGGTTGGAATAAAATTCATGGAAATCCTGACATACTATTTGATGTGGTGAACAGTAGCAATGAAACTCAGGCCCCAGGGCAGGTATTAGTTCCAGAACAGACTAAGGAATTTGAGTCTGAGGACAAGGGTGAGAAATCGCCTAGTTCACCCAAGTCTGTAAAGTCAGAATCTTCTAGCTCTAAAAGTTCACCTGTACAGCAAGAGAGACGTGTAAAGTCAGAATCAGAAAGTTCTTCAACTACTAGTGACAAACAGGTGACAACTAGTGATTCTGGGTCAGAGGGGGAAACTAAAGGAACATCACAGGAACTGTTAAGGCGTTCTAAGCGTACCAACAAAGGTATACCTCCTGAAAGGTACCAAGCTATTAGTGTTTGGGCTGGTTTGGCAAATTGCGAACCTGAAAGTTTTGAGGAGGTTGAGCAATTACCCCAGGAGGAGGCCAGTAGATGGCGTGAGGCCATGCAAAAGGAGTTGAATTCTATGAAAGAACTGGGTGTGTTTTCCATCACCAAACTGCCAGAAGGTACCAAGGCAGTAAGTTGTAGGTGGGTGTACAGGATAAAGACAACAGCAATGGGGAAACCAGAGTACAAAGCAAGGCTTGTAGCTCGAGGTTTTACGCAAAGAAAGGGGTTACATTATTCCGAAGTCTATGCACCCACTTCAAGGAGTGAAACCCTACGGGCATTATTAGCAGTTGCTGCTCAGAAAGGGTTCAAAGTGAATCAATTTGATGTCTCTACAGCTTATCTTCATTCAGACTTGGCTGAAGAGCTCTATATGGAGCTACCGCCAGGATTGAAAGTTGGTAAATCAAATCAGGTATGGAAACTACATAAATCTATTTATGGACTCAAGCAATCTGCTCATAATTGGAATGAGTGTTTGAATGACGTTTTGGTAGGCATTGGTTTTAGCAGGAGCAAGGCTGACAATTGCTTATATTTCAGAAATTCAGGAGATGCTAAAGAATCTTTGCTTGTCTATGTAGATGACCTGATTTATACTTCAAAGACACAAGAACAAGTAAAAAAACTAGCCAAAGAGTTAAATAAACACTTCAAAGTTAAGAATCTTGGTGATGTGAAGGTCTATCTTGGTGTTCAGATAGATAGGACCAAAAATGGCAGTTTTCTACTGAATCAAAAAGGCAAGATATTGCAAATGTTGAAAAAGTTTAACATGACGGAGTGTGCAGGTGTTAAAACACCAATGGAAATGGGTTTTGTAAAAGACAATGAGTTCAAGGATAGTGCTGAATTCAAGCGTGCTGAAATCTTTCAGTCAGCACTGGGAAGCTTACTTCATCTTTCGCAATGGAGTAGACCAGATATTGCTTACGCTGTTAACTTACTCAGCAGAGAAGCTTCGAAACCTAGTGTAAATGCATGGAAAGGAATTCAAAGAGTGTTAAGATATTTACAATACACCAAAGATTTTTGCCTTGAATTGTCTTCGGAAGGACAAGCACAGATTACTTGTTGGGCAGATAGTGATTGGGCAAATTTAAAGGATAGAAAATCAGTGTCTGGCTGTGTAATAAAATGTGGTAACTCTCTGATTGGGTGGAGATCCAAGAAACAGAACCTGATTGCTTTGTCGTCAACAGAAGCTGAGTTCTGTGCCTTATCTGAGTTATGTAGAGATCTAGAATTTTACAAATGCTTGGCACAAGAGATGTATGAAAAGGCCATCACTCCAATCACTGTATGGGGTGATAATCAACCGTGTCTTAAGTTAGCACAAAATGGGCAGTTTAAAGGTCGTACAAAACATTTGGATATCCGCTTTCAAAATGTTTGTCAAACGGTAAAAGCAGGAATTGTTGAATTAAACTACTGTCCCAGTCATGAAAACCAAGCTGATGGTTTTACAAAACCGCTTGGGTTTCAGCGGCATGAAAACTTTTGTGAAGAAATGGGTCTGAAGTAATTTTGTTTTTTGTATTGCCAGCGAGAGGGGGTGTTAGGGTGTGAAACCTAAGACGCTGGCAAGTTAGCAATGTCATGTGACTTTAAGTAGTCAAGCTCGTTAAGTTGTTAAGTTGTTAAGTTGCTCAGTATATAAAGAGTGTTTGTTTTCTCTGTGTTTGGGGGCGTGAAGCAAAAATGTCCGAAAGCTCCGGAGGTGTTTCTGTTATCTTTCTGCAATAAACCTGTCTTTGGAAAGACAGGCTTCCCTGTGTCGTTATTTCTTTGCTGCTGAGACTCTGAAGCTTGTACTGCAACAAGAATCTCTGCACTGGACTTAATTAATACTCTGCAAAGAGAGCTGTTGCTGGTGGCACAGCGGAAGCGTTTACTGGACCAGTACACAAACTCTCTTAGATGCAATATGACAGGCTTCTGGGAAAGTTTCGTAGCCAGGTGTGCAGTTAAGCATCACTTTTCACCTGATGCTCAGTCAGGGCTCCAGCCATTTGCCCTCCTCTTAGGTTCCTTCCCTCCTCCCAAGTTGTGAGGAGTTAAGTCTCCAGGTCAAGAGCTTTATCATGTCTCAGCTGTTTCTTTTCTGCTTTCTCAGGCCAGGGAGAAGAAGTTGCTTGCTGGCAGGCCCTGTTGACTGGTGCCCCAATTCTGCCTCAAAGCAGGTGAGAAACACAGGGTCCAGCAGAGAAGGCCTCTCCTCCTCCCAGAGGGGAGGGGTTGTGAGCCGGAGCAGCCTCCCGCAGGGGCAGGGAGGCATATTTGGCTCCCTGCTCTTGATTGCTTCTGCTGCTGCAGCCAAACCTTCCAGCCAACCAATAGGGCTGGCTGGTGGGTGGGGCTAGCCACGTTTAAACAGCTGCGGTAGCGCTTAGCTCCCTAATATTTTTTTAAAAAAACCAACACAACAAAATAGTTTGAGAAACACAAACTGTTTCCTGACATCCTAGAGTGTACAGAGTTTTGAGTTATGAACCTTTTTTCTTTAAGCCTGTGAAAAGTAAGTAGTCAAAACAACCCATTGCTAGTAGCAGGTAATACTCAATGCATCTCATGGCATATGTGTGAGTAGAAAGCCATTTAGCAGCTACTCATATAAATGGACCATTTTTATCTCTTCCAGGTGGGTGATAGGAAACACAGCCACTGCTGTCCACAACATTCCAATTTCCTTTATGCTACCTGCAGCAGAAAGACAGGAACAACCTAGACTGACCCTGCCCAGAAGTTCTTTTCCCTGCCTACTTTCCCTAGAATGCAAGGAAAAGTCTGGAATGTTCTTTGCAGACACACTTATATCTCTCTGAGCTATTTCAAGAGTGGAAAGTAGGGAGAGGACTGGCAAGAGGCACATGGTTTCAGTGGGTACTTGCACATGCCTAGAAAAGTAAAGAGTGGGCAGAGTTCAGTCTTTCAAGATTTATTTTGTTTCTTCCTAGAACCCTGAGAGTCACCAGAAGCAGTCAGTTGCAAAAGAGTGCTGGAATTTGTTTTGAGTGCCAGACCTGAGCTCCCAGTTGCCATTGTTAAACATCAGGGAGTCAGGAATCCTTGCCAATCTACTTCAAATCACCCAAAAGTTGATCAGGAAATCATGAATTACCAGTTCCTGGCATGGTAATGACTTAGAAGGCAATGGCTTACGTATAAGGGAAATAACACCTTTTGCCACAAGTGAAGAGATTTGCAAACAGCGCTTCTTCAAGGCAAGCAGAAGTTTCCAACTTGAGGGAAGCTAATCTGGGTCAAGGGCAATGGAACTTACTGAAACTGAATGTTGTTGGTCTCAAGAAAGAATGGAGTGTGCTACTAGGGGTCAAGTCAAACTGCCATGTTAGAAGCACTGAAGTGACCTCCCTGGGGCACAAGCCTGGCCAGTGTGTATGGTGGTTCTGAGCTACCCACACAACAAGAACCCCCTTCTGACATCGCCGATGTGGTCCAAAGGAAAGCAGAGCAGCTGGGGAGGCCCAGCCAGATGGGCGGGGTATAAATAAATAATAATAATAATAATAATAATTATTATTATTATTATTATTATTATTATACGTTTGACACCAGCTTAGCTGCAGGAATTGTCAGGAGGAAGCATAACAAGGTGCCACCCCAAGGACTCCACTTAGGATTTGTGTAGGGTTTACTCCTAAGCCTTTGCTTTTAAGGTGGCAAAGGTTCGCACTCTCTCCCCGTTAACTCCTTTCTCCCATCATAATCAGCAGGCATAAGAGGGGAAGGCGATGCCATGGAGTGGGAACAGTTTTCAGCTAAATGGCCACTTCCCCTTGTGGAAAACCTTATTGGGGCCATAGGTAAAAAAAGAAAAAGGTAAAGGTAAAGGACCCCTGGATGGTTAAGTCCAGTCAAAGATGACTATGGTGTTGTGGTGCTCATCTCGCTTTCAGGCTGAAGGAGCTGGCGTTTGTCCACAGACAGCTTTCCGGGTCATGTGGCCAGCATGACTAAACTGCTTCTGGTGCAACGGAACATCGTGCTGGAAGCCAGAGCATACAGAAACACTGTTTACCTATTTATCTACTTGCACTGGCGTTCTTTCATACTGCTAGGTTGGCAGGAGTTGGGACAGAGCAACGGGAGCTGACCATGTCACAGGGATTTGAACTGCTGACCTTCTGATCAGCAAGCCCAAAAGGCTTAGTGCAGACATGTCCAAAGTTCGTTTTGGGGGCCTAATTCGGCCCCTTTAGCAGTTTATGGTGTAAAATCCTAAAAAACCCTCAAAAACTTCAACCTTAAAAAAAGCTCAATAATTTCAATCCTAAAAAAGTGCAACAACTTTGGTCGGCCTTTTGGTTGGCCCTCACAGCCCTTCACTTAATCAAATCTGGCCCTCTTTGAAAAAAGTTTGGACACCACTGGCTTAGTGGTTTAGACCACCTGCATCCCTGCTATTGAGGCCATATTCCAGTGGTGGTGGGGCAGATCAAAAGTGGTAGGCTGTATCAGGAGTTGACTCTTACTATTTTGTATTTCAGCCTCGCAAAATCAGAGGTTTCGACACCACCCCCACCTTATGTATATTTATGAAATAATTGGGACCTGAATTTCCCTATTTTCCTTTACCTCTTTTTCTCTTTTGTATTCTGTCTATCACCCGCATGTTACTCCACCCTATATATGTGTTTATTTATTACCTGCAAAAATTTCCTACATGCATACATACTGCAGATGTGTTTACAGAGCCTCATCAGTGATCCTGCCAATTCAGGAATGTCTATTAGACTGTATGCCATTATTTTACATTTTAAACTGCCTTGAGTGCAGAATTGACACATTGCCCATTACCACATGTGTGGTAAGTAAATACAAATGACATTATTTATGGAAATGTAGCCCATCTTCTCAAGTGTGGTACAGAATGTCCTGGATCAAGCTATTCATTTCAGCCAAGAAACAAAGTAATTTGAGCCGCCTGTAATCAAGTCATTTCCCTGGTATTGCTGACAAGGACTGAGATCAAGTGACTTTTAAGATAACCCCTCATTTCCAGTAATACGTTAGGGTCTCTGCAATGCATGTAAGAATCAAAAGCACATTGCTGGAGTAGATTATGCTATGCACCATATTTCACAGTGTATGCAGAGAATAAAATGTAATGCATTCCTCATTGTCATCATGCAAAATTTCCTGTGTTTTTCTGCACAAAGAAAGCATGAAATCCATCAAAGACATAAAGGTAATTAAGCAGAAATACTGATTCTCCCTTTCAACTGAAGAAAGATGTTGCATACTCATCTTAGAGGAAACTGGAATAATGCAGTCTATTTACTAGGATCAAACAATGCCCCTGAAGGCTAGAATTAAAGAACTTAGATGCCTTTGAATCCACCTTTTTGAGATTGCTACTTTGTTCAATAAGAACTACATTTATATCCCTTTACAACCTCTTTCCTGATTTTTTAAAAACAAATCCACATTAGCCACTGCTGTGATCACATCAAAGCAACCAAACAGTTAGTTCAATAGCTTTTCCCTCTGATTCTTCTAAAATGTTAAATGGGTGCAGGGTGGGAGAGAGAAATATTATGGTGGTTTCTTTTTATGAGATTTTCCTGTCATTAAGTCTCCCAGTAATATTTTACTTTACCTGAAAGATAACACTGTAAATTTTAGAAAGTTTGTATACTACATGAGAGGAAACAACAAGTTGTGCAGTCATCACTGCATTATGACAGAATGATTGAGGTAAATATAAACAAGTGAAAACAATGGGTTTTAAAATACATTTATTTAATGCTCTTTTTAGTTTGAGAAGATGTACTTTTGCAACGCAGGGATCTTTTAAGTAAAGGTATAGATTATCATTTTTTAAGCACTCATACTGCAATTCTTCATGTTTACTCAGAAGTAAATTCCATTGAATTCAACCCTATATATAGTACCCAGAAGAAAGATCAATCCTCAAAACTAGAGTGTAAAATACTAAAGTTACCATCCAGTTTACAGCTGCATGATGATGATTTATTCTCCTGTTTACATCCAGTGTGCTCCCACCCCACATTTTGTAGTGCCCCTCATCTGATACTCAAACTGGGAGTCACAGGTACCAACCCAACCCCCAACATTGTCTGATTCACTCCAAACTGGTGCCAAGGTTCTGCAGTCGTTTGGCAGCATCTCTCTCCCCTCCTCAAACAAAAACCCTCAGTAATTGGTGCTCAAGGATCATAGGTATCACTCCAAAACCCAACATTATCTGATTCAGTCCAAAATTTGGGGATTTTGTAGTTAACAGAGGTTTCCAGTGATGTTCTTAAATCCTGCAAAGGATTTTATCCCTTAATAAAACATTCACTGCTGCAATGCTAGAGCTGCAGGGGTCCTCCTCCAAGTCCCCAGAACCAGAGTGGGTGGTAGCAGTGCAGCTTGGACTCCCCTCCCCCCACATCCCTGTTCCCCATCAGCTCAAGAACAGTGGCCCTTTAAACAAAAAGGGAAATCTCAGAAACCTTGACACCTGCATGGCTCAGGGGCTTCATGAATCCCAGCTGCTGTATATTGCATTTACTTTCCAATGCCAACACCTGCTGCTGTGTCTTCTGCAGCTTGTTCCTTGCCATTCCTCCACTGCTAGTTGTGTCCCTTCCTGTTTTTCTAGGAGTTTGTTCCCTTGTGCTCAGTGGAACGTATGTGATTGCAGCCTCCACGAAGGCATCTTCCCAGTGAGTGAATGGATCGGGTTGAAACAAGCCATATCACCTGGACCTTCAGCTTCCGATGTACAAACATACGCAGAGGGAGCTCCCTTTGCGAAGGTTAGTACTGTACATATCTGTTAGCCGACTGCTTTTTGTTCAGGACATCCAGGTTTTGCAAATACCTACCCAATCCTTAGAAGAAGCAAGAGGCATAGATTTATCTCTCCACTCCATTTATCTGCACTCCACATTTAAAACTTTAAATGTCAAGAGCTTTAAGCTATTTCTATCCTAGGCAAATCCTTTAAAAATCACTTCTGCTGTTTTTTTGATTTATTTCTCCCCTGATGGGTTTATGACACTTTCTGCTGTTTCTCATTTATCTGGCGGGTTTGAACTTTGCATGCAGTGACAGAGCTTTGATGTAAGTGCCATCATTTTACAGGAAAGAGTAAGTTGACACCTCAGAAGCTTTTTATTTTAGAAAAAGAAACACCTTTTTGTTTGTTTGTCTTGCTTCTCAACTTCAGAATTAGCTGGTATTAAACATCATCCTTAAGTAATGTATGTGAATTAACCCCCTTCTGCTCCTTGCCTGCGTGTTCCCTTTGTCAAGATAGGGCCTATATTGCAGATCCGGAGAGGTCTGACTAAATTAGACTAATTTTATACAAGCAGCTTGCTCAGGTTGCTCAGTTTCAGATGGCTGAGAGGGCAGATGGAAACCAAGAGATGCATAGGAGTGGGGTCAAGGGATAACATTATAGGACTCATAGAAAACATTAGTCATTTTGGAGCTGGGAGGTGTGGGTGAGGTGAGATAAGGAATCAGCAGAATGTGGGACAGTATTATGACATTTTACAGCAATTTGTGACCTTTTGTTGTGGGATAACACCTTTCTTAAAGCAATGTGTTCTTGAAACCATGCAAAGTTTGCCACCGCAGAATTGAGACTCTGCTGATCAATTATATTTTACAACCCCCTCCCCCCACAAAACAGTTACTGAACTAAGCAATAAATAGAAGAAACATTTGCCGTTTATTTTATTCTGTTGGAAAAGTTATTTGGCATATAGAGAAGTAAACATTTAATTCAGTAAACTGTGTGGCCTGTTTGTATGACTCCAACCCTTGAGGAAACATTAGATGACATAATATGATATTTAATTAATTTCAAAATGGCCTTGGTTTTTCTTTTTTAAGCTAAAATATTTTTAATAACCTGAAAGAGGAACTTTTAAACATTCTCTGCAGCCCAGTTAATTATTTGTATTTCATGTCTTTTGAACTCGGTTGGAACTAGAACAATTTTAATCTTCACGCTAACTGGATTATAAACCTTGCTCTCTATTTTATTAAGCACACATTTTATTCTTGTACCTATTGGTCTTCATTCCAATAGTCTGGAGTCTGATTATTTGCCTGCAATGGACACCATCAGCCTGAACAATATTTATAATTATCTTTCTCTTCCCAGAGGAATTTTGTGGCTGCTCCTCTGTGCAGTGGCGTAGCATGGGTTGTCAGCACCCGGGACAAGGCAAGTAATTTGTGCCCCCTAACCCGTGGATTTGCGCCCCCTAACCCATGGATTTGCGCCCCCTAACCCTAACCCCCAGATGTTGCGCCCGGTGCGGCCGGCCCCCCCTGCACCCCCACGCTACGCCACTGCCTCTGTGTGTGTTCGCGTGTGTTTTTAGATTAGTTTTACCTCCTATACCTGCCACTTTTTTCTTCCCGCTGTTTAATTTTGTTGTTGATTGTTTATTTTTTGTTCTGTTAAAACTGTTGTAAGCTGCCCTGAGCAGAGCAAACGAAAAGCAGGCCATATTACATACGTAAATGCTAAAAGCATTTTGATGCAAATGATACCATTTTACATGAAAACAACAACAAAAAAGGTTAAAACCTCCATCAGCATTCTGTCACTTATTTTCACGTTTAAGCCTGACAAGATATTAGGCATTCCACATGTTGTTAATACTCATTTGTATTTTTCATGCATATGGATCTATGCAATATTCATAATTGCAACAGAAGTAGGTTTATGTCTTGATAGGAAACTGTCCTGATTTTTCCTTCCTGACAGACAACCAAGGGAAAACTTTTTTCCTAAATAATTGGAATCTGATTGTGGAAAGCAATTGAGGTTTGCTTGGGGGTTGGTGGGTTGGGTACTGGTTGTTGCACAGACATTTTTATTTATTTATTTCTCTTCTTGCATACCAGTTTTAATAATAATAATAATAATAATAATAATAATAATAATAATAATAATAATAATAATAAAAAAACAAACGACATCCAGATTAAGAGTTCAGAAGCCTCTTCAGTATTTTGTGGCCTTTTGGTTGGCCCAATAAAGATAGTGCCTTACTCTGGATTTTGGAAAAGTAAAAAACTGGATTACTTTTATCCAAACTGTTTGCAATGACAGACCTTGGGGTCTCAAATTTTGTGCCCCCTGCCTCTCGTGCTCCATTCTAAGTAATAGTTGTGAAGTCCCCTGCATTGTTCCCAAGGCTCTGCATCCAGTGCAACTAAACTAGTCGCATGCCCTTAAATGTGCCTCTGCTTTTTGGCTCTTTGTCCCTGTGTATGCACCTAGGAAACCTTCATATTGTTGTTGTATTTTCTTAGTGAGGATGGATGGATAGATAGATAGATAGGGTTTTGTGGGCAAGCCACTTCCTCTTTCATGTGAAATTACATGATGTCCAAGTTTAAGGCCCAGTTTACGAATTAGATAATCTTATATAGTCCATTTTTACCAATGCTGTGTCTACATGTTCACAGCATGTGTAATATGAATTATTTCAATAAATGGCTCTGGGCAGCTCCACATTTCTCTAGGGAAAGATTACACCTTTTTGCTTCCCTGCCACTGGTTCAATTAACCCAGCAGAAAATTAAATTTACTTGCCCCCTGGAATTTTTTTGTATTGATATTTTTAAAAGGCATCTTCCTTCAGTGAAGAGATATTGAAACATGTACCCTAATCTCTACAAAATCAATGAGCATACTATGTGCTTAGACTGCTAAATGTCAATATTTACTAAAATATTCTAGAAGAGAAGATATAGCGGAGTTTCAATTTATGTTAATCATATTTACTTTTTTATTGTTAAATACCTTGTTCAGTTGCTGATCAGAAAGTAACTAACAAATTATTATATTTGAGAAGCCTCTTTTCGTAGTTGCTTCTCCTACTTCCTCCTCTCTCTTTCCCACAAAGTTATAATGGCGCTCAGGCTACAGTAATGGACAGTAGGTTTCTTGGCCAGGTCTGCTGGGCCCTCTCATTCCTGTGTTGTATAATATGGGTGGGCGGAATGAAGGTTGGGATCTACTAGAAGTTGTGTGAGTGCTTTGCAGAGTAGATCGGCAAGGGTTTCTGACTCCTAATTGTTTAACAACAGATATAACAAAATGGCTTTGTTTTGTTTCCTATATTATGCTGCTGAAATGAAGACCAAGAGCCGTTTTTGCATCTGTTGAAGGATGGTGAGCATAGCTCAGTTCTAACACTGAAAACAAATTCTGGGGCTCAGAAAGTGTGCTCTTTGTTTCTAACTGTATGTCTTTTTTTGCACCTGGTTATCTGGTTGGCAGATCTTGAGGGTTCTAGTAAAAGAAAACAGAGCAGATCTGACAAGCTTTAAAGCCTGCTCCCCCCACTTTAAATGATAGAAGAATGTAGAATGGGGGAGAAAATTGTTACTCGTATGCTTCAAAAGTGAAATAATGTACATTGTATAAAATTACCTCATGCAGACCCTCCAAGTGTCTCTATTTTCCAGGGACAGTCCCATATTTACAGAAGTCATCCCTGTTTCTGATTTGATCCTGGAATATCCCACTTTCCTTCAGACATCCCTATTTTCACCAGAGAAGTGTTGGAGGGTATGGTAGTGGCATGGAATGCATGGGGAAATTCTCTTGAGAATCTCGTTGCTTCCCCGCCTCTTCATGCTTTACATGAAAATACAGTATAAACCTCAACATATGCTATTAAGCTTTAACCTGTGTTTGAAAATGAGGTCATATCTTGATAGAGACTAACAGTTGTTCACCTGCTAAACATCAACACTGCACAGAGGACAATATTTCCGCAGATTTTTTAAAAATAAAGAACATACCACTACATTTTATGGTCAGTGTTCATAGTAACTGAAGCAAACATGGGCTTCGAACAAGATAGAACAGTGAGAAATTATATTAGAAAATATAGTTTCTGGGGCCTTCCTTTTATTCTGATGTGGTTTTGTGGTATTCTGAGTAGAGCATTCTGTAAAACATTACGGTCAGCGATGGTGAGTACTAAAATACAATATGGAATGAACAAGGTATGATGTTAGTTTCCTCGCAATAGTGTTGTATATGTGCATTCAGTTTGATGCAAAAAGCACTGTTGGTTCCATAGCCTCTATTCTTTTTGTCTCAGTGATCTCCAACTTTGCACAGATAAGGAGGACCACAGTTGGTGAGCAATCATTCTCCAAATGCTTTCCCCATAATAAAGACACCAAAAGCAATGTTGGAGCAAGGCACACATGCACACAGATTACAGTAATGTTGCACTGATGAAAATTTAATGCCAAAGCGGTTACCGCCTCTCTCCCGGCCAACGGCTCCCTTATTTAAATGGTGTGGGTGAAAGCATAGACACAGTGAAGGGAACAAAAATGTAAGTGGAATAGCTGCTTCCCCACGACCAGTTTGATGTGGCCTGCTGCAGACCCATTCTTAGTCTCCAGGCCACCCTTCTGAGAATTGCTTCCTATTTTGTGTCATGTGTGCATGAAAGAGAGAGATGGGGCAGTGAGTGAGATGGGTGACTTGGCTGCTACACTGTGGGTGGGAAGCCTTGCAGTGATCCATAGGACAGGGAAAGAGAAGAGAAGGCAGAAGAAGAGATAAGACAGATCAAATAGAAAAACCAAGAATGGCCTAAACTGTGGGTGGCTAACCTAATCCATCGTCAACACTTGGAAGGCAACATGTAAAAGTGGGCATGGCAAAAAAAGGGATGCATTTAGTGGGGTCTTGGAGGAAATATATCTTTTTATCTGGCTTCATGACATCACAGAAGGGGACCCATGGGAGCAGTCAATTTTCATAAAACGACAGATTTGGTTGGGGTCTCAGGGGCCTACAAAATATCCCTTGTGATGGGCAGGCATGGCCTTCAGACTGTGGGTTGCAACCTTGATCTAAACTATCATTGTTAGACACTTCTCCCACCCCAATAATCAGTGCTATAAAACCTAATGATACCAATGATCTTTTGAAGGATGCACATTTTATTCCAAGTACTGAATGCAGAGATCCAGACGTGGGAACTGTATACATAGCACCTTTTGAGGTTCCCATTTCTTTTGTGCATTGCTTTTCTTGGATATGGGCCTTAATGAATTGTCTGACAATTGCTCATCTTCATCATATATCTGAAGCTCTATGATGGCACTTTAACAGTTCCTGGAGAGAATCTTGGGCACTGTAGTTGGTTACGGGTGATGGAATCTGTACCGTTGTGAGGTCAGCACCATTAGCAAACTACAATTCCCAGGATTCTCTTCATGACTTTTAAAGTAGTACAATCCTGCTTTAAAAATATGTTGTGGATGTGACCTTAATGTCTCATTTCATGGAATATTTGAATGCAATTACCGTATTTTTCGCACTATAGGACGCACTTTTTCCCCTCCAAAAATGAAGGGGAAATGTGTGTGCGTCCTATGGTGCGAATGCAGGCTTTCGCTGAAGCCTGGAGAGCCCCACCGCCAGCCCCACAAGCTCGGGGGACAGCGGGAGAGGCGCAGTGCGCCCTTCCCGCTGTCCCCCGACTTGGTTAGAAGGCTGGCGGGGGGAGAAGCCTGCTCCTCCCCCTCGCCAGCCCCGCAAACTCGGGAGACAGCGGCAGGGGCGCAGCGCGCCTTTGCCGCTGTCCCCCGACTTGGTTAGAAGGCTGGCGGGGGGAGAAGCCTGCTCCTCCCCCTCGCCAGCCCCGCAAACTCGGGAGACAGCGGCAGGGGCGCAGCGCGCCTTTGCCGCTGTCCCCCGACTTGGCTAGAAGGCTGGCGGGGGGAGAAGCCTGCTCCTCCCCGTCGCCAGCCCCGCAAACTCGGGGGACAGCGGCAGGGGCGCAGCGCGCCTTTGCCGCTGTCCCCCGACTTGTCTAGAAGGCTGGCGGGGGGAGAAGCCTGCTCCTCCCCGTCGCCAGCCCCGCAAACTCGGGGGACAGCGGCAGGGGCGCAGCGCGCCTTTGCCGCTGTCCCCCGACTTGTCTAGAAGGCTGGCGGGGGGAGAAGCCTGCTCCTCCCCGTCGCCAGCCCCGCAAACTCGGGAGACAGCGGGAGAGGCGCAGCGCGCCTTTGCCGCTGTCCCCCGACTTGTCTAGAAGGCTGGCGGGGGGAGAAGCCTGCTCCTCCCCGTCGCCAGCCCCGCAAACTCGGGAGACAGCGGCAGGGGCGCAGCGCGCCTTTGCCACTGTCCCCCGACTTGGTTAGAAGGCTGGGGGGGGGAGAAGCCTGCTCCTCCCCCTCGCCAGCCCCGCAAACTCGGGAGACAGCGGGAGAGGCGCAGCGCGCCTTTGCCGCTGTCCCCCGACTTGGCTAGAAGGCTGGCGGGGGGAGAAGCCTGCTCCTCCCCGTCGCCAGCCCCGCAAACTCGGGGGACAGCGGCAGGGGCGCAGCGCGCCTTTGCCGCTGTCCCCCGACTTGGCTAGAAGGCTGGCGGGGGGAGAAGCCTGCTCCTCCCCGTCGCCAGCCCCGCAAACTCGGGGGACAGCGGCAGGGGCGCAGCGCGCCTTTGCCACTGTCCCCCGACTTGTCTAGAAGGCTGGCGGGGGGAGAAGCCTGCTCCTCCCCCTCGCCAGCCCCGCAAACTCGGGAGACAGCGGGAGAGGCGCAGCGCGCCTTTGCCGCTGTCCCCCGACTTGGCTAGAAGGCTGGCGGGGGGAGAAGCCTGCTCCTCCCCGTCGCCAGCCCCGCAAACTCGGGGGACAGCGGCAGGGGCGCAGCGCGCCTTTGCCGCTGTCCCCCGACTTGGCTAGAAGGCTGGCGGGGGGAGAAGCCTGCTCCTCCCCGTCGCCAGCCCCGCAAACTCGGGGGACAGCGGCAGGGGCGCAGCGCGCCTTTGCCGCTGTCCCCCGACTTGTCTAGAAGGCTGGCGGGGGGAGAAGCCTGCTCCTCCCCGTCGCCAGCCCCGCAAACTCGGGAGACAGCGGGAGAGGCACAGCGCGCCTTTGCCGCTGTCCCCCGACTTGGTTAGAAGGCTGGGGGGGGGAGCCTGGTTTTGCGGGAGGCGGGGGAATCCCCCCGCCTCCCAGGAAAGCCAGGAGAAGCCGTGCAGCCCTTTTAAAAGGCGCGTGGCTTCTGCCGGTTTTGCGGGAGGCGGGGGAATCCCCCCGCCTCCCAGGAAAGCCAGGAGAAGCCGTGCAGCCCTTTTAAAAGGCGCGCGGCTTCTGCCTGTTTTGCGGGAGGCGGGGGAATACCCCCGCCTCCCAGGAAAGCCAGGAGAAGCCGTGCAGCCCTTTTAAAAGGCGCGCGGCTTCTGCCGGTTTTGCGGGAGGCGGGGGAATCCCCCCGCCTCCCAGGAAAGCTAGGAGAAGCCGTGATCTCTTTAAAGGGTTTGCACGGCTTCTGCGGGCTTTGGGGAGAGGTGAGGGAATCCCCCCACCTCCCAGTAAAGCCAGGAAAGCCCTGTGAAGCCCCTCCGCCAAGGAGAGGCTGCACGGGGCTAAAGGGGAAGCCAAAACAGCGAGCGGGATCCATCCCGCTCGCTGCCTTGGCTTGATCCATAGCTGCATGCAACCCCTCCGGCAGGGAGAGGTTGTGTGCAGCCTGTACGCTGCTCTTTGGGGCTGCGGGGGGGAAAAAGATTTTTTTTCTTGAATTCCCCCCCTAAAAACTGGGTGCGCCCTATGGTCCGGTGCGCCCTATGGTGCGAAAAATACGGTACTAACAACACACACACCGGCCAATGCTGATGGCTAGGGGTGGGAGGTAGTTTAGTAGGGCACATAGGTCTCTGTCTGTCCACCTCCACCAGTAGAGAACAGCACTCTTGATATGCCATGATGGGTCCAGTTAGGATGGGGGGGGCAGAAGCTTTAGATCCAATGGACCCAAAGCCCTGTGTATCCTTCACAGGACCCAGTCCTTAGGCTCATCAGTTACAACAGCAAACCTGTAAACAGAATCACATGCCCCCCCCCCAAAGATATGAGCCCGGATTCCTTGGGATGTGGCAATAGATCTGCACTCATCTGAGCCCCCAAAGTTGGATTGCTCTACCTTAATAGCTTATGTATGAATGCTGGCTACGTCAAAAACCTGCCCTGCATTATATTTGATTCTTATTTACCATGTTCTTACAGCACAGGGTCAGCCTCCTCTGCAACTGCTTCTCTATATCTATCTTTAATATGTACTATAAGCGAACTTGCTAATGATGGCTGAATGTCATTCTCTTACAGCTCCTAGCTGTTTGAATACATTCCAGACACAGAGCTAAAACCATAGTCACCACTACGTACACCCAGCTAGAAATATTTTCTTAGAACAAACCTCACCTTCGTCATAAAAGCCAGACTGGATTTGCAGAATCCGAGGGAGAGAGTTTGGATCCAAGGAATGGATGAAATTCTTCAAGCTTGAGGCCATGGTCCGTGCAACAGCTAAAAAAAAAAGTATTTAAACAGAAATACCTGGTAGGATGCTCTCTGTTACCTCTTGCACATAGAAGAAGAAAGGCCTGCAAAATCTGAAGCAAGCTTTCTGTGGAAAGAGAGAGGTTCTTGAGCTTTCTCAGAGTGAAGACCACTTCCTCTGACTTCACGTTGGGTTGGTGGAAGGCAGTCATAGGAAGCTAAGAGAAATGCACAGCAGCACCTGGCTATATACTAGCTTGTGCTTGTGCCATTTTGGGCTACAGGAAATACAAAATACAAGTGGGTTTATGTCAGTGATACAGAAAATACAGAAAAGGTGGCGACAAAAGAACTTGCCAACTAGGATATGGTTTGGTACTTAATGCAGCTGCAACGATGCACACACAACAATAATATCTTGTCTTAAACCTTTGATAGTTTGACACTGAACCTCTGGAACATTAAAAAGTACTGTTTTTTCTTCTTTTTAAGGAAGCCACAAACTGTCTTTGAACAGATGAAATGAAACTGTTTTGCTGCTGTTGTTTTGCAGAATTCATAAGGGAAGTGAGATAGTTTAAAGGGAAGGTGCCATCTATAACCTGCAGTGGCTAGTCAAAAGTAGCAGGAATGTTTGTGTGCGCACAATGGGCAGCTGATGAGCATGCAAAGGGTGTAGCTGATGAGGGGGTCTAGCTTGTGTATCCTTGTGACGCACCCTGTCATTTCACCACATGAGGGAAGGTCGCTTTGACCTCTGGAATGTTGTTTTGTTGGCTGTGTAGACCACGCCCATTCTGAAGGCTCTGAATTGTTTTGGTGAGAAAAGGAGGCTTCCTGGTGCGGAAGTAACTGTTGGGATCAGTTGGTAACGTTACAAGGTAGATCTGAATGTTGTAGCAGTGATCGTTGCTTGGAGAGGATGGGGGGGCAAGGATAAATGAGATGATTCTGAAGGAAGTGGGTCAAAAAGGGAAGTGAGATGGTTAGCTCAGATTCAATTATATTTGCCTGAAAATAGAGGAATAGCACACTATCCCACTTGAAGCACTGGTAATGACATTTTAGTTCAAGGGGGCAAAACACACACACACAGAGAGAGAGAGAGAGAGAGAGAGAGAGAGAGAGAGAGAGAGAGAGTGTATTTTCTTTTCTTCGATCTCATATTGACAAGAACCAGATCCTGGGGGTCCCATATGGCTGGTCCATGAGGCAATTGTTTCTCATCTCAGACAATTATTATGGAAATGCAGCTCCCACATATTGCAGAAAGGGGGAATTGAGATGATCATTAGTTTGCAGCACTTTCCATATGAGGAAAGGCTAAAGGCCATGATCTCAATGCTTACGCTTTATTGACAGCCTGGGGAGCAGGTTGTGCATGTTGTTTTCTAGTCTGAGGGAATGAATGTGCAGCACCTTTGTGTATGTCTGAATTTTCCCTGATGTATCTGAGTGCTTGAATTGGATAAGCTTCCCTGCATTGGCTTAAAAGAAAACCAGCTTTTTATTTTCATCAAAACACAAACCAGCATGAGTACTTTGGACAAAGTTTATAAGAGCCTGCTAGATCAGATTGATGGCCCACTTAGTTCAGCCTCCTGTTCTCACAGTGGCTGACCAGACGCCTGTGGAAAGGTTGCAGGCCAGATATGAGCACATCACTCTGCCCACCTGCAATTAGAAGTCTCAAAAGGACAGTATATCCGGAATAGTTCAACTGTTTCGGAATAAAGTTTTCATCAGTGAATAATTATCAATGAAATATTCATACCAGTGGGGATCATGCTAGTGGATCAGTGCTCCGAAACAGTTGAACTATTCCGGATATACTGTCCTTTTGAGACTTTTGTGAGACGTCCTCCTTTGAGAATCGGCTTGGCATTCCTCACTATTCATTGATTTGTTTGATTCTTTGTTTGACTCTGAGATATATAACAACTTGTATATTTTGTGAGATGTGTTGTATGATATATACATCATTTTGAAGTGCCTTATTTGTATATTTTGAATGACATCATAACCAGTTATATATACACTAACAGTTATTAGCCAGCGTGTTGCGTTTGCATTTTTGTAGATTGTTACATTTTGCAACGCAGGGGTTTGTGTTTGTTCACCTGCAATTCCCAGCAGATGTGTGTAGGAAGCAGAGCTGGCTCACCCATGACACAGGCTAAAGTGCCCGCCTCAGGCGACGGAAGTACAAGATGTGGCACACCTGCTGCGGCCAAGAGGGTGGTTGGTATATTAGTGTATGGCATTGCTACTCGTCTTCCCTGCCCTTGGGTGGAAAAACTGAGCAAGCAGCAATACTTTAAGGAGTACCCCAGCTCCTGCAGAGTTCAGTGACAGCAAGCGTGGGGTGGTGGTGGTGGAAGAGGGGTGTGACACAGCAGGCCAGAAGATGACAATTCCCATTTCACCTCAGGTGGTGGGACCAGGCCACCCCTGAAAGCTCTAATGGATTCAGTCCTGATTTGGGGGCATACACCAAGATTTATTTTCACCAAAGGAATATGTTTTGAATGTATGGCTTATGTGGGCAGTGCAGTTTGTTGATTTCTTGCCTTTGGCTAACTGTCCTAAATCACAGGTGCCTGTTGATCATCTTAAGTGATCCACTTGTGGTTGAATAGCAGCCCACATGATGCATCTGCACTGGACTGGGATGAAGCTCGTATCAAACTCATTACTTAGTAGAAATGCAGGCACGTTTGTTTTTTAAAGACCAGAGCAGAAACATAACTGGTCAGAAAAGATATACAGTCGTACCTTGGATCCTGAACGCCTTGTTGCTTGGACATTTTGGCTCCCGAACATTGCAAAGTGAATGTTCCAGTTTGCGAATGTTCTTTGGAACCTGAACATCCAATGGGCCTTGCGCAGCTTCCGATTGGCTGCAGGAGCTTCATGCAGTCAATCAGAACCTGCACTTTGGTTTCCGAATGTTTTGGAAGTGGAATGGACTTCCAGAATGGATTCCGTTCGACTTCCAAGGTACAACTGTATCTAGAATCTGTCTCAGAAAAATATATTTCTGACATGGAGGTATTGGTCTGTGTGGCACTCTTGCAAGGGTAACCATGGACACCTGGGTGTCAAGACTTTTCCAGAATAAAAAATATAGATATGCAAAGGAAGAACATTTTGTAGATAATCTGCATTTTCTTTTATGCTGTCATAGCTGACAATGAGGCCCTCAATACAGTCTTTTGAACCAAACTACATTTAAACCATTCCCAGGGCACCGAAAACCTTATTCAAGGGCACCATGGTGCACACAGGTGCCAGGTTGGCAATCCCTGGTTTATAGCGATTGAAACAGTAATATATCAACTTGCAGGTTATTTTGTTAGTATTCCCAGATTCTTAGAAGCTAATATGAAAGTAGTTGGAAATCGTTGGCCACTGATGTTGCTCAGGTCCATTGTTGCTTAGGTTTCAAAGGTTTGCTTTGTGCTGTTGTTGCTTAGGTTTCAAAGGTTTACTTTGAGGGGGAAATTATTCAAGATCCTCAGGTTACAAACCTCTTTAGTTTTCAAGATGGGAAGAGAGATATTTCACCTGAGTTTTTAAACTACTCTAAGGAAGCTATTTTCAATCCCTGTTGTGTACAAGGTTTGGCTGATGATTCCATTGAAGCAGCATCCATTGAAGCTGACAGTCTTATAACCTAGTCCAGTACAGCACGTTCATGATTCCTAAGGGGTTTTTTTGGTTATGGTTTTCAAATATGCTGATTATTTTCCACAAACCAAAACATCTCCTCAAGCAATCCTAATGAATGGGTGAAAGTCTTTATGGCAAAATAAATATCTTTTGTCATAGGCAGCACCAAATATTCAGGAGAAGGTGAAAGAATATATTACTTTGTAGAAATACTTCAGGTCCATTAAAGGTTTGCTTTGAGAAGAGAATTACTCAAGATCTTCAAATTACAACAAAAGTGTTTTGAAATGTGTTTGGCATATCTTCAGTGCATTTGTGACAGCTGGAGACACACACAGGAGACTGTTTTTGAATTAATTTTACAGCTCAATCCTCCTGTGGTGCCTGGTGATGCAAGCTGTAATTTATTTTTAAAGAGGCCACAGTGATTCTTGGGTGTCATGAAAGAAATCCCTGAAAAGTATTTATACACAATCTCTGCTAAAAGGAAAGGACAATGAATTCATTTAAATACATTTGTGCAAGATGGTTCTTCCCAGTGGAATCTGCACATTCACTTTCTCTAATTATTCTTGAAGTTTTGCCTATCAGCTTGCCTATCAACTCAACACATGGGAAAGGAAAACAGCTTGACGTTTCCGGATAGCAGAGTGCTTTTACAATAGCATATGAGAAATCAGCTGTTATTTCCTTATCTTTCTTAATATCTAAGATTCTGATGTGGTGTCTTTTATGTAGAAGAGCTGCTAGCCGCATGGATCACACTTAACATGTGGAGACATTCCTTTCTCGTTTATATAATGAGGCTTCTCTGAAGAGATTTGGGACCTCCTCTCTTTCCCCAACCCCCCATGGTTTAGGAGGAACTGCTCCTAGAATTATATTCTCAAATGCTGCATTGCCATTTACATAGTTTGTTTGCCACAGTAAATGTAGCACCCCAGGTACCCAGAACCTTTCATGTAGCAGGATTTTGAAGGCTCAGCTGTACAGGCAGTCCTGCAAAAATGTTATCCTGTGAACTGAGTGTTCATAAGCATGCTGCTGGAGAGGGAATGCTCAAAAATAATGAATTAGGTTGCAATCCCAACCTAAAATTAACCCCCTTGCAAATAAGTGGTCAAATTCCCAGCATGAGCACACTTAGAGGAATTCCAACTTAGCCCTCTTCCTGCATACTAGTTTTCCAGCATGGTAGGTGTTTCAATATAGGAGGAGCATTAAATATATATATTCTACCTGGAGTGTGAAGTGGTGCAGTCCGTTAGACACCCTACAACTCTTACCACCTCATTCCTTATTTAATCTTCTGCATGTGGGAAGACCTGACTAACAGTGAATAAAATTGTTATTGGTGTCTATATGATTAATATTAATAGAGAGAGGCTTTTTCTGCCTCACGTTAGTTCACAAAATAAAACATTTATTTTAATTCTGTATGGGTTGCAAACTTCAATTTTTCAAAAACCAGTATGAAAATGTGATGGCGAATAACGGGTAATACATAAATCAAGATTGCAGTTACTGATTCTGCACAGTGTTCATGAATTATTATGGTTACTATCTGTAGCAAACTGTTCTGTACATCAATCTTCAGTTTAAAAATTCCCATTCTCCTCATGCTTTTATTTTGATGGAAAAGCTGGTACACCCACAGTATATATAAACATATTTACATTGAAACATTTAAAGTTGCTATTAAATTAGGTTTTGTTTTACTTTCAGATTGTATATCCTTAAGCAAAAAAGCAGTGAAATATCTTGACACATTTCAGTGGGATAATCCATTGTGTGTGTGTGTGTGTGTGTGTGTGTGATTTGTTGCCAATGAACATTAAGAAAACTAAGTCTTTGCAACCTTTCTCTATATTCCAGAATTCATGGCATATTTTTCAAGGTCTACAGAGAATGTATCTATGCTGCAGACATGTCTGTTTCATACCAGCTTAACTATCATGGTTTTCTCCTTCAAAATCATGAAAATTGGACAAGGTGGTGACAATTCTTAAGTGTTCTAGCTCATTTGAAGAACTATATACTTTAACATTTTACACGACCGTCTTCAGGCTTGACAGGACCATTGATGTGCCCTCTCTGGTCGCTTTCCTATACTGGTCTACTCCCTGGCTGCAGGCTTATCTAGTGGCAGTATCCATGATTTACCACAGTGGTGTTTCATAGCTGTCTGCCACTTGAGGTGGGGCAAGCTTGCAATCTGTTTTGGTGGATCCTGTTGAGGCCCCAGCAGCTGGCTAAAGGATCCAGGTGTTAATGATGGGCCTGAAATTTTAATACCATGTTTCCTTTCTGTTTGCAATATAATGTTATGGGATTGAATTTGGACTAAATCAGTGTTTCCCAACCTTTTTTGGGCAAAGGCACACTTGTTTCATGAAAAAAATCTCGAGGCACACCACCATTACAGCCCCGTGACGTCAGCGTGCAGCGTCACGCCAGGAGGGACATGAATTGCTAGCAAATTACATAATCACCTCCTTGAGGGTTGGCTCATCTTCTCCGAAGGCAGAACCCCATTAATTAACAGCACAGACTCACACCATAGCCAAGACGAGGGGGGAAAACCTCAGTCATGCACAGTCATGCACATGTGGGGGCTAAATGAGGACGAAGACCGGGCAGAGAGCAGGGTTCAAATCACCCCACCTGGCCAGGACAATCCCTGGGTGCTCCCTTGGGCCACTCGCAGGGCTGTTGTTGCGAGGATAACACGGGGAGAACCACGCGCCCCCCCGGGAGCTCCTTGGAGGAGAAAGCGGGCGATGAATGCAATGCACGAAATATATGAGAGGCGACCAGGTTTTGCAGGTGAGGGGCCCCCGCCAGCCTCCGCTTCCAACACCCGGCGCAACGACGCCGAAGTTTCCCCCTGGGCTCGGCACGGGGAGCAGCGCTGCTCCCCCCCGGCTCCCCTTCGCCCTCCCGGCTCTCTCTGCCGCCCACTGGGGACCCCCCTCACCTGCCAAGTCCGGAGCACCGGTGGAAGTTGCATGCATGCATGCAGGGCGCCGCGTTGCCATTGCATTGCACTGCACTCCATGCAACGCCTGCACGCATGCATTGCCTTGCACGCCCGCCAAGGGGTCTCCCCGCGGTCCGATGCGTCCCCTCCGGCGCGGATGCAGCATTGCAAAAATAACCCCCCCCGACGCAGCCCTACCTGGGGGGCAGCCTCCGCCTCCGCCGCTCCGCCTCCGCGGGGATCCCCGGGCTCCATCCTGCCGCCCGATCTCCGCGGGGCGCAGGCAGGCTGCGCGGGGTCTGCGCGGAAGAGCCCCTGCCCGCCCGGCCGCCGCCGCCGCGCTCATTCCATGGCCGGGAGAAGAGCGCTTCAAACAAAACGCCCGGCCTGCCAGGCCACGCTGGGAAACGTAGTTTGCGCACCCCGCGCGGGCGCGAAGCCCAAGGGCGAGGGGACTACGGATCCCGGCAGCCCCCGTGCCGGGGACGGAGGGGGAGAGGCCGGGTGCAGGGATGGAGGGACGGGTGGGCGAGCGAGTGAGTGAGTGGCAGCCGCCAAGCCTTGGCCGAGAGCCAGGAAGGGCCTCCCCGGAGGAGGAGGAGGAGGAGGGAGGCACAGAGCGGGAGGGAGGGAGGGAGGGAACCCCAGGGGTCATCTAGTGACGGCGCCCCAATCGAAAATTTGACTTAAAAAAAAAATCTTTCGAATTTTTTAATTTTTCCCGCGGCACACCAGGCAGCATCTGGTGTGCCGCATCTGGTGTGCCGCATCTAGTGTGCCGCGGAACAGTGGTTGGGAAACACTGGACTAAATGACTCTTGGGGACTCCTACAAGCCTGTTATTCCATAGCTGTAAAATGGGATCTGGAGAGTAGAAGGACTACAGATACTGTCAGTCCAATTTATTTTGTCAAGCAAACAGACCTAGGTACCTCGGGTTAACTACTTAATTTGTTCCGGAGGTCCGTACTTAACCTGAAACTGTTCTTAACCTTAAGCACCACTTTAGCTAATGGGGCTTCCTGCTGTCGCCATGCCACTGGAGCACGATTTCTGTTCTCATCCTGAAACAAAGTTCTTAACCCGAGGTACTATTTCTGGGTTAGCGGAGTCTGTAACCTGAAGCATATGTAACCCGAGGTACCACTGTATTCTGTTAAGTAACCTATTTGTTACATAAGGTAGGGGCAATATGTTGCCATAGAAATTAAATCTGAAGGAGCTGGCCTTATGCAGACAGTTCAGCAAAATAAGAACAGCAACAAAAATGCTGTCCTCGTTGCTTTTGCCACCCTGACCTCAGAAGGTCAAGGATGTCAAATATAAGACCTTGAGGCCCTTACTATAACTTTTTGAGTGGTATAAACAGTCAACAGATATTAGATCAACTTCAGGGCTAGTAAATTGTGTGTTCAGACCCAGAAACATCCCCCCTAAATAAATTCACACTTGACTCAAAATTTTGGTTTTGGTTCTTGGCAAAATTTAGGCCACAACTTTATTGATTACAGAAAGTTGCATAGGCTCTGGTTCAACTAGCTCACTGCCATGCAGGTAGCGCTGACCCAGGGTTCCAGCATAGGTCAGCCAAGGGTGAACACCCGGATAAGCAGAAAGCCGGGAACGGGCTAACTCTGCTACCCAAATGTCCCCCTGGACTCAGGCTTGGGCACAACCCCCTCTCAGGGGTTGACCAAACCATCGATGGAATACCCTTCACATAGGAATGGCGAGAATGTTCTCCCATCCATAGTACCTGAACCAGAGCCTATCTGCAACTTTACAAGTTGTGACGATTTGCTATGTGGCAGGCAAAACCCAAATGGCAACAGCCAATCAGCCAAGTGGGGAAAATTCCTGCCATGCCCCTGTCCCAATGACAGATGACACACAACGGCATAGTGATGTCAAGCGCAAAGCCCTAAAAGTAGGGAGAGGTCTGCGGGTGTTCCGAATGCATGCGCCGAAAGAGGAAGCTCTGGGTCACGTGCATGGGCATAAATAGGTCCCTCGAACTGTTTGGACTGCGTCCCATTGGCCAGATTGCACCCAGCTTGAGGGACCTACCAATCGGGTGTTGTGGCTGACCAATCGTATCCGCCTACAACACAGGGTGTTGGTTTTCCAGGTCTCACCGCAATACATGCCCTCTTTAAGGGAGGACCCGATCTATGGGTTGCATTCATCTAACAAATCCCTTCAGCGCAAGCCCTGCACAACTGCTTCTGCTTGTGCAAGATGGCTTCCTTCCCACTCCTCCCCAGTGCCCTCTCAGTGCTCCCCCCCCATTGCAAAGGAAGGCTGGGGGGGGTGTTGCTCCATCTAGCAAGCTGCCTGTTATATATAAAAGATCATTCAAAATACTATTAATCCTAAATTTATATTGGGAAAAGTGTGTGTGTGTTTAGTTCAGTATTTTGATACGTGTAGCTGTTCCTCAAAATTTTCAGCATCCCTTAGATTTTCTAAACACATGGTTGGATCCAGAGGAAGCTAGTTGTGACCAACTTTTCACCGTGATTTCAGTGGGACATAAGTGTTACTAATTTGTTGGGGATCTAACCCCCAGATCTGTACCTAAATGTGTGAGATCAATTCTCTAGAATTCGTAAGAATGAGCACTGTAATTTTAGTAGACAAAACCGTTTGTGGTTTAAGTATTATCGTAATGCCAAAGACACTGCCATGAATTCCAAAAAATAAATTTGAATTCTCTTATTATTTCTCTGTGTGAATGATTAAGAGCAGAACAAATAACCAGGGCTTTATACCGAGGAGAAAGAACTTTGCTGCCTTGCACCTGGCATGAAAATATGCCAGTATTATCACAATCTGGAGGGGTTCCAGCCTCGCCAGATGCTGTTTTGTGCATGCCACCAAAATTTGCATTCTATCCCAAAGCTTGCAGAAAGATTGCTTCTTTCAGATAGTTATTTTCTGTAGAGTAATTTTAAACAGTCCTTCTTTTTTTGTGTGCTCACTTAAAAGGTGAAAACAGTCTGGTGGCATAGATGGTGGGAAATAAAACTTTGTCACGTTCTGTGTTGTATATATGTATTTTTCCCCTTTGCAAATTGAAGCGAAAGGAGTTTTTAAAAGGTTTCCGTGGCTGGTGTTAAAGCACTTGATCTTGATCTTTTAGGGGCTAGAGAAAAATCAATAAGCATTACAGTTATTATAGTAAGCATTTAGCAATTCATAAATCCCTCTTTAGGTACAATAACAAATGATTGGGCAAATTAAACCCAGTTTACTAAGCCAAATGGCTTGTTTCTTTTCGTCAGACAAAAGTAATAAACATGCAGTGCAATCCTAAATGTATTTACTTAGAAGAAACCCTAATTGGAATCAGTAGGACTTGCTCTCAGGTAAGAGTAGGATTGTAGCCCAAACAGTTTAAATAGTTTCTGTTTTAGATAGAACTGCTGACAAAATATGCCCAAAGTGAATTCGAAGACTTGCTAAGGCACAAAATCTAAGGAACAGAGAAAAGGAAAAACAAATCCCCAAATTTGGCGATTCTTGCCTGGACATGATCCCAGAAATTATGGAATCTGGTTTCTCTTTCCCATCTTCATTTACACACCCTTGGAAACCCTAGTGCATGGGTAGGCAAACGAAGGCCTGGGGACCAGATCCGGCCCAATCGCCTTCTAAATCTGGCCCACGGACAGTCCGGGAATCAGCATATTTTTACATGAGTAGAATGTGTCCTTTTATTTTAAATGCATCTCTGGGTTATTTGTGGGGCATAGGAATTCATTCACCCCCCCAAATATAGTCCGGCCCCCCACAACGTCTGAGGAACAGTGGACCAGCCCCCTGCTGAAAAGGTTTGCTGACCCCTGCGCCTAGTGTCACCAGGGAAACACATTGTGATTGAATGTGTGGAATGCAGCTCAGTTCAGTACACACTTAGGAGTGAACTTCATTGAATACAATGAGACTTACGTGTGTACAGAACAGGGCTACATACAGGATTAGTATTATTAGAGAGTTGTGCTGGTCTGGCTTTTAACCTTGAAGATATTCCAATATATACAAGTTATTAGTACTATACCAGTTAAATTTGAAAATTTCCTTGATAGCTAAAGAGTCAACCTGCTTGACATTCCTTTCTTGGATTTGCAATTGTTTCCGTGATTGAAAACAAGGCAAGTCCATGTATGTTTACTCACCATTTGAATAGGTAAATTAGCTGTTGGAAAAGTTCAGGACTTAACACCTATTTTAAATTTTTCATTGTAACTTCCTTTCTACTAAACCTTTTTACTTTCCTTTCTACTGAAGACCTTTTGAGGCAGAAAAGGCTGGGTTGGCTAAATCTCAACTGTTAATGGGGAGAGAAATAGTACAACATATAGGTTTCCCCCCACAAGATTAACTTCCACAACAGATTTCTCTCTGTTCCAAGAGAAAGCACAAATTGAATTACTTTCTCATTCGATGTAGAATGGGGCCAATGTTCAAGCAACTTTCACAATTACGTTGGGATTACATGGCAGTTTCGGGAAAGGGCAGTGGAAGAAGCTGTAAACTAAGAGTCTTTGTATTCCTTGTTGGTTAGTGGTGAACTGTCCCTTTTAAGTGCGCCACTAACAAATGTTTCCCTCAAGTGCCCCTGTTCTTGCTTGTTAGCATTTGAATTGACTTAGGAGAGCTGAAAGGTTTAGTGAGAGTCTTTACCTATTATTGAATATCACATAAAGTTGTTCTCTTTTTTAGCTTTCCATTTTTTACTGTCTGTAATAAAACTACACGGATTCTTGAGTACAATTTACTCCCAACTTTCACTGAAAGCCCTTTTGTTTTTTAGTGCAGTGCTGTAGGGCAAATGAGGACATATGATTATCTTAACAGTCCCTAAATCTGAGGACATGCTGCTGCTATGCTTTCCTAGCATAACACTGAGTATAGAGTGAACCTTTGGCCCTGCATTATACAAAAACTGAACAAATTCTAGTTCCTAGATTTGCTTTGAGAAGATTAGGAGATCAAACTTTTTTAGCTTCCCAATTTTAGAGGAGAGGGTTATTTTGGCTTCATATTCTCCCAGAGACTGGTGATCTCTTTTCACAATTCTACATGGGGCACATCAAGTGTCTGCCCAGCTGCTGCATTAAACTGCAAGGGACAGGAAAGAGAAAAAGAGAGCATGCACAGAAGTGTGTGACTTTGTTAATTCTTCTTGATCTTTTTAGTCTTACTTGGATGGTAGATTCCAGAAGGTGCTGCTTGTGGAATATTGTTTTGCCCTGTTGGGGGACTCCAGCATTGAGGTTTGGCAGAGTGCGATCTCTCCTATACTTTCCAACATGTGCATGAAACTGCTGAGTATGGTCATCTGGGGCATGTTTCACCAGCATGCTCCTGTTAATCTCAAGCTGGTGTGATAGTGGAAGCAATAAAGCAGTGTCTGACAGTGGAGATGGACTGGATAAAATCTAAGACATCAAAGCTCAGTTCAGATAAGACTGAGATGCTGTTATGAGCAGATGGTTTCCTGGTCTGGATAGATGGTGTCAACCAGGTCTTGATGGGGTCACACCCTAAAGCAGGAGTAGGGAACTTTTGGTCTGTGGGTCAGTCTTTGCCCATGAGGTCCTTCCACCAATCCATGTCACTGGTGACATCAACTGATGTATATTAATCCTACATTGGCTGTGGGCTCTGTTCCAAGGAAGGAACAGTATTGTGCAGCCAAGGCAGCAAGATCTCTGTTCATCAGTTTCTCAAAAGCACTGTTTGGAGCACTTTTCCTGTGAACGGGTGGATGGCAGAAGTGTGCAAGATTCTTCCATGCTTTAATTAAGATCAGAGCGCAAAGGGACTTAAATAGGAAGGAGGAAGTATGCAAATGCCATTGCAAGTCTCCCTCCATCCCTTTTAAGCCCCCAATGTTGCTCCAGTCTTAAAGGGAGCGGGGAGACTCACTAAGGCAGGGGTAGGCAACCTAAGGCCCGGGGGCCAGATGCGGCCCAATCGCCTTCTCAATCCGGTCTGCGGACAGTCCAGGAATCAGCATGTTTTACATGAGTAGAATGTGTCCATTCATTTAAAATGCATCTCTGGGTTATTTGTGGGGCATAGGAATTTGTTCATTTTTTTTCTTTTCAAAATATAGTCCGGCCCATCACATGTTCTGAGGGACAGTGGACTGGCCCCCAGCTGAAAAAGGTTGCTGACCCCTGCACTAAGGCATTGCAAGCCTCCCTCCAGTTCCCTTTCAAGTCCTGCCCACCTGTCAGATTTGGCTTGTAGATCCTTATAAGGATCTGGCCTGTGGAACCCCGGCCTTAAAGCATCAGGTTCCTAGCATATGAGTACTCCTGATTCCATGTCATTGGAGGAATCTGTCACACAGTGTGTCTTCCATCAGGTTTGGCTGGTTACTCAGTTACAGCTCTGTCTGGATGGAGATTACCATGTAATCTCTAGGTGAGGCCTCCGTAAGTCATTTTAAATAAATAAAAAGGTTGATTAGAAAATAAGATCACCATAGCCTCCTAATGATTTGGGAGAGTAATAGAATCATAGAACTGTAGATTTGGAAGGAGCACCTACTTTCTTCTCTCTTACGGGTTTTGAATGATATTTTTCTGTCTAAATATGATGGCTCTTCAGCTTTTAATGGTGACACCAAATCCAGTATGATTTTAATGCCTTTCAAGCATATAAGAGAGCCAGCAGTAATGGCAGGTTTCTATATTCCTCCCTGCCAATGTAGCTCAACTGAAGCACAACCTCAGTATTGCATAGAAAAGGGAGGCTAGTCCCCTGTGTGGCAATAGGAGACTGTTGTTGCCGATTTTCATGTATCAGATAATAGTGCAGTTCAGCCAAAGTAAGAGTGAGCAGAGCATTTCAGCCTCGGTTTTTTTTAACCCCCCCATCTATTTCTAAGCAAATCTCATAGGTATTTGGTAGAGACTACAACAAGCAAGTTTCTTTTGTCTGCCTTGCAGCAGTAGGGAACAGGGCTTTAGCTCACTGTTAGCAGCAGAATTAACATTCACTCAAGTTTTTGACTCCTTTATTTATTCTCCATTATACTATGAAAGAATTAAACCTTATTTCAAGACTGGCAGGGACGAGAAACTTCTTTCAGCATTCATCATTATTCCTTTTAAAACAGGACTTGAATTTAAATTTATTTCTCTAAGAAAACATGCACTACTGTATATGAACGCACAGTAATGGCAGGAAGCATGTATATAAGTGTAAGCTACTTCTAAGCAGTAGCTCAGGCACAGAAGAGCTACCCTGCTGTTCTCTAGAAGACAGAGCCCAAAAGTAGAAGGTTCCTCCTCTCCAAGAAGGAAAGTGTTTTCCAATTTGCCTTGACATCTTTCTCAAAAGAAAGTAACTCTTTGCTGCCTGCTCCCCTCCTTCCAAGATACTTCCAAGAGGTGATAAATACTGCATTGGAAATCCAAGGACTGTGGCTTGCTTTAATATCAAGTGCTAGTCACACTTTGAATACACCCACTGATACCAAGTTACTTAGGTCCATTGATTCTGGTAGTTCTACAGGCAATGGCTGTTTTGTGTGGGGGGTTACATTTCTGACCCTCATGTGCATCTGTGGAGCATGTGTAAGCCCGCCCCGCCCCCTTTTCCAGCCCTTTCTTGGGTGTGTCAATGCAAATGTGCACAGTGGTGCTTCAGTTGGACGCGCCTAAAAATGAACCACGGCAATGTTTGAAACTACACTATGGGAAACTGGGCAATCACTCTTATACCCCGGCCCCCAATGTGCAATGATTTCAGTAAGGATCATAAAGTAAAAGTTGTGTGAATGAATATAAAAAGTGGATATGTCAAAGGCAGTAACCAGTGGACAGGCAAACTGGTAGGATCAACACTTGGACACGTGTGGTAGGGACATTATGCTAGACTCCATTGACATTTTTATCTGTTTGATAAATGAGCTTCTGATAATGGCAGTAAAAAAAGAAAGTGATATAAACTGTATCCTTATAGATTTTGTAAAGTCCCACCTGACAGTGCTTATTATGATCAAGCACTGGCTAGATACTAAGGAATATGATACTATGAAGAATATAATATTTTACTAAAGATGAATTGCTGTATTTTCTAGACCATCTGGAACAACCAAAATTAATTAAAATTTATGTTTCTGTAAAGTAATGACATTTTCAGGAGGGTTGCCATTGTTTGTTACTTGCGTACTACTGCGCTGTTGGCCTGTGCAGTTTTGCTTGTTGTATAAATGTGGAAACTTTTAGGATTGGATAATATTGAACCATCTCTCAAGATGTATGCTATTAAAATGGAGGTGGAAAGGGTGTGTGTGTATATACACACATGTATTTTTGGCACCATAGTCCAGTTATTGAAGGTTATGAATATTACTCTAAACTAAAAAAAAATTCCTTCCAATAGCACCTTAGAGATCAAATAAGTTTGTTATTGGTATGAGCTTTCGTGTGCATAAACACCTCTTCTTCTTGTATCTTGTATTTTTTTTATTTTGTTTCAACTATGGCAGACCAACATGGCTACCTACCTGTAACTAGAACATTATTAGAACATTACTCTAGTTTGGGCAAATATGCACCTTTATGGACAAACAAGAATGAGTTTAGTGAATATGAAATAATATATTTTCAAATCTTAAGTGGTTTCTGTTTTATATCTGATGAAAAGAAAGGCAGTGTTAGGACCAAGATAACTGTGGGAGGCAGTGGTAGACAGGAGTGCCTGGCGTGCTCTGGTCCATGGGGTCACGAAGAGTCGGACACGACTAAATGACTAAACAACAACAAACTGTATGTTTAGGGTGGCTTTACAAAGAGGAACAACCTTTTAACACATTTCCACCACAGTTTTACAACCACAGTTTCACCACTACTAAGATAAATTTGTTATTCTGAATTAATTAACCTTGAATAAAAAGGGTTGCAATTTTGCTACACAGTGCTTTCAAATAAAATGATTAGTGCAGTCAAAACAGGAAATAATATGAACTCAGCATTTTATAAAACTTCTTTAATTCACTCTTTCTTTACATGAGTATTTATAAGCACCTTGTAATTTACTCTTGATAAAAAAAATCAACAAGAAACAGGAATGATTTTCATTAGGAAAATATGTCCAGGCTTAAGAATGTGCATATGAAGATAAAAGTAAAAACATGGATAGTTTGCATACCAAGACTACAACCTAATCTTGAATTGATTCAATCCATTTTGGCTTTGTCACAACACAAAGCTTCTATCAACACAATCCTAGACAACCAGTGGAGATAAAATGCATGCACAGCTGAAGGTGTTCTGAAAGTTTTTACTGCAGCCAGCCATCTCACAAATGAGTTGTATATTGCCTGTAATAAACATTTATTTATACTGCTATAGTTATTTGTAGGGGATAGTGCTGTGTGGAAATTCAATTTCTTGAATTTTTTTTTCTGCTGCAAAACAGGCTCCCATCTGCTTCCATTATACAGTGCTCCAGTGCCCTGTGGTTTTCCAGGCTGCCATCACTTCCTTTTTTGAAAAAAAAATCTGATGACCTCTTCCCCTGAGCTTTAATTGAAGGACAGGAAGTCGGGAAGCTAGCTGAATGCCTGAGGTCAGTGAACTCGTTAATTTTGTGTTTAAAAGAAATCATTAATTTACTATTTGTTTTATTTATTGCATTTATATACCACCTTTCTGCCGAAGCACCCAAACGCTTTGCAATTATAAAATACTAAAACAAATCATAAAAAAGTATAGTAAAAATAATTTGGGGCGGGGATAAACAGCAGTCAGGCACACAGTGGAGAACCCCCCGCCTTTCTGTGCTTATAAGAAAGCTGATTTGAAGATTTTCAGGAAACTCAGTCCCCCAAGAAGGCAGTAGAATGCAAACCACTGGAAAGATGATTTGCAGAATGAAAGAAAGGATGGTCACAACAGGTAATTAGAACAAAACGCACCCAAATCCATGAGAATTTCACCAAAATCCCCCTTCTGATAAATTACGGATGCAGTTTATTTACTCATTAATAGTCAGTATTTGCAGAAGGAATTTAGATTGATGCACTTCTCTGTTGCATGGCTGACTGGGATGCCTCCAGCCTGTCAACATGAAAAGAAATGTGGTTTGTTTTTGAAACCAAGCATTCCTTTCTTCTTGCTCTGCATTTCACACATCTATTACTAACCTATTTGTTCCTTTAAAAAAATCAATGGAATTATGTCCACCATTGTTCAAGTCATAAGCAAGGCCATATGTGTGCAGTTGCCATTTGATTCAGATTATTAGACTCTGGGGTGGTACTATACATGTTGAGAGAACTTTTGATTTAGACCTTCCCCAACAAAGTCATTTGCATGGATTCATTCATAAGTGTGTATACAACAACAACAACAATAAATCACCATACCAGTGTTTTCTGGTCTACCTATTAAAAGTCTCTCTCTTTCTCGACTTTCACAGAAACATACAAAAAATAAGCTACAAAAATTGCTTACACTTGATTTCAGCACAAAAAAAGCTTTTTGAGAAAGAATGGTTTTGTTCAGCCATCATAAAAGGAATGTCAGTAAACAATAAATACAATGTGCTTTCCCCCCTCCATATCAACATATTTACACTTGAGTCTTTGGCTTATGTTTAGATTTCTTTATAAAGAACTTTGATCAGGCTGTCATTGCACATTAAAACAAAATAAGCCAGTTATCATACATATATATCTATATATATATATTTTCTTGCAACACATGAAACCTATAGAGACTATCAATCTGCACAGTTTTGTTTTACTTTTTAACAGTTTATCAAATTAAGAACGAAAGGAAAATAAAATGTTGACTAGAATAGATACATGCAACAGATGGTGGTTCTAGTGTAACCGAGAAACAACTGAATATACAAACACTGGAAAAATCCTACCTCGAACAGCAGACGTGCTCTGCCTCTGCTCTTCTTTATTTTTGTGGCACTATATGTTCATACTGTGTACAGGCATAGAAACAGTTCTTTATATATATATTTATATATAATTAAGATACACCATTTATTAAGAAAAATACTTTTGCATTTAAAAATTAAGTCTCCCTCTTCACTAAAATCTTTCTTCACAGGTTCAACAGCTGATGCCAAAACAGTTTATTAAATTTCTTATTATTTGGTTCACTTGATTGCATCCACCCTTTTCTCACTAAGATGATTCGAGGTACTCAAGTGCAACGTCGTAGCAGAAACGATATTGCTCCTAAGGGGAGGAATGCAAAGAGTCAGTCAGATCATGCAATAAATAAAATGAGATAAGAAGTGACATTCCTTAAAACTGCATAATTTGCTTTGACAGTATCAAGACTTTACTTTGATATGAATTTATTTTTTTGTAATGCTTAGGTGTATGTGTTGCTGCTATAGCTTGAGATGCATCTTAAAGCAAGATGGTCTAGGAATCTCTTTGTGACTAATGGTTTGCATCCCTGTGATTCTTTCAGCTACTCTACCAGATAGAAAACAAACAGTTTTCATTAATCAGTTTGAAGAACTTTACCGCCTCATCATGGACACCATTCATTTCACAAAGTCAAACAGCATCCAGCCATTAACAAACACCAGCATCTTAATACTACAGCAAGAGACCGCTCTTCTGTGCTGCTAAACTGAAAGTAACCCAAGCCCAGCTTTCCCCGTTGTGACAGTGAGCTCTGTAAGGTCAAATATCTAAGAATTTCAATTTTAATCTGTTGGTAAGTAGAGATGTACAGCAAGAGTTTGCAGCTGGACTGTACAAAGTTATGCATTCTGAGATACGCGTTTTGCTCCAAGATCCACTCTCTGTGAGGATCTGAATTTCTTTTCTCCCTAAGATGAAGATTTTCTGCATTCTCAAAGGGAGAGGCGGAGAAATTCCCCTCGCACTCCCACTGCCCCCTCCCCCAGCCCTAAGTCTAGAAACTTAATCTTGTAAGCAGGAAGTGGGGAAAGCTTTCTGAAAGGCCCCCCCCCCCTTGTTCTTTTTGGTTATCTGATCATCTTGCTAAATGTAGGGCAGGTAACAAAGCTACATGGGTTTTCTTGGCTTGCTTCCTCACCTAGCTTGAACAGCTGCTGTGTTCAAGATGGTTCACCTACATAATACAGGGACATTGAAAACATGCAACTACAGAGCAAGATTGCAATGAAATATCAGTATTTTTTTCTATTTTCTGTGTTAAAGATTAAATAGTAACCTGTGAAATTCTAGGCAAGAAGCTTATTGATTACATTACACTGTGTATGTTCTGAAGTGATTTTAATTGCAAAAGTATCAAAAACAGCCTTATTAAAAGCGCCCTCTTAGGAAACAAAACAACCCACCTAGTCCTTAAACCTGTTTGGAAATTCAGCAGCCAAGTAGAGAATACTACAGGATGGGACCTGTAAGTAATTGGAAGTGAAGGGAGGGGGAAAAGCCATTTTTCTCTACCTTCTCTCCCCCCACCCCAAGCCTCTACTACCTTTAGTTAAGGATGTTGGGGGAAATTCTGATGAAGACAGAAGCAGAAATTGCTGATGTTCACTTGTTTGCCCTATGTCCAGTGTGGAAAACAAATCTAGCATATACTGATTGGCAGGCCCGTGCAGGGAGGCAGCAGGTTAGACTTATCCTGGCTAAACCAGCCACGGGGCCCTCACCAGGGACTGGCTGCTTTTTGTTCATAACTTACCGTATTTTTCGGCCCATAGAGCGCACCTAGTTTTTTGGGGAGGGGGAAATAAAGGGGAAAAAATTATTTCCCCCCCAGGCGCGGGGCTGGGGCGGGGGAAGCCCGACCCCTCTCGCTCTCCAGGCTTCAGGAAGCTGGAGAGCTGCCTGCACCCCGAAGCCTGGGGGCGCGCTGAGCTCAGCACCCCCCAGGCTTTGGGCTTCGCGCAGCACTCTGCAAGCCGTGGGAGGGCTGCCCGAAGTCGCGCAGTTCTCCCACGGCTTGCGGATAGCTTCCTGAAGCCTGGAGAGTGAGAGGGGTCGGTGCGCACCGACCCCTCTCGCTCTCCAGGTTTCAGCGAAAGCCTGCATTTGCCCCATAGGACGCACACACATTTCCCCTTCATTTTTGGAGGGGGAAAAGTGCGTCTTATAGGGAGAAAAATACGGTAGTTCTAACGGAACTCTCGAACCCAGGTCCCAGACAAGCTCTGCACGTGCCAGCTGACTGGTATTCATTGGTTTTTGTTTTTCTTCAAGTGTACACATGCTACAAAGTTACTGTTTCCCTCTGTTTACATTGCATTTCTTTTGCATTGAAATGGTGTGGATTTAATTATGCCATTAATCACAGCAGACAGCGAGAGAACGTAGTATTTTATGCAAACCAAACTGCAGTAGAATTGAAACAGCGCTTACTGTGATCAAGATAGGTCAGAATGGAAATTGTTGTCTTATGTCCCTGC
Source organism: Podarcis bocagei (assembly GCF_964188305.1). Classification (NCBI taxonomy): domain Eukaryota; kingdom Metazoa; phylum Chordata; class Lepidosauria; order Squamata; family Lacertidae; genus Podarcis; species Podarcis bocagei. The sequence continues at coordinate 43,853,851 of NC_138127.1, forward strand.
TGTTAGTTTGCTGTATCTGACACAGCTTCATGCTCTCATTGTCTCCTACCCTTCCCATAGACCAGGGGTAGGCAACCTAAGGCCTGGAATCCGGATGTGGCCCAATTGCCTTCTCAAGCCGGCCTGTGGACGGTCCGGGAATCTGTGTGTTTTTACATGAGTAGAATGTGTCCTTTTATTTAAAATGCATCTCTGGGTTATTTGTGGGGCATAGGAATTTGTTCATTATTTTTTTCAGAATATAATCCGGCCCACCATATGGTCTGAAGGACGGTGGAGCCGCCCACTGCTGAGAAAGGTTGCTGACCCTTGCCATAAACGTTCCCTGCACCTTCCACTCCTTTTTGCTTTCTTACACTATGGGAAAATAAAAAAACCACCCACTAGCAAATATACTAATAGCTATTTCTGTTTTACTACAGGTGGTGACCATTTTAAGTGCATCCAATTGACGTGTGATCGCTGACACATGGGTCCTTTTGGACCTGGAATAAGGCAGAATAGGGGCTGGAGGCTCTTATATGCACTCTGCCGATGTGCATGGGGGTGCCGCGAACAGAACCCTCACACAAAATGGTTGCCACCTGCATTTAGAAGATGAGTGATTCCATCATCCTTTCTCTGCCTTCCCCCAAAGCATCAGAATAGGGCTGTCAAGGTCACCTGCCCCTTCTGTTGAGTTTGGTTCTTTTTCTGTTTTTTTTTTTTAAGATGGGGCTAGTCTTACCTTACTGTTTTTTTTGTGGGGTAGCCTGGTTCATTTGTCTTTTTTCTTTGTTTTGGGTCTAGGTGTGTGTGTTTTGTATGTGAATACACACACACACATGCATATATGTGTGTGTGTGTGTGTGATTCTGACTGTGTTTTTTGTGGGTTGACTAGAAGGCATAGATCATGGGGTGAGCTAACTAGAGGGTAAGAGCGACCTTTAGCTCACTACAGCTGACTTCAGGAAGAAGTGAAAAGTTCCAGAAATGCTCAGGCCATAGGGCAACTGTATTTCCTGTAAATACAGAATTCCAGTCTGGGCCTTTTAACCTCAGCCAGCTATATGAGAGCATGGATAGTGGTAGTAAGCAAGTGACTTGTGTCTCTGTGTTCTCTATAGCAGGAGAAGCCAGCATAATGCCCTCCAGATGCTGTTAAGCTCCAACTCCCATGAGCTTGGCCAACTGTCAGGGCTGAAGGGAGATAAATCCACCAACATCTGGAGGGCATGGTGTTGGCTCTATAGCCTGGCCTGTTGCCTTACTGTAGGGTCTGGACAGCCTCTTTTCTGTTGAGAGCCCTCAGAGGTATTCAATCAAGGTTCTCATAACAAATGAGGGTAGCGTGTGAAACCAGTGATGGCGGGGGCCACTATGCCTTTTCTCTTTTTCTCTCAATCCGTTTATGTTTGTTGATTCAGCAGGAACAGATGACTCCTGCCAGAGGGCTTTTGAAACTAGGTGGAGGACTGTAGGTCGCCCACCCCTGCCTTAGAGCTACTTTCTCTCTTCTTCTCTCCCAAGGTATCATGTCATCTGTAGATTATAGATTGTGATACCTTCCTGACACTGTATACCAAATCACACAGGAAATGAACTTTGAGATGTTTCAATGAGTAAGGTGTAACCACAATCTTAACAGAGATTTCCCAAAGCGAGACATCCTTCAGAGCTGACAAAATGCATTCCATTTTCACAGGCATTCAGTAAATGGGGGTAAATGGGGGTTATGCTTGGATGTGAATGTATCATAATAGGTTTCTGATAAAGGAGGGAAAGGAACTTGGAGAGTATTTTGTCTGACCCAATACAGGATCTACAATGCAGGATGCAACTGTGTTTTTATAGTCCCAGTCTTTTTTTTCTCGACAGAGAACATTTCTATCTATGAGATTTTGTTTGGCAATACTTTTTTTAAAAAAATTATTTTTGTCTGTCTACATAAAGTAACATTCCAGATCAACAAACTTACCGGTGTTTCTACCATGTTTGGCTTACTGTTCCGCAAAGTTTTTACTGCATGGAAAACGTCGATGACATTTTGCCTTTTAACCATTTCCACTACTATGCCTATGGCACAGAACATTCCACTTCGTCCACCACCATTCCTGAGCAGAAAAAAGAAAGGTAGGTTTAAATGGTTGTATCCGACTAAGTTATGAAGTTACAACAGTGACCCACTTAGTTGGGAGTAAGCCTCAATGAATACACTAGTCTTTACTCCTGAGTAGACATGGCTAGGAATCCACTTAGTGACATTCATTGATTTTTATTGGGTGGGGTTTACCGAACACCCCCCCCCCAATCATTGGAAGCCCTGCTCATGGGTTTCTGCTCATGCAACAGGGCTTTCTTCCCTCTGTCCTGAAACTGACTTGGTCAGGAGAACCCCCAGAGCTGCACAGGAGGAGGAGATAATTCAATCTCGCAAACTGATACGCTTGCACAGATGGAGCATTTGAAAACTCACATATGTACTTCTAACCCTTTTAATTAGCATTTAGTTGCAGATTCATGGCAATCACTGAACTCTAGGATAACCTTTGAAAAAGATTGCATTAAATAGAAAAATTGATTTGGAAAATAATAGAGGAGTTTATCCTTCCTCTAGCGAGTCATGCTAGACTAGTCAAGGTATGGAAGCCAGTTCACAGCATGGGGATAATTAGATTTAAGGGTGAAAATGCTATATCACACTTACAGACAATGAATTATAGTTCTGCCTTCTCCTTCTTCACATTCTTCTTGCCACTTTTCAACCTGAAGAATTAACTTCAGGAATGACCGTTTGGAGCCTGGCACATCCCTGTGAGATGCCCATCCCAAATACTGGAACTGCTGTACCATCAGATAGCCTTCCTGAGGCTGATGAGAATAAACAACATCAACAATCACAAGTAACCATTATAGAAAATCCAAAAGTTTCAGCAGAGTAATAGCTTTATTAAGACCAGTTTAAAAGCTTCAAGGTAAGCAAGCATTCACAGTTTTAATCAGGCTGAGTGTAAAACAAAAATGCAATTGGAAAAAGGATGTTGGAGGGTGTTAAGATGACATTGGGGGGAAATGTTTGTGGAAACTTAACTAGGTGAGGCCATATTGGGTGAAAAAATATCTCAGGCTGCACCAAGGGCACAGGCCAGAGAAGCATGATTGCTCAGCTGTTGATTCCCACAAAGGCATGTTAGAATGACCCATAGTTTCAGCATCAAAGTATATGCTAAACTCTACAATCCCCCATATGTCTAGGTAATAATCATGAGTTTAGCAAAGTTATCTACTGCTTTGTGTGTGACTACAATAAATATGTATTTCTCATGGAGGGGAGATGACATAAAAATAAAATAAACAGAAGGATGTGAAAACAATCTGGATTAGAAAATGGTGGTTTGGAAAGAATCTGAGAACTTTTAAAATGCTCATCGTGAAATAAATGAATATTTGTTTTCACCACTTTGTTTAATAAAATGCACCACTTTAGCATTCACATAAATTGTTATTTACTATTGGTAAACCTTAAAAAAAATCCATGGTGCCTTTAGTGTATATTACAGTGCAATTTAATTGCACCATGGTGCAAATGAAGACTTTTTGAACTATTTTGAAAACCCATAGCTAGTTGTGTGTATTTTTAAAAGCATGTATTACTTAGTGTTGAAGTAAATAAACATGACTCCCTGTTAACCATAAACATATTGCTTACCCTTGTTAAATTGCATATCCTGAAAATTCTGTTTATTACATCACAATCCATCGAGCAAGACATGCATTCCACCTGGATGGGGCCATATCTCAGCAATCCTTCCTCTGGCCAATACTGTGGACAGCCCTGCATGATATTTAATAGGTAAAATTAAATTATAGCTAGCATTGCACATGTATTTTGTGTTAAGAAATCAGTGCTTGATTGCACAACTGCAAGACAGCCATTACTGTATTGCTCCATCTTTGCAGGATGAGGCAGTGTAATTACCTCAGACCTTGCAGAAGGAGCCAAGAGTTCCCCATATTTGGTTAACATGGTACCCATTGGGGAGGAAGGTATAGATCAATACAGTTAGAAACACTATTAGCTGCCACCAGGGGCTGTTTATGGTTAGAAAGATTTATTTAAGTGACTAGTATTAGTTTGCAGTGCTAGTTACTTTGATGTCTGTTGTATGCTATGATTATAAGTGGATCTGGAATTGTGGAGTACATGCAGGCCTTATTCCCCTAGTATAAAGTGGTACATTCCAGGAAATTTTTACCACCTGATTACATCTTCTTCTAGATCACGCTTCCTCAATATACTGCCCTGCAGATGTTGTTGGATTTCAAGTCACATCAGCCCCAGCCAAGATTGGCATAGATGATGGACCCTGTAGTCCAAAACATTGGAGCGTTCCAGTTTGGGGATCAGTGGTTTACAGTGTCTCACCAACAGAGTTCATCCATTACCATTAAGAACTTACCTGTGATAAATCAACTTCATTTAACATCACAAGAGAGGTACAGCCATAGTCGTATACTAATCGCCAAAAATCTTTCACAGTGTTTGGTAGAGGGTGCTGTGTGACGATGAAAGCAGCAGGTTGTCTGTAGCTCTGCATTTTTGAAAAAGAATAATAGGAAACAAAAGCATTATGTAAATTGCAATCAGAAACAATCATGCCGTCCCCAGCACATAGCGCATGCTCAACATTATATAATGCTCAACATTATATATGAAAACAAGATAAAACACCTCAATATATTTTCTTGAAAGACAGCCTTTACTTATTTCATTAGATTTAATTTCCAAGAAAGTGCACATTGTATCAACCTTTGGCTCTGAGCCCCACAGGTTGTTTAGGTTAAGGGGGAATTTGTTAAGACATCCATGAAACTACCTACAAGTACAACAAAACAATGCCTTGGGCTCTTTGTAGATGTAGAAGGAAGCTAAGGTGGTAAATACAGCCAGAGTTTGTAAGATAAATTAATTATAATGAATAACAAAGAGGGAAAGGGAGTTTAAGTTTTATATCAAAATCTTCCAAATTAGGAAACTTATTTAGACATTCTATTGTATTTATATATAACTGTTTGGGGAACTGGAGAAAGGCTTTAAATATAGGAAGAGAACACAGGGTTATCTGGCTCACTTTGTCTACAATGTCTGGCAGTGATTCTCCAGGGCTTCTGAAAGGAGTGTGAGCCTTATCTGGTGATTGAACCTGGAAGCATTTTCATGCAGAATATATGCTCTACCATGGCACTATGAACCTTCCCCATTGGACACATGTACTGGCATACAAACAAACTAAACTTTGCATGTACAGATGGTAGCAGCTATGCAGGATGTTGAACTGAGTATTATTTCTCCACTGTTCTGCTTGCTAATCCATTATTTCTCCTGGGACTGCACTCATTAGCAAAAGACAAATTGCTAGAACTGGCTGCAAATTAACATACAAATCATGGAGGTCCTTCTAGAGTTTTCTTTCGTGAATTTTCAATTTCAACAAGCTACTGAAAGCATGAAAAACTCGGATTGGAAAGTCAAGAGAACCACCACTGTGCAGCCCATTTTACCAAACACTGCAAGACAGCCAACAATATTTCTTTAACTAGCAATATTTCTTTTAACTAGCTTTAAGTAGCAATTATTATTTTCAACTTTACTACCCATCATTTCAAGGCATATTACACAGACAAAGGAAACGGTTCTTACGTCCATAAGGGCAGCATTGATATAGTTGCTGCTCTCTCCATCAATAGTAATTAAGAAAGGCAGACATCTGTCAGGTGGCAGCATATCCATAAAGCGGTTCTTGTCATGATTCCTTGGCAGGCATGCTATGCTGCAGTCTTCAGCTTGCAGCCGAGGAGTCACTGAATTCAAGGTCTAGAGGGCAGAGGAAATCTTTGGTACAATATAGCTCACCCTACACCAGACCAGATTCGTGAATAGATTTCGGCACCAAATAGCATTGCTAGGTGGGACTGCTATGAGACAAGCAAAGGGCTTGCCTTCCTTGAGTTGTAATGTATTTCAGCCATGACAGAGACTGAAAATGAATTATCTGCATTGGTTCTCAATCTGCATTCCGTCCAAAACGAAGAAAAGAAAGCATTGTGTGAAATTCATGCAAAGTGTTCCACCCCTATTTAAAATGCAGAATCACCCCTGGCAGGCCGAAGGTCACTGCTGTTCAAACAAATTGGCAGCCTGTGGCAATTACAATCAGACAATTGTACTCCACATTTATAGATGACTTTGTAAAGCACATAATAGAAAGAACTAGGTTATACATTAGGCTCAATGCAAGGAGGTGGCCAAAGGTTGTGAATCTGATATACAAACTGGGAGAAATTATATATAACTAGAAGCAAAAAAGATTTTAAAAAATGCTGGTATATAAAAGCTACCAGCAACTGAAAATACCTGAAATTCATCTTTGAGATGTGAAGAGTTTGTCTGAGAGTCTATTCTAATCATATCAAAATATGCAGCTTTGAATTCACAGACAGGGATGGCAGTTTCACCACATAAGCAGGCTTCCAAAATTGCATCATGAATAAAGATATACTGCTCCTGCCAAAGAAGGAACAGAAGAATAGTCTAGCAATATTTTTTTTTTAAAGTCACAAAATCTCTCTTTTAGATAACTTCTCACTAGGAATCTTATTCAAGGAAGCTTAACTCAATCCATTTTTTATACTGCTTAAGCGCCTTAAGTACAGTCCATTCCTTAACTAGGATTCACTTAATCAGGGCGATTTCCTGAGAATGGCAAATTTTTAAATCTAGAAATAGCAAAAGCCTCAGTAATTTGCTGAAGCCAGAGATTTAATGTTTTTTTGGGGGGAGGTATTTCCATTTTTATGTTTCTGCCAGCCGACCAAATTTGCTTGTTACTGGAAACAGCATTAAAAATAGATAGCTCTGGATAAATGCTCTGAACATTTCCACATGCCAATAACTATCAGCAGGGATATACACACAAACCATTCTGGTTCAGCTGTATAATATTTTAAACCTCTTTCATGCCCACCTTCCCATTAGTACTCTGGCCTGCACCAGTTGCTCATTCTTGCTTAGTGGGTTCTGTGTTATTTCTAGGACACCCAGGCAAAACACATCCAAGAAGGGAACTGGGACCCCCATTATTAAGAGCGGAGAAGCACTGTACCTCAGTCTGTACCATATTGATGCGGCGTGAGCGTAATGCTTTGACACAATTGTAGATGTCCACAACACCTTCTCTTTCTGCCATGTCTAGCATTATGTCAATTACAATGTAACAGCCAGTTCTTCCAGCTCCAGCACTGGAACAATTCAGAAAAGGGTTTACAGAGTATTTCCGCACTTAAAATCACAACTCCCCCCTCACAAATTAAAAACCCTAGTCATTATATAGGCACACATTCTATTCTAAGAACCCTTTCTTTTGTGGCAGTTGTAGTAGTAATAACAGTATTAGTAATAAACTGGGAAGTAGTAGTAGTAGTAGTACTTGGGCAATACTGATGTGTTCTTGTGTGCCTTCATTCACTTGCATTTCCAGAAGAAGTTGAGATAGTCAACAGAATATTTTTTTTCATCTATCCAAACCATATTCATACCTCAATGTAGCTGAAAACTTTAGAAAACATAAAATAGAAACTGACTGAGTAGGACAATGAGGAAGCCTGGACGTTGGGCAATAGTATCATTAAGCTACGTCTGTTAAAGTGACAGTTGAGAAAGAATAAACCAAGTTGAGAAAAGTAAACAAAGACCGAATCACACAGTGTCACACTAAGACAACTTCACAGGAGACTACACAGTTCATGCACACATTGAGAAGTTATAGAAAGTGCATCTACCTCTTCTCTACACACCTGCAATGCACAACAATAGGCCCGGCACTAGGAGGATTGGAGAGTTTAACACGGCGTATAAATGAAAGAAGGCCTGTTGCATTGTAAGGGACACCGTGATCTGGCCAGCCAGTAAAGTGGAACTGTTTAACTTCACGGATTTCATTGTAACCTCTCTGTCGAAATCGAAAAACAAAAAGCAGACAATATTTTTTGTTCATCTGATGGATTAGGGAGCAGGGAAGACATTCAAATCAAAATATTGAATTTTGAGACAAGCACAACATCTACCAGAATCAATAAACATTTTTGTTAGTATTCTAAGCCAAAAATGTGACAACTGTTGCTTAAAATGGGACTCTTGCAATTGAATTTATGTGCGACTATAAATATAATCTGTCAGTTGATCTTTATCAGCTTCCTTCATAAACCCAATATAATATTGAATGCGGCACTATTTTCTCATTGTATCTTGAAAATTGTACATTTACAGAGCCAATGCTGCATGTATTATAAAATTACAACTGCATATGAAAAGGTTTTCCCAAGAAGCTAAGCATGAAACACATGTGCTAGCATGGAAGTAAAGATGACAGTGCAAAACTGTTCTTAAGGAAAGCAGTCCTGAGGAGTTAAAGACTGAAATAGTACATAAATGACAAGACTACATTAGAAATGCATGAAGCTTTACACTAGACTAACTGACCTGGCCTCATCACAGAGCTACAAGGTACTTCATGGAAGACAGAATGATGATTAAAATAAATGCTCCAAAATAAAAAGTGAAAATAAAACAAATGCAGGTGAATAATACGCAACTTGCATAATGAAGGAAATAAAAAGTAGTGAGGATTGTAAACTTCCACAGTCCCCCTCCCTTCCTCTTCTCTGTTGCTGCAAAAAGGAGATCAGAAGCATATGCTTCCATTTCTAAAACCAGCTAATTTTCCCATTAAATCCAAATTTTAGGAGTTGTGGTTCCTTTGAACTCTAGTGCAAACAAGCTAGGATCAAACCATAGTTTCAGACTCTTGAGTTTAAACAAACTAGAGTTCATCAAGTTCAGACTTTAAAGCCTTTGATCATGGTTTGTTCTGAGTGAAACAAAATACAATCACTGGTTGGGATTCAACACTAAGCCAAGTGTCATAGGTAGTGGTCTCACGCGCTGAATTCAGCCAAGGAATGAATCAAAAAATGAAACTCATTATGCATTACTATAAGGGACTAGTAAAAAATCCATAATAGAGCTTAGATAACAAAATGCTTACATTTGGTTTAACCAAAGTATTATGTAAGTAAAAAAGGTAAAGGACCCCTGGATGGTTAAGTCCAGTCAAAGGCAATTATTGGGTGCGGTGCTCATTATGCTTTTCAGGCCGAGGGAGCTGGCGTTTGTCCACAGACAGCTTTCCGGGTCATGTGGCCAGTATGACTAAACCACTACTGGCGCATGGAGCACCGCGACGAGTGCCAGACTGCAAGGAAATGCCGTTTACCTTCCCGCCGAAGCAGTACCTATTTATCTACTTGTACTGATATATTTTAGAACTGCTAGGTTGGCAGAAGCTAGGACAGAGCACAGGAGCTCACCCTGTCACGCGGATTTGAACTGCCAACCTTCTGATCGGCAAGCCCAAGAGGTTTAGACCACTGCACCACCTACATAATAGGGACTATTATGTATTACATTTTGTGAGCTGCTCTGGGGGCCTGTTTTGCCCAAAAGTTAGCATAGAAATAAATTTTAACATAACAACATAATGTAACCTAGTGGCAAAATAGTTTGAGACATATTTTAAAGAGAAGATAGGCAAAATGAATTCATATGAGGATAAAGAAGTCAACACGTGAGTTGTTAATGGATGTAGATAAGGGATTGTAAGGGACAGAAGTATTGGCAGGACAATCACATGGCATATATGATCATAGCACCAACATTTGCTAAACTTGCAATACATTTTGTATACATAATAGTTTTAGATATACTTACCCTTTCAAGGGTAAATGTCCTGACCACATATTCAGCCAGCGGTTCTACTTCCACACAAGTAACTTTGAAGTCCCCATACACTTCAGTGTCATCAGGCCAATACTTGTAGCATTTAACCTGCAAGGAAAGTTTTGAAAAATCTCCAAACCAAGGAAGGCAAATGCACGAAAAAATGGGACATGTTCAATGTCTTATTAATTCTGCCTAGTAATACAATAATATATATGCCATTACATAAATGAAATAGCCAATGAAGATGCTTCAAAAATAAAGGAATCAAGTTTTAAGGGGTGATCCTACAGCAAGATCTCCTGGGGTGAGTAGCTTAGGATGCAGCAGATTTCCGTTCAGTAGGCTGATGCCTGGTTCAACTGGAGCTAAATCCCCAATCCCAGTTGAGCCAAGCATAATCTCATCCTGGGGTAGGAGCAGAGAGGGAGGACTTAGATTGGGTACTAAGCCCATTTAGCTCAGTCACCTGACCTTACAACTCAGTATAAAAGGCTATCTTACAGGCTTGTTTTCCCTCTGCTAGGCTTAAGCAAGGAAGAGCAGCAGCAGCAGCAGCAGCAGAAGTTCTGCAACTGAATGGGGTTTGGATCTGGTACAATCTTACTCTGGCTTAAATTATACTTGCTTGCATTTTACACCAGCTTTTTTGAAGATAGTATTGCTCCCTTACTCTAATCAAGCATTCTTTTTTTTAAAAAAAACCCCTGGTACATCAGATGTTACCTTTTTTTCTTTAAAAAGGAACAGTGTTTACCTACTTATTCCATTTTTTCACAATCATTCCCCCCCCCCTGTTTTCAGAACCATTTCGCCATTTTTTCTAACTTACACCATCAAATGTCCATCTTTTATTTGTATGTCATTACAATAAGCAGAGAAAGGCTGAAATACAGTTTAGGGTCTTCAGGAAGAGTATAGCACAATGGTATATAATCACAAAGTCTTTAGCAAACTGGTCAGATAGTGTTGGACTTGGAGCTACACTCAATTCTCTTCATTAATCCAATACTTTATCATTTGTGCACTTCAAGACATGCTATAGTTGATTAATGCTTCGTTGAACAAGTTCATGGGGGGAAATGATATTGTGGTTTCTTGCCCCATATATGCTTATCTCATCTCTAGGCCCTTGGTGTGCTTATACATAGGTGTACACATAATGTGACTCAGTCTAAATCACATGATTGATATACAACATATATCAATCAAAAAGTTGGGGATATGTGTGCTGGATTTTAAGCACACAAGCCCTTTGACATGTTACACACATATGAATAAGTGAGGACAAGTTCAGTAGGGTTCCTGGCTCGCATCCAGGGAGATGGTAATCTGCTCTGGCATCTTTAATTTCAAATTCTGGTGCCTTTATTTCAAAAGCACTGATTCAATTTTCATTAGCAAAACATTTACAGTGTTCAATGTGTTTCCTAAGGTTTCAGCGCTTTCTAAGGTACTACTTACCCGTCCAACCTCAACTAAATTTGTAACCATAACAATGCACGCAGATTGTTCCTGCCATATCATTCTCCAGAAATCGTACACCGTTTCGTGGACTGGACCTGAAAAGAAAATACTCTTAAATAAATGTAAAGTAACTACCAAGCCACTGATCTCTAAAATACCTGCCAGTTATTTCCTTAGGTATGAAGGACTCCAGTAATCCTCCCCGGACCACTGCACATTTATAATTTATGTTTCATTAGTGCTTAAGTATCTCACTTAAACCAGATTATTAGGCATTAAGACTCTTCAACTTGGCATTATGCAAGAAAACACTGAAGTACTAAAAATCAGTAATTTTAATATGGGTTCATTAGCACATGAAAAGTCATCTTATCATAGTTCTTTACGGAAAACTCTATTTGTCCTGCTCTCCTGCTGTCATTTTATTACAGACAACAGAACCTCATGGTCTGTCCGTGATAGAACTTTGCAGTTAATTAAAATCCAGCCATCCTGTTCCCCCATAGGATGAATTTCATTGGCAGTGGCCCCTTATGTTTCAGTCTAATACCTTAACTTAATAAGCCCTGCTTCGATTCTAATTCTAATAAATTTATATCCCCTTCTTAAATTAATGTAGGGTAACACCATCATTGACTACTAGTCAGGACAGGTTCAAGACAGTGTATAACAAAAAAATAGCTGCTAGGAAGCAGCAGCAGGCAAGGATTATTGTACCCATGTCCTCCATGTGTGCTTTCTCTAGACACTGAATTGGCCACTGTGGGAAATAGGATGTTGGACAAGACTGGCCTTTGGTCCATTTCTGCAGGGCTATTTTTATGTTCTAAGGAAAAGACAGCACTAAATAAAATAAATATTGTTAGCTAGTACATTAGGCCTAAACTAAGCAACAAAGAAGTTGGAAACAGCATCTGTCCTTACATTTTGAACACAGCTAGAGTTGTTGTGGGTTTTTGTTGTGAGTTTCCCCCTCAGGAGTAAATGACAAACAAATGGATCTTTACAGACACTTTGCTATGCAATTCTTAAGCCGATCAAAGAGCTGCATCTCTATTTTGTTATTTGTACCTACAGTGGACTATAGTAAACATTTTGCAGCAAGCATTAGGTGCAACTATATTAGGTGAAACTTAACCAACAGTATTTAATAGTACTTAATTTTATATAGCTCACACAATTATAATCTGATATGCTAAATTACTTAAAATACTTAGGCTCTATTTTAGTTAGCTATTATTTTCAAGGTTCTCCTATTGTAAAATGGGTTCCATGGGTTCAGCTAAGCACTGAAGAGATAGAAATCTCTTCAAGCTTAATGGGGCAAAATTCACTGCAGTAATGGTTAATGCTTCATTATATTCTCCAGAAATGATAACCTTAAATTAATTATGGCCCAAATTATTAAGAAGAGTTTTTGCTATGACAAGGGAGACACTTCAGATAAGGCAGAGGACTTGCTTCTTTGAGGCAAATTATCTTTCTTTCATGATTATTCTGCCTGGTTGTAACTATTACCGAGTTGATATAGGTGTAAAAAACAAAAACGAAAAACAAGGATCCATGACTCCAATAGAGAGCCCCACATTCACTGCAACTAGAGAAGGGGTTTGCCCTGAAAATAAACCAAACTGTTCAAATGTACCAACTGAAACACTCAAACAAGCAACCCTCCACCCCCTCGCCAAACTACCTCCCCACACTTTGGCACAAGGGGTAACATGCAGCAGAAGGCTCCTAATCCAACAGGAGGAATCTTGTGGTGTCTCTTTTTTGCTGTGCAGAGCGTTGTTGCTAGCCAGGGGTCATGCGGCAGCCTTTCTCCAGGTCAGGTTTTTGTGACATGGAGTAGGGTTAGGAGTAGAAGCATGCTCTCACAACCTTCCACACAATGGCTGGAGTAACCCTTCAGACACTGTCCAAAATGACAGATACTCTGGCAAACTCTTACCTTGGGTTGCGATGTAGTGACTTGGCCTTTGGTATCCCTGAAACAGCAAAATAAGTTGATTTCTACAATGGACTATTATTAGCTTTGAAAGTAGAATCCAGTAGGGAAAATGAAGGCACACCCAAGACATTTGTAGGCATCCTTTTCAATATATGGTAGTCGTAGCTGGTCAGCTATATTGCCTAGTTTTAGCTCTTATTATTTTTTGTAAAAAAAAACTTCCAAGTAAAGTGCTGGAAGAGAAATGAAGTCCCATTGATTTCAAATGGTTTCATTTCTGAGTGAATGTGCTTAAGACTGGATGGAAATTTCATATAACCTAATACAACATGTACTTTACGTAATATTAGATCAATGCTTCCTGATAGGTGTCATGTGAAATCTACAACTGGATCTTTGCTAGCATTAGTTCAGTGTTGAAACTATACACTTTGCCTTCACTTTTATGACTGAAATAGTTCTGTTTGCTGCTCCATATAATAAGCCGCAAAACAATCACACTTAATTAGCAAAAACTAGCTTCCACTATGAATGCGCAAAAAATATTAGAGCCATAAATAACAAGCAGAACAGCTGAATGTTAGAGCTGGACAATGTGTATGTGTGCACAAATTCAAAATCTACATGCAATGTTGTAAAAATACTTTGTGCAGTTATATAAACCAAATTTTAGAATTAAAACAAATTGTGTGCATATATAATACTTTATATAAAGACATGTATATACACATGCACATATAGTACTACTGAATTTTTTCTACGCTATCATTTTCAAACATTGGAGAGAGCTCCACACTATTCAGTGTATTAAAACTACAAAAAAGCAATAATAACCAGAACCCATGGAAATTATTTCCAAGTGCCATTTTTTGTTAATAGCATGGCACAGCATTGTAAGAAGAAGTAAGCAATTTAGTAGTGCTGGCTTGCAAGGAAAGGTACCTATATCCCCTTGTATACAAATGTGAGATATGAGCCTTATATGCAGTGCTAAAGCTCCTGTAAACACCTTCTTCTCCAATGTTCCCTCAATAATTATTATGTATTATTCTTGTTCTTAAAAATACTTCTGGAGGAAACAACTTTGTGTAATTTTCCTCATATGAAACACATTCTACTGAATTGCTTGAGCTGGGAAATTGCTGCTATGAAATGAACACCCAAAGAGAACTTGATATTCAAATAGATTATATGTTTATGAATTTATTTTAGTGCACAATTTAAAATTTTGTTGTAATAAATTAATTAGCTCTGTTTTGTATATGCTAGTAAAATAACATTTCTGTTTCCTTAAACAGAATTGTGTCCCTCGGCATTTAACCAAGAACCTGTGATGGTTTTAATAAGAGGACTTCATGCAAAGGTCCCTAAAAATTAGAGTGAGTTGCATGTGCTAGGCCAATGACTTCCATTTTAGAGAACAATACTTCTGCAAATTTATCAGCAAAGCCACCAATTTTATATTGACACTTCTCAACAACAAACTGCTGAGTCATTTCCTAGTAAAGCATACCACATTCATGGGTCTTAACATTTGTTGTATTGGATTTAGTCACGCTTAGATTTAATGGATCTCCACTGTGACTGAGGCTAAAATCTGAACCCTATTTGCCTGGGAGTAAGCCCCACCAAATTCAACAAGACTTACTTCTGAGTAGGCATGGTGCAGATTGCACTATAAATTGCCTAATCTCCAATTTTTAGTTTCAGTGAAATCATATCCAAACCCTTCCCCCGCCTTATTTCCATTTGTTTCTCTTGAATAGATATATATTTTGTGTCTCCAAAACATGTCCATACTTGCCCAAGACATAATCTCTGGTGGAATCATGAAGCACACATTATTAGTTGTGGGGGCAGGGGAAAGAAAAATGGAGAGAAACTCCTTGTGCTAATGGGACAACGTCAGTGGATACAACCTATGTCTCTAAATATATATGTTTGTGTATATACTATATATACCATTACTGAATTGTCCCCAGCCCATAAGAAAAGTGATCATAACTGGACTCCCTTTAACAAAAGGAGACAATTCACCACCATCAAGAACCCCTTTCGTATCATAACCAGGTCTCTTCAGAATCAGCACTATACACCAAACTATCCAGCTTCTCACATGAAAATGGAATGCAAAATAAAAGCTACTGACCAAAGCAAACAAAAATAATACTCAAGCAAAATGCGATTTTTCTTTAACAGATAAGGTCAGCTGGTTTAGCTGATGGTTTTCATGACTGCACTATAGGACTATCTAACTTTTAAAATACAGGTACAAACATAAATTATTAACACAAAGGAACATTTAAAAGACCAGATATATAAATGGGATTAATTAAATGAGGCATGCACATATATCTAGTAATAAAAATTAGAAGAGTAACACAACTGAGAATGTTTGCTATATTAAATAGTCATAACAGGATGCTGTTATTCACATATAGTGGTACTTACATCCCTGTACAGCCAAATCTACAGCCCAAATCAAAGTCAGATGTGAAAGAAAGCACAACAATGTCAGTGAGTACTAGGACGGAGAACAAGGAAAAGTGTACATTTTGTTCTTAATTGGGGGGAAAAAGCTGTCATTCAGTTTGTAGGAATTGCATGCAAAAAAGTTTCACAGAGAGAAGCTGGAAAGAAAAAGACCAAGCTGTATCATCTACTTACATCAATGTAATTAGCATTAATGTAGTCTGAAGAAGGATCATCTTCCACAGGTTGTAATATCACTCTGGAGTGGTCATCTGTAAAAATATTGTGTGAGTCAAAACTTGTCCAGGACAAATGTACAATAGGTATGGATGGATGTAAACTATGATAGAAGGGACTGGACTAGCAGATATTAGCATCTAACAAAACAGACATTTTAGTGGATGCCTTTAATCCAGGGATTGCCAACATGAAACCCTGAAGATATTTCAGGAGAAAGTCCTGACAATAGACCATGCTGGCTGGTAGAGTTCAGAAACATCTGGAGGGCCCTATATTGACTACTCTGGTGTTTAAACTTTCACCTGAGCAGAAGCAACACACTTCTTTTTTTAGGAGTTCCACTGAAATATGTGTATATGCAATGGATGATGATAAGTAGGGGCATATATAGCTGTCTTAAACTAGACTTCATAGCTTAGTTCAGTCTTTGATGCGTGACAGCTACTTTAAATAGTTCCATGTGGCAGCTGCTTCATTGTGATGAGCTTTAGCTCAAGAGCAACCTGTCATATGAGAAATTTACTTTTAACACTGTCATTTAGGTGGATTTGCAGTGGCATGGATATGCTGCACATCACTCTAGTATAGTTCCCCCCATCCTAGCCCCCTCCAGATATTTTTATGCTACAATTGTCAGGGAGTCGCAGTCCAAAATATCTGGTGGGACCATGTTGGGGAAGGCTGGTCCACTCAAATGGCTCAGTGGAATTAGTTTACAAGCAGGGCGATTGAGAAAGGCCATCAGAGAAATTATCAGTGTATTGGAGGAACGGGGAGGAAGAAGATGCACTCACAGACAGTCCTATTTATTCCCCATCCCCCAGTGGAGTAAAAAGGCTTTTCAGGAGGAAAGTCACAAAAAACACAGTTCACCAAGCAATAATGGCACATAGTGTAATCTCTTGGTGCCTTTATCACTACCAAAGGTAGTATGCGAACTGAACCCTCAACAGTTAAGAATCTGGCCCACCACAATCACTAAAATGTTCAGCTCTTGAAAAATTGTGATTTGAATGCATACTCTTTCACACATCTGAATATGATGGACAGAGAAATCTAAGCCTTTATCAGCTGTTTTCCCACTAGCACCGTGATAGCAGATGCTATTCTTGTTGTAAAATGGTAATCAAATTTTGTTTGTGCTTTGGTCTTAACTATCAAAAGCTTTACTCCTGAGGATCTGTCAGGGTTCTTTGATTCTAATCACTGCATCAGAATGCACCAGCAGTAGACAACTGAAAAATCAAATATGGTGTAGCAGAAATGCAGTGAGAAGTTAATTTAAATTTAAAAAGAACTAAAGAGAGGGGAAATTGGTTTGCAGAAAAAACTTTTTACTTGTATCTTACTACCCCTTTCTCTCATTCCTTCATTCATTTCTGATTATTATAACATTATTTAAAATTACCTTTTATCTGTACATAAATAAATAAATACCTGACCATATTTCTATCTGTAAGCTGCTTTGCCCCCTCAGGGAGAAAGGCAGAATATAACAACAACAACAACAACAACTCTATCTTGCTTCAACACACCTACCACCTTCACCCAGCACCAGTTCAGCTGAAAGGCTACACAACATAGCAAGGGACCTGGGTTCACTCTCATGTTGTTGCTAGGCAACAATCAATCCATTGAACCAAAGTAGAAATTGTCAAACTTAACTTCCCCTGATCTCTCATTATAAAGGTAAAATGTGATTCAGTCAACAATTGTGGCCCTATAATCTGCATGATGTAGATATAATCAATGTGGTGTAGTGATAAAAGTGATGGACCAGGAATAGGGAGAGCTGTTCAGATCTCCACTCAGACTCACCATGATGCTCAGTCACCATTTCTCAGCCAAATCTACCAGACAGGGAAACTGGATGGGTGGGGGAACCAGGTATGCTGTATGAGTTTACTAAATATTCATCAACATAATGAAATATCCACTTTTAACTTACATGCGATAATGTTTCCATATCTATTCTTTGTTCTGTTTTGATCCTTTTTTGCCACATCCCAAGAAGCTGACTGCCCTTCAAAGAAGCTCTTTATTTTAAAAAAGGGGGGGTGGATGAGATTAAAATTCACACATATTTTTGCATTTATTTCAACATTTGTTTTAGTATTCAAAATAGCAACCACCTACATTTTTCCATTAGAAATAAATGTAACAACTGGTCTGGAAACTTCTGATGGGGGCAGAAGCAAACATTGAGCAAATTCAAGACCTGCTACTTTAAACTGCAAGAAGTGTGTGCTTCTTGCTTTCGCCTGTTTCTCTATCCCTAATACAAATAACATAAATTGTCCAACAACAAATAGGTAAACATGTGAAGAAAGAATTTCCCAGTTAAAAATGATTTCTGTCACAGTGACAAAAATAAATCAAGTATTTCTTGAGTGAAACACCACAATATGGACTTGCCCTAGCATGCTCCTCATTCACAGTAAAGTCATTTTTATGGCATGCTGTTCAAACATGGCTATCGGCAGTGGCAGATTTTGGTCTTTAAAATTTTAGTCCTGTATGAGGCAAAAATTTGAAACCCCCTGCTCCTCGCCTTCTGTTCTTTCAATTCACTGCATTATAGTTGCAAAGCCCTGCAGCACCCTCTAGCGTTAGCTCCCAATGTGGTCACACTGGTCCAAATCTGCCACTGCTATAGGCTCTGTACACTGTCCCTGTACCCTGAATTTTTTTACAGGGTTTATGCACATCAACATAAGGAGTCCAGGGGCCTATCTAGTCTACCACCCCATTTCCCACAGTGGCCAACCAAAAGCCTGAGACCAGGTAGGGTTGGATGGATCCACCTACCACAATCCTACTCTCTCCATACCTTGATAGCAACCAGTTATCTGACATAAATATCAGTGTTAAAACAGCTGACTTAAGAATGGTTATGAAAAAATTGCTGCAGAACAGGAGGGACTTTCGGTAGAGAGTGGATGTTTCAAGCACACCCTTTGTAATGCTTTATGACATAGCTGCTAAAGCAATGAAATTTCAAAGTTTCTCTTTGGGATTATTTCATTGACTCATGGTTCACAGAGAAGTGGTCTTTTAACAATTTAATCCCAATTAAACATTCATTTTAATCTTCTTGTAATTAAGAACTCGTGAAAACAAGAAGCTGTACTCTCAACGGGCCTCTCCTAAGTTATTGAAAAAACACAGCTGTTGACATTTTTACCTCATATTCTTCTTTAAAACCGTAGCTGTCAGATGTTTTCATGAGGTTGATATGCTGCAGCAAATCCGCTACTCTTATAGCAGGATGTAGTTGGCCTGTTTGGTATGGAGACTCTGTTCCTTCGCAGAGGTAGCGAGGCACATCGAGCAGACGACTTGACTCTGCTGTTGCACTGTGGTTTTCATCTGTGGTGATATTAATCCAGAGAATAAGAATTAAACTCAAATACTCCAAGATACAATCCAGTTTTAAATCAGCTCGCTGCCACACTGTAAAGGTTTTGGAAGCCACAATAAGGAATGTGCACACAACAAATGTGTTCTGGCTTTTTGAAAAGCATTGTTTTGGGAAAAGGTCTGTTCTTATCTCGAGAACTAGGCAGTGCTAATTTCACTTGGGACCAGGATGACAGCACAGAATATAATTTTACATGTCCCCCCCCCTATTTTTAAATC
The DNA here is from genome assembly GCF_964188305.1 of Podarcis bocagei. Lineage (NCBI taxonomy): Eukaryota > Metazoa > Chordata > Lepidosauria > Squamata > Lacertidae > Podarcis > Podarcis bocagei. Next base: position 43,873,436 of record NC_138127.1, read on the forward strand.
AAATTCACTGTCCAGCAGTAAATGATTGAACTCAGTTTGAGTTGGCCAACTCTAGTCAGCACAAATTGCCAGAACAGGCTCAAACTGCTGTTCAGCTTTTGTATACAGCTGATGGGCCTTGGGGTAACTTACAACACTATTGCAACCTCTATATGCCCCATACATATACTGAGTAAGCAGTAACCTTCTATTTATGGCTGCCTTGGAGCCCTCAAAACCTGCTACAAGCTCACATGGACTTGTTCTCTGTGATCTATCTTTCCTTAAGAACATGATAAGAGTAAATGCTTCAAGCAAAGCTGTCAATCTTTGCTTGGACCAGAGGCTGGCTTTACATTTTATGGCTGCTGCACAGAGGTAATTCATGTACCCTTGGAGATTTTGGAGGTGGGGAGAGAGAAAAGGAACCATTGCACAAAAAGAGTTCACCCTGAGATAATCGGTATGTGCAACGTAAACTGAACCATTGTTGGCCTTCAAGAGTCTCAAAGGGATCTTGTTTTTAGAGAGGGCTGTTGTCTTCACACTCTGCTTAAGTGTTTTTGGAGGTATCTGGCCAGGCACCAGAAACAGAATGAACAAAATTCACTTCATTCAGTGGTGCAAGTTGGGGAAATGTCCAAAAGAAGAAGAAAAACAGTGCTTTATTTTGCCATGGATTCCCCTCCCCCACCCCATTTTGGATGTTCATTAAGTAACAATGAGTGGATGCCAATTGCAAATACAGTATTAGGCAAGTTTCTGGTTTTAAAGTTGGAGTTAATGTTTTCAGGTGAAAATCCATAGCAAGTATATGGTTCAGCATACTCATGCAAACTTCTTTGTGTTGCTCAAATTTATTAGTGGCAACAGTTTTCTGTACCTTTGGTCCCACCCCCGTAAACAATGCAGGAGAAGTACATGCTATTGTTTTTAATTTTTTACAAGTATTCCAGCACAATTTCTTTTACATTATATACCATTTAGACCACATAGCATGCTTTAGTTTTTCCTTCTTGTATATTTCTGGTCAGACACTTGTGATGTATTTAGACAAAAAAATAACGTAAGGTAATTTTCTTATGATAAAAATGCAAAATAAGCATGTCAAATTATACCACTCTCTGGGACATCAGAAAAAAATTCAGTGTAAACTTAAAATTTCCCTATACAAGCTACACCTGTTCAAAATTTTCTGGAAAATCCACCTCGCTACCCTGATCTGATCCAGCTATGCCAATTTTGCATTATATTATATATATAAAGCTTAATCTGACGATCAGAGTACCTAGTGCACACACCATAAAATGACGCTCTGATGTTAGAATCAGTACAATAAAATACAGCTAAAGGCCCTTCACATTTTCAAATACATCAACTCCTTCAACTGAAATCCCACTCCACTGACATAGGTATATGTTCAAATTAAACTTGGGTTTGACAGCTTCAGAATGACTATAAGAACCCACTTGTCTAGCATGATAGAGCCCTATCCAGCTGCTTGCCAGCCACAGTTGCCCCAGCCAACACCTGGGAAATACACCTGGGAAATACATGAAAAAAACCACATGTATTGTATGGCAGAGCTTTGCCAGTAGTCATTTTCTACAACTATTTCACATTTATTTTGAACCAATCTTGTACAAGATGCTGGACAGAACACAGAAGCTTCCAATTTGGTAGCAGATTACTTGCATTCCAAATCCGAATTTTAGGAATTTACTTCTTCCAGACTGATCTGACTCCACCAACAAGAAACATTTGAACTAACAAAGTGGGGTCCTATTTCAAAACAGACACATATCAAAGTCCAACAAAGATCAAATCCAAAGTCATTTTTAAGTACCATAAAAGCAATCATGTTATTATATTAAAGTAAATAACCCCGCTTCTTAAATGATCTCATGGGGTTTTAATTTGAATCATCGTGTGCTTCATTAAACTGAGTAACAGTGTGAATGACAAATCAAAGTCATATTAAAGACAGTATTTCATTCATTATACCATATATCTTGTAATATAAATCACCTCATTTACCCAGCCAACATTCACACAATATACTATAAAGCATGGTTCCACAGGATGGGCATCAGCCTATGCAAGGCTTAGACTTGTGCAATCCCAGTTTACCTCTTCTGAGGAGGATTAGTTTAGAAGCTTTTGTTTAGTAATAGGTTGATTCTGAACAGTAATGGATGTTGTTTGGACAGCTAAAACCCTGGTTAATGTTAATTATGTTTTGTTTGAAATAAGCTAACTTGAAACTATGTTTCATGGCTGTGTGTTCTATGGTTCAGTGTGACATCTCAACACACTCACCCTGGCTCCTCAAATACTTACCAGTTATAGGGACTGTAGCCCATTGAAGCATTAAAAAAAGCAAATAAATCTTGAGACATTCGAAAACTTTTTTATGTTAGAAAACAGTCAAAGCTTAAGCTTAAAAGCTGTAGAAGCATTATAACAATGGTAACTAAAATAGCTTCTACAATTTTGGAATCATAAAGAAATCTAAACAACTTTGTGCCATTTTAATCACCACAGACATGCACATATTACAAAACCATTTTTTTGTATGTATGTATGAAATGAAATGAAATGTCAAATATAAAAAAGGAAGAATGAGCAATGGTATCAAATCTCTAGCATAAATACAAGCTCTCATGAACTACATTTTGCCTCACGTAAATAATATTTGTCAATGAACAACAAACAACAAACCACACTGTGATGTGAATGCATGCTGAAACTGTCAGGCCCCTTTCAGTTTTGCCCTGGGGTTGCTCTTCACAGCTGCCTGTCTCACTAAAATTCGAACAGATTAACCTTTGCATGTCAAAAGATTTGTTTCACCTAACTCAGTTGGAGGTTTTGATAGCTCTAATGTCACATCAAATATACTTGTGTAGTGAGTACATGGCAGAAAGAGCCTCTTGATGAGAAGGATTAGGAAAACAGCACCCAATCAGCGAGTTTAAAATTAGCAATTATTTAGATATGTTAATTATAATTTAAAGCTGTAATCAAATCATTACTAAATGGCTGAAGAAAAAGCATGGGGCATTTGACACAATGCTGAATGTGTGCATAGGAGACCCACATCCATATACCTGACCAGCTATGGAGCCCTGAGTTGGGGCTACTATTATAGTATAGTAGACCTGATTTCAAATCCCTACCCAGTCATGATGCCCATAGGATGACTTTGGGCAAATTCCCAGCCTACTCCACAAAGTTTTTTAAAGAATAAGGGGGAAAGGGAACCATGGAAGCCAACCTAAGCTCCTTATCATAAGGGCAAGGTAAAAATGTACTATGTACAATGAACTAGCTCCATCCACCTAAGATAAGACAGGGAAGTGTGGTTCTCAAACACCACTTCTTGCGTGGCGAGTTCCCGCCCCCCACCAGGATAAATAAAGACACGAGACACCATGGTTTAAGGTTAAATGGGTGAATTAGGCCACAACTTTATTGAATTCAGGAATGAGAGGCATTGGCTTAGGCACTGGTCCTAACGACTATCCGGCTCCAGCCCATTTGCTGGAGACACGGGGAAGGGTTAACACTATATCGGGGGAGTCTCCCACCGAGGCACGTCGACTAGGAGCTCCCCCGGGTCACTGCTCGGGGGCGTGCCTTTGGCCCACACCTCCATAGGCTTCGGACAGGGCCACGCCCCCCGGAGTCCTTTAACGGACCACCCTTCGCTCACTGGGGGGAGGTGATGGCGTTCCTCCCCCCCCCACATCCTCTTAACCCCTTCTTACCAATGCCTACCGCCAATGCCGAAGAGTTGTGACAAGTTGCTACGAGGTAGGTGAAAAACCAAATGGCTGTAAATTGCCAATTGGGAAAAATTCCTACCATGCCCCATGCGGCGACAGACCGAAGTCCATAGCAAAGTCAGAGACCTACCTAGAGCCTACCTAAAGGGAGGGAGGGTGGGAAAACGTGGGGGCTATCTGGCGAAAAGAGAGTGAGCCCCCTCTGCGCCGGCCCTAAATAGGGCAGACACGGCCGAGATTCCCCTGCTCTCGCGGGGGCTGAAACCAGCCCCCGCTCACGTGGGGGGTGGGTGTGAAGCCCGCAACCCCACCTCCTGTGCCACATTGTAAGCTGCTTTTTAAAAACAAAAACTGGGGTATTTTTAAAAATAGTTTGTGATATGGCAAGGGAATCTGTAGTTCAAAGCTGGGGAAAATGAAGCAGTCCCATGGGATGTGCTCAAACCTTAGATAACAGCTAAAATGGTTTTTTAGATTCTGGCCTAACTCTTTTAGCTCAGAAAGTTATAACAAGTTCCAAAGGGCCTGAGACACGGACATCTAAAGTTTTTATTCCTCATGTTATAAAATCATGTTCCAAAGCCCCCAAACTGCCATGTATTTTGGGGAGGGGAGGGGGATGCTTGAATTCAATATGGCAAAGGGTGTGGGAATTTGAGGCGGTCGCTATACGGTGATAAGCTTTTTGGGTATGGATCAGTTTCCATTGGAATTTGGATCCATTTCAATGCAGTTTCTGGCCAGCATTTAGCACTTGAGTTCATTTGGTTGCACTACTGGTTGATTTATGCTAGGAAAAGGATAAAGCAAATGTTCCTAAGCTGGCCTTTGATTCGACTAAGATATCCTTCTGGATTACTGTATGGGAGACTGGGAGACAATATTTTAATGGTTGCTGCTACCTGTCAGGTAGGTTCCATAGGACTCTATCTTGAATCACATGCTGATTAGGCTTCAGGATTAAGCTGTCTGCAGATATGGACTGGGAATGGCCAAAGAAATGTTGAATGGGTTTCTGGATCTGGTAATGTCTGGACTGAGTTTGTTAGGCCACATCCTTAACAACAATGCAGTACTACTGATGATTTGATAGCCTTTGGCCTACTCTGTGGGAAGTGCACTGGCAGGCTGAGGGTGCCATTAAATCTGGACCTGACACTCCTTGTTCAAGTAGCACTTGTGACACAAAGTGCTACGGCTGTAGACCCTCCCATCTATTATTGTTTGCATTCGTCTGACTTGAAGGAAAATGGAGTACGCCTCTGGGGGTGAAGTCAAAGGGCTGCATTAGCAGCACCAAAGCGAATTCTCTGAGGTGCAAGCCTGGGCAGTGTGTATGGAGGTCCTGGGCTGCCCAGACAGCATCGCTGATGTGGTCCAAATCAAAGCAGAGGAATGCTTTTGGCACCAGCTTGGCTGCAGGAGTTGCCAAAATGAGGCACACAAGGTGCCTTCCAACCATCTTAGGGACTTCACTCCAAACTTGTATCGGGTTCTCTCCTTAGTCTTTTCTTCTCCTATCTAGGCTCTTGTAACATCTAGGTTAGATTACCTCTGTGCATTTTAATGGACTTTCCTTCGTAGATAATTTCAAACTTCCATTGGTTCAATTGAACTGCACAGATTTGAACACATTGTTTTTCTGGACGCACTGCCAGTTATAGGCTTTGACTTATAAAACTTGAAATTACTTGGGACCAGGATATTTGATAGACCCTTTCCCCTCATATTTATTTGAAACATTTCTACCTCATCCTTCAGTATAAAATCTCCCAGGGAGATTTCAATATTATTGAAAACGCCCAACAAGTAAGTAAATAATAAAAATTGAGAGCTATGTAAAACCACCAGTCACACTTCTTAAGCCATTCAAAACATGGGTGGGAACACACACACAAGTGGTGAAAATTGTACAGATGAGGTGCCACTTGCAAGGCCCTGTCGCTGGTGGACACCCACCACATTTAAAGAACATGGGTGCACTAGAAGTGGGACTCCTATGATGATCGCAACAATTAGGTAGGTTCATACAGGAGAAGGTGGTCCTTCAGATGCCAGGTCCTAGGCTGTTTATAGCTTTATGGTCAAAGTCAGCCCTTCAAATTGTACATGGAAACAGATTGGTAGCTAGTAAAGAACAGGATGTGCTTGTTTCCAGATGTCACTGTTAACAGGCCAACCAACCTTCAAAAGCAGCCTCATGTAAAGTATTGTATAGTAATCTAACCAGGGCATGGAAAACTGCCACTAGGTAATATATTTTCTAAGAAGGAAGCTAGTTAACTGGCTGTCTGTGTCACAGAGTGGTACAAATGGGAAATATGCATCTCGAAAGTGGGACTCAACAGCACCCTTAAAGCTAAGGACTGTCTCCTTTGGGGAATGCAACTCTAAACAATACAAGCTGAATACTCATTTTCTATTTAGTCTTGTCTCCTGAAAAGTCCCTTCCCGATCTTTAATATTGGTTTCAGAATCCTCCCTCTTTGTGCTCTAGTTTCCCCAGTAGCTTCTCAGCGGTGGTGCTTTGAAACAAACTTTGAGGTATCAGTTGGTTATTATTTCAATGCCAGTTTTTAGTTTTAAAAGCAAATTTTATTCTGCAGAAGATCAGCGATATAGGGTGCTTCCAGACAGGAGCATAATATGGCTAAAAAGTCATTTGCTGCAAACTGGTCGCTACTCTTTTTTAAAAAAACCTCATTGGATTTTGCTATTGGCAAGGGGAAATGGGGATTAAATGCAGGAGGAGGGTATACAGACTGGCATTTTGATGCTGACACATTGTGTGGACACTGAAAGAAACCTGCATACATGAGTAGCACTGATCCTACAATAAATGCCTTTTTGGAAGCATCCATAATCACACTACCATATCAGGTTGAATATGTGAAACCACCACTGTTTCTAAAGCAAGGTCAGCTTTGAAAACAAAAATATCACTGAAGCAGCCACCAATTAAGCTGTGAAAACCAATAATTAGCCTCCCAAAGTGAGGGAGAAACCAGCTTCCAGTGCACATTTCAAGCCCAGGAAGGCCGTTCATTTCTCTTGACTATTTGATGCTGCCCGAGGAAAATGAGTACACCCGAATGTTCTGCCAACAGCAGGCTTATATTTCCAGTCTGAAACAAGCTGTTTAGACACCCAGTAAATATATTGGTTGACAGGAGTTATAAACCATGCAAGGAGATGAAATCCATGAAGGAAGAGATTATGGACTAGGTCCTCACCTAACACAGCAGTCGGCACAAGTGGATCATTGGGCACTGCAGGAAAACAAAGCTCGTGAAGAAATACATTACCTTCAATTGGTGTATTTTTTGTTTTATCAATAAAGAAACATAGATAATTTTATAAAGTCACATAGCAGTGTCTATTAGTGAAACAGAGAACCCACAGTCTGCTTTGTTGAAAGCAATGTTTGCATTTTCCACAATGCCATAAACGCACAAAATTACCTACTACGACCCAATTAGGCTATCTTCTAAGCATTTGCTGCTTGACAGCCACAGAGTAAACTCTCAGGTAGTTTTGCCAGTGCAGCTGCCAACAGCTAATTGAACAGTTAGGAAGCAATTGCTGCTATTAGAAACTCAGTTCTAGCCTAAATGCACCCTGTGTTTTTCACAGGGCGTAGCTGAAATGCCCTTGATTGAAACATTCATCAGCAAATTCTCTGATGAAAGAAAAGTGAAACATCACAAGTACTTAAATCAGCAAGTGGACACCTTACTTCCACACTACACTCGTAGTAAATTATGGCATACTAAGCCTAATTTACATACTTGGGAACAGCCAAGGACTGTGGAGGCTTTGGCATCCCAAACCAACTGCTTAAGCCCTACAAGGGCTTAAGCCCTTAAAATTGGCCTTCCATTGCATTACAGTCCAGCTAATTTTAGAGAGAGGAGTGAAAGCCAAATTCAAGGGTGAGGGAGAAGGCCACCCTCCTGTGGAAGACCTGTGGAGAAGGAGGTCTTCTCTCTCATGCTTGGATTGGGCTCCTGCGGGGTCTCTCTCCCACTCTTGCAGGAACTAATGGAACAAATTGTTCCAGTAGGGAAGGAAAAAATATATTTCAAGGTACAAACCTGAGACTGAGGAGAAGAGGTAATCTACCATGAGTACTCACAATCCCTCTCAAATTGAATCCCGCATAGTGTCTTTAACCCACCCTTCAAGTGGAAAATTCGACGTATGGACCTATGTCTATCACTAGAACAGTGCACAGCAAGGAGAGTTACCACGAGTTAATTGATTTATCTTGGCTAAGGAAAAAAGGGACAACATACGCTCTTAAGAATGCTACCATCGTGCTTGCTATTACATGAGCACCTAGAAAATGGTAGAAATAACTAGGCTGGGCAAAAAGGTACTCAGTCTCATAATCCATGTTTTTTGTCCCAAACAGCTTGCGGGAGTCTCTGAGCCAGATAGTACACTAGTTAGGAAAGGGACCAGCTAAGTCAACAATGTACTTTGAATGCCTTAGACGGCTGTCACATGATACTACATTTTTACAGTGTATAGATCATTGATGGGAAGTTCTCAATACCCTGCAGCCAACCACGCCTGCCAAAAATACTCTCTGGAGGTTTGTCCTGAGAGGGATCTTCCTGAACCAATACAGTCGTACCTTGGTTCTCGAACAGAATGCGTTCTGGGAGTCTGTTCAACTCCTGGAACCGTTTGAAAACCAAGGACCGTCCTGCAGCCAATTAGAAGCCGCAGAAGCCATTTAGCTTCTGAAAATCGTTCAGGAACTGGAGCACTCACTTCCGGGTTTCAATTTCAACTTCTGGGAGCCGATTTGTTTGGAAGTCAAGGCATTTGAGATCCAAGCTACGGCTGTACTGCTACTGGGAGTTGATGGAGGAGGGGGCCATCACCCAAAATTGGGGTTGGGTGTGACTGTTGCATATAGTGGTACCTCAGGTTAAGTACTTAATTTGTTCCGGAGGTCCGTACTTAACCTGAAACTGTTCTTAACCTGAAGCACCACTTTAGCTAATGGGGCCTCCCGCTGCTGCCGCGCCGCCAGAGCCCAATTTCTGTTCTTATCCTGAAGCAAAGTTCTTAACCTGAAGCACTATTTCTGGGTTAGCGGCATGTGTAACCTGAAGCGTATGTAACCCGAGGTACCACTGTAGTTCAAGTGTCTCACTAAATTAATTTATTTAGTGTAAATGTAACAGCACCTCTACAGAGCACCTATACACAGAAACAAAGTAAGTTGCCAGCTTCAGTTACAACGACCATTTAAGCTCTGCCATTACTGTACTTACATCTGGGACTGAAGTTATGGGAATCCATAAAGGTGACCGAGAGAGGGTCCTCTGCATGAAGCGTGCTTTGATCAGCGTAACTCCTATCCATTGCGTTCACCATATGGGTCATTTCTTGCCTGGCGTTTCCCATTGCATCTTTGCGTTTCTTAGCAAGTTTGCTGCCCAGCCAAAAGCCAAAAGAAAAAAGCAAAAAAATGAAAGTCATCATAATTTTTCCATCTGGTGATCAATAACATGTAACAGTACCAAAATGAAAGAATCTCTCAAACTTAAGAGCAGCTTTAGATGCTCTAGTACCCACAACCACGAAAATGTTCAAGTGCTTTGCAGTTTCAGATGAGTTGCCGTTGTAATGTCTGGAAAGGAACTTGCACAGGAAGGGTATTCAACTTGGGCACTTTTCATCTTTAGTAACCTGCAGCCTGATCCTAACCACATCGACTCAGAAATAAGTTGGAAATATTTCAGTTGGGACTTGCTTTCAAGTGGGTAGAATTGGGAGTTCAGCTTTAGTTTCACAAGGAGCCTATCAAGAACAGTGCAAGCATTGGAAACATTAAGCACTTGTGCTTCCGACTTACTACTGCCAATGATGAAGCTACTCTTAGGAGTTTACAGGACAAATTTACACACTGCAGTGATCCAAACTTGTATCCATGCCACTATTTTTATTTCTTGTTGTGAGATAATATTTATCGTGTAGAAATGTTTTTGTTTACAAATTCATATTCTTCTCTCCCTTTAATTGCTGCTTTCCCATGCAATTACGCCAAAATACTCAAATTGGAAACAAAATTCCATTTTAACTTAACCTTTATACAAATAAACAGCATAATTATATCAAACGATCTTTGACCTATGTTTGGATTTGTAATCAGAGAATTCATTTTTCTGGTTTTTCTACCACATCTTCTGCTCTATCATTTAATTGCTTAGATTGGCAAAGGTATGCAAACAGCACAACAAAAGGAATATAGTTCTGTTCATGTTAGGATTACATCTCACAGATCACCTTTGAATTAATTAATTAATTTGTACACTGCACTTCATCCGAGGATCTCAGGGCAGTTCACAACATACCAATACAAGATAACAAAATAAAATAAGAACCCCCCAAAAAACTCCCCAATAACCTCCCCTCCCCACCAAACATATTTTAAAGGGTATAGGATGTTAATCAGCCAAAGGCCTGGCTGAAGAGGTAGGGTTTTGCCTGGTGCCTAAAGGTATATAATGAAGGCCCCAGCTGTTCTCCTGCAGCAGAAGTGAGGAATTGGATCCAGCCCTTGATCCAGAAGTAGGCTTCCCATCTATCCATCTCCTGATGTCTTATGACATCAAGTCATTTAAAGTTCAAGCCCAGTACAGTACAGGCTTGCACTTAAGCCACAGCTGAAAGAATTATTTCTGTTACCATCAGCGGCGGGGTGCACCATGGGGCCTCTGGAGTCTGCCTGACTGCCTCCTCCCACTCATCCGCCCTACAGCTGGGGGGGGGGGGGAGGCAGAAGGCAGACCATTTGGGCAGCATGGAGCCTGTGTGTGCCCAAGCCACCACATCTCTCCCAGGAGAGACGTCTGGCTCAGGCACACTGCAGGCCCTGCGATAAGTGCCGCCCAGCATTTTGTCACCCTCCTCAGTGGTGACACCCGGAGAAAACCACACCCGCCGCACCCCCTGCCTCCGCCTCCACAGAACAACGGGAAAAGATGCAATATTTTTTTAAATGCCAAATTTTGGTCACAAAGAAAGTATGAGAGCACCCACTGTATTCCTATTTTTTCTTTTGCAGCTGCAGCTTGAATCATCCCTTCCCTGACATCATATAACTTCACTCACAGGACAGGCGAGCGTGGTTTGCCCCAAACCCTATGGTGGGCTAAGTTTTGAGACCTGATAGGACAAATTAGGTTCCCTACCATCACCCCAAAGCGTGGCAAATGGGGGAACAATATTTTGACTTCTATGCTTATACTTTTAAAAACAGAATTCTGTGCTGTTCACACAGTCTCACAGAATCTCACAATGTTCACTGAATCTCACAGGATCCAAACTGCTTGCAAAGGAATTCCTATATAGCTGATATCCTTCCCATTTGTACACACCTGTACAAATTCACTATCATATGCAGAGGGAGAAGCTAGATGTTCACTGGGCGGGGCTGAATCCTTAAGGTACAAGCAACTGCATTAGATTATCCTAATTAGTACACAAATATTTGTAAAACACTGGTGGTTTTTCACAGATAAAACACCACAAAACACCACCTGTGTTAATTAAGGACACAGAGCACTCAATTTGCAATTAAACACAAATTGCATCAATACTCCTGCTTTCAGGACAATTGTTTATTTCGAACTGTGAAATTCCAAATAAAGTGTCATCAGGATAGTTTATCATAATATATACTGCATATTAATAACATGTTGGTATACTATGTATTAAGTATGTGTGTGTGAAACATATATTAAAATGTTCTTAATGGGTGACACAGTTGTAATTTAAGGAACAGCTGAGAAAGGTATTTCTGGAATATTAATGGATAAGTAACAGACATCTTTAAAATGTGCATTAATGTTCTTGTTTAGAAGTCATGCTCCTTAAGAAAAAATCTGCCTTGTAAGGGATGTCTAGATTTGGTGAAGAAGAAAATGTCCTCTGGACATACTCAAAGACACTCTTCTCATACTATTGAGAAAATGCAGTTACAGCTAACAAGATATGGATCCATTCAGATTCTTGGCGCTGACAAGTCTCTGCTCAAATTCAGTAACACAGCCCTCGTGTGCTTGGTCACATGTAGACCTAGACTGCTTCCACACTAGAGGTGTTGTTGTTTTTTAGTACTGCTAAGCCTTTTTCCTACTTTACCACAATAAGCCTGAAGCAGAAACATCTACTAAGGTTCCACACAAGCATTGAGTGTAGCACAATATTATCACTACTGACCACACATACAACATACTTTCTTGGCCTGACTATTCTTTCTCCTGGGCATTCTTGCTTCACTTTCTGAGAAATATTGAAAGAGTTGGGTGTCAGTTGCTGTGGCTGCATTTTCCAAGGCCAGCGCCTTATAAATAGTGATAATTTGTAATAAAGACGTAACTTGACTGGGAAATAATTTGGAGGTACTTTTCCACCCAGTGAATTGTTCTGGAATGCCCTATGTGGTAAGATGATTGATGCTAATTGGCTGTGTACCTGGTTGGGAAACTGCTCTGAGTCTTCTGGGGGCAAAAATAGTTGGATGAATATATAAACAAGAAAGCAAAAATTGTTAAATAAATATGCAAGTCGAGAACTGCTCTGGGTCAACCCAACACAGCTGTTCCTTGGCTAAATTTACACTACATCCACTCAGTAAACAAGACAGCTGCACTACCAACCTGCAGCAGCAGGATGGGGGTCTGTTTGCCTCACTGCTATGCCATGAAGAAGCATGGCAAGGGGTTGAGCCAACTGTGTGATGCTGGCTGGACCAATCTGCTGGGGCGGCAAGCTTGTCTTTAAAGGCGGCATTGTGATTTGTTTTTGAGGGAGTTGAACAAGGCCTGAGAAACTTTCTAGTTGGCAAGTGGCGTGAGGGGTGCCATGCACAAGTAAGCTTCCTCTTGTGGTAAGTGGAGGAGCACCCTGGTGCATTTTCATGGTGAGGGGCTGCTAACAAATATCCTGCTATTGCTCCCTGGTTTAAGGCGCTTTGGCAAGAGGGTTACCCTTGAGTTATGATGCTTCATCCTATCCAAGACTGTTCAGCAGGGGTGGGAAGTAAATGGCAGGTGTTTCCTTGGCATATTGTTTAAGAAGAACAAACAAACAAAAGCACGCATCATTTAGTTAACTTGGAGCTCCTCACTGCCTATCTCAAATTGGGCAGAGTGCCTTCCTAGTTTTTACCTTTAACAACTGGAAGCCTGCACTATCCGAGTATAGTTAAGAGTGGTGAAAAATTAAATGCTCAAGGCAAACCTCTACAAGTATAATAAATAGTCACCCATAGTTAAATCTTTTCAAAGTATTGTGTCTTCATTCCAGAGTGGGGGAACAAAGACATGAGATGGTGGTGGGTGTTCCTTCAGCTATCATCTCATTATATATTTACAGCAGACATGGCATAAAATCAGTTTTGTGATTGTGTTTCATACATGGATTTGCAGGTCCTCCACGAACCTCTGTCAACAGAGTTCTCAGCATACACTTCCTCCTCAAAATTACCAGTGACTATATTTAGAATTGTAGCTGTCAAGAACTTTTACATGTGTAAAAATGGGATAGCAATAACTAAAAATATAGGAGAGTTATTGCTGATCTTTAATCCCATCATACTATTCAAGGCTTTTAAGGTTCAGATGGCTTTTTCTCACCTATATACTAAAGCTCTCAGTCTTCCAGTCTTAATGCCACATTTAGGAAGGAAGGAAGGAAAGGGGGGGGGGGATAACCAGTCCCATCTCTTCATTTCACAAAACCCATTTTTGAAGCACCACTTCTTATAAGACTTCATAAAAACCCTTCAGGATAGTCTTTCAGATAGTGAAGACTGCAGCTAGGTTTCTGGTTAAGACAAGCTAAAAAGTCAACAGTACTTAAAGCCTTGCAAGTAGCTAAGTAGGTAACCGTGAAAAAGTTAATTTCCCTGAAAAGGCTGTGGTGCTGTGATCTATAGATACCAAACTTAGAGGACATCTTAAGTACTTCTATGCACTGAGCTCCGAAGAGTGTCAGCAGCAAGCAAACAGGTAGTGCAACAGGAAATACACCATTATGTTAAATTGTGGGTGAACATATATTAAATGATTTTTGTTGGGTGCATGCATTAAAAGCACTGCCACTCTTTTCTCTTAGTAACTCTCTTTCCTATGCCAGTCCCACAACTTGTGTTTGGGCTAACCATAGTCTTAACTGGTATCAAAATCCCCAGCAGTGTTATGTGCATGTGATCATTGCTCTGAATCAGATTTAGATTTAGAATAGATTTGCAAAAAATATTTAATTTGTGGACACATCTGTATTACTAGCAGCCATCAGCTCTTTATAGCTTTGGTACTCTAGCTCAGCCCATGCAATTTGTTGTTTTGGGAACAATCAGCAATTTGTATTGGGGGCTGCCGAGAGTAGACAGACGTTGTTAACCACCACAGCGTTCACCTCCATCAGCCTATGCAGTTGGCTAAGTAAGAAGGGAGGGAGTAGAGATACTCTATTATTTTGTGAAAATTGCATAGCTTAATTACTTCTGGTTGTCCTGTTATTTAACAAGGGAATTGCAATTTGTCATAGTAAACTCAAGAATAACAAAGTCAGGCTACAGCAGCTTAGGTAGCTTTTGTTTAAAATCAAGTGGGTTTTTTGTTGTTGTTTTTAATTGATATTTCAAAACCCTCTCCATTTAATACATGATTCAGATTTACTGAAAGGCAGCTCTGTTCAAGTGCAGGCCTGCACATATATTATATGGCAGCTTGTTTTGAATTAGTAGCTTTTTTTAACCCTGCATTAGGCTGCTTCAGACTTTGTCTATGCTTCTACAAACCATTCTGACTGTTGCTACCATTTAACGCATCCCATGTGCAACATACAAGATAGGCATAGATCTTGTTGACAGGTCTGTTCCCTGAGAGTAAGAGAGATCAAGCACTTAAACGCTTCAAAGAAAGCGTAACATTGCAAGCTCAGAGGAAATACCACTTTCAAACAGCTGCTGGATCCCATCTCCCCCATTGTGAGGAGAAGAACAGGGTAGGAGCGAGGAGCAGCCCAGAAGCCTTCTTCAACTTTCCCAATGATAATTAGGTGGTTTTGGTGGAAGAGTCAAAATGAACAGAAGCCTTGAAGGGCTCATGTCTTTTTGTTACTTGACAAGAGGCCAGCTGCTGTCCCACCCATCCACCACTGTGCCCTCATCTGGTTGGGTGATGGTGGACAACATGCATCACTTTTACTTCATGTGGGGCTCCTGACAAGTGTATGCATTGCTCACATGTAGGTCAGCACCATGTACACTGGGGAACCCTTTTAGTTCCACCCCCATTACTGCATCAGCTTCCTTCAACCACTGCACATTTTACACATTTTTATTTTGTAAAAGAACACCAACACATGAACGCCACCTTTGTGTGTAAGGGATCTGCACAAATGGATCTGGTTGAATAGGTTTCTCAAGAGCCCTTTGTGTTTGAGGTCATTTACAGACACAACACATGGTGTCAGAAGTGGAGTTTAAAGCAGACTCACACTCTAGCACCATCCTAAAGTTTAGCCTAGCTCCTTTTTTCTTTCTTTCTGGGTGGTGGGTGCTGTGAGAAACAGTATACATTCCCTGTCATTTCTTCCCCTGAAGTGAGAGGACTTCACTCTGCCTCAGATTAGAGCTGAGTCCGGTTCACTGCTTGATGAAGAAAACTACCTATCACATTACATGAACCTAGAAAGAAGCCCAAACTTGATTTCAGAATGAAAATTAAATTGTAGTGAAACCGAAAGAAACAAATAGATATATAGAAATAATGTTTCTACATTCATTTAGAATACAATATCCCTTTAAAAATAAAAGCGAAAAGCCTTAGAAAATGTTTAGCTCCTAAAAAAAAGAAAATCAAAATTATATGGAAAAATGTAGCAAAGTATTAATACTTTTTGTCCCCCCCCCCTTTTTTTTGAAAAGGGATACTGCATCTTCAATACACGTAAAGAAGTAAGTCACCCATTTCTACTTACAGGTAGTAGGAGTAAGAATAGTAGCTCCTCCTGGCAAGCAAATCACAGACAGTGGAAAAAGAGAAGCAATGGTGAATGAAAAGCGTGACTCGGTCACATTCAATAAAGCAGAGAAATGTGCGTTTTTTTTAAAAAAATCATGTTTTATTGGTTAGCATTACAAACTTGCTCATGCACTGATTAGCCTTACTGTGCCATGCAAATAAAAAAAATACGTTAGCATATAAAAATGATTTCGGTATTAGAAAGAGATTGCTGGAGAAAAATGACATGCTGACACTTCATTTATTGCAGGGGGGGAAAAGGAAATTAAATGGGTTATGTATTTTCATGCAGTTCAGCATAAATGTGATGACTGATAACTACCTAAATGTCATGACATACAGAACAGGTGTGTACAGGTCATGTGCTCTCAATTGTTCCCTTTTTTTTGTGTCTAACAAAAAAACTGTTACAAACTGGCAGAGCTGTGTTAACAAACAACTAAGATGGCTGCTTACAAGTATACAGGTGTAAGCGGCTTTTTGGGGGGGAACATCCTATATAGATAATAGGTCTATGCTGTTATTTTTGCAGTAGATGTGCATGTATACTAAGGCATACACACACACACACACACACACACACACACACACACACACACACACAGCTTCTTCTGCTGCTGCTTCTAAATCTTAAAAATGAAAATGTTGATACACACATGCTTAGCTTAAAAAAAGTAGTACACAAATGGAAAGAAATGAGGTACATTTGGAAATATTTCAACAATGGTTAAAAAAAAGTTATTTGCTATTTAAGAGATGCAGTATCCCTTTTCTTATGCAGTTTGATTACTTTGTAAAACTCTATAACAGCTAATAGAGTTTCATCTACTTCAGCTTCAAATCAGTTTGTACAAAATGATCAGGCAAAGCATAAGACACTTCTGATTCATGAAATCATACAAAACTGCTTACCACTCAGATTTCCCCCCAATAAATCAAATTTGGAATTCTGTTTCAATGCGTAAGAGTAATTAAACCAATGTGAAATTAGCAGGTATGTTTTCTGATCTTCCTAAAAGTGTTAATAACGTCCAAGTATCAAAAGGGATACCACATGATGGAATCACTAATATGTATGTACAGAATGGTTATATTTATAGCACCTAGTAGTATACAAGCGCTTAAGATTAAAACTTAAAGCATATTCAGTCTAATTCCATTGTGTTTGCAGTGTGGTGGTGTATACTAGGAAAAAAATCATTTAGTAAAAATAGAAGGCAGGAGGATAGATTACTTTAGAAAACTTGTTAACATAAAGGGCTTCAGGCAATTCCAGTTTTGTCCCACTGAGTCAATGGGAATGACAATAGTTTCACATGATTAAGGGGACTGATGGACTGAAACTACCATAAGATGAGAAAGGGTGCATACACTGGTAACTCATATGGACTGGGCTCAGTATTACTATTCTAGAAAAGCTTACAAATCTTGATTGAATAAGACAAAAAGTCACAGTGGGTAGCAAGGTTTCCACACAATTCAGACAAATGGTATACCACACTTATAGCATAGGCTTTTTGTCAGATGTGAGGAACCCTGTGGCCATCAGCCCCAGCCAGCATGGTCAGTGGTCAAGTATGATGGGAGTTATTGAGCAACATCTGGAATACCGCAGGTTCCCCCCTCTGCTTTCGGTGGGGCATGGATCTGGGCTGGTTATAAGCCTCTGAGTCAGATACCTATTATATTTAGGCACGTGAGATCAACCTAGCTCTGCCTGCTGAGAATTTTGCTCTCAAACATGCAGAGAAATTTGCAACTTGCTTTTCTGTGCTTAATCTATCTCCTTTGCAACTCAGTTTACCCCTTGAGTTGGGAAGGAGGAAGATTAGTGGGAAATTACCAACAATCAAGGCAAAAAGCTCAGACGAACAGTAGACTAGGCTGTGAATCCTCTTTACTGTGTGTCTGAATATACTTTCTGCAGCTCTCTCTCTCTCTCTCTCTTCTCTCTCTCTCTCTCTCTCTCTCTCTCTCTCTCTCTCTCTCTCTCTCTCTGTGTGTGTGTTGATGGGGAAGTTCCCAACATCCAGAGCCAAGGGGATTTCATTTGGCAAGCATAATGTAACTTTAAGATGTGCTAGACCATTTTAATGTCCAAACACCATGCCAAAAAATAGCAATGTGAATGTCCCTTTAAGCCAGCTCTAATATATTTCAATATAGTTGCATTAGGCTCTTCGGAATGTACTGCATTAACAAAGATTAAGGAAATACCCTCAATGACGCTTGCCCAAAGGCTCACATCTATTGTGGGAAACAAGAAGAAAGGGAACGAATGACGTTAAGTATTAGAGGAGACACCTGATTAAGTTGTCATATTGAAAAATGTCCAACCAGTGAAGTCTCAGTGACTGAGTTAATTTCTTGCCTATTTTGAATATGGAATAGGAGGTTAGCATGTTATGCACCACCTGCAGCTGTAATACCAAGTATCATTTACATCATGTACCACTTTCTGGTTTGGCCGGTCTTTTTATTTTATTTTTTGAAATGGATTTAAATTGATGAGTCTAATTTACCAACAAATGCAAGAATCTTAGTTTAAAACCTATAGAATACAGCTGTGTATTCAATATCAGATATATTTAAATTCACTTCTGTGAACCCATAGATGTAGTCTATGTATGAAACACTCTCTTCATTGACCAGGGATCAATTGCAGGCAAACAGGAAGACTACCCAATTAAATCAGTGTCCCGGGAGGATTTATAGCCATGACATTTATATCTAAATTAACAGAGTTTATCAGAAAGTTCCTACATTGCAAGGTGTACCCAACTTGTTCATGTTGCAGCATGAACAAGTTGGGAAAACACTTAGGCATTGTGGCACATATGTATGAAAATGTCATAAAAATCAGGTTCAATAGATCGAAATTCACTTCTGTGAACTTGAGCAGGTGATGAAACTACAGTTTTGATAGTGTTGTCAACAGTTATCCTCAGATGCGGAAATACGTGTTTGCAAGTGTGTATATGAGGACACCCACCCTGGAAAAAATGGGATTTGAAATTACAGTTGCTGACAGACTGTGATTTCAACACATGGCATTCCATAACAGTTTTGAGGTTTCTTCCCACTTGAAACACAAAACAAATGCATTTAAATTGATAACTACTGAAATTCAACCAGAGTTCTGGAGAATTCTGGCATGAGGACCTGTAGAACAGGCTGGGCAAACAGAAGTGCCCCAAAGAACTCTGCAATCACTCCCCAAGCCAGTCTTTGGGAAGTTCCTATGCCATGCCTACTAGGGAAAGCTGTGAGCCTGATTCCTTTTAATGCCCTGTGTAACACATCCCTCCATCTTATGTGCCAGCAGCTGGGCCCATGCATATAGGCCTATTTTTTAAACTATAAGATCTAGAAATGTATTCTGTTTAAAGAAACTTGAGATTATAACATAAATCCATGGGTCACTTACACTGCAATACTATCCGTGTCTACTTGGAAACAAGTCACACTGCCGTCCAAATGTGCATAGGATCACAGTTTTTGAACATGTAATTCTGGGTCCATGTGCCCCATGTTTTGCCCTCTCCTAATCTTTATGTCATATAAATAACAGCCCTCTCAGTGTGCACTTCAAGAGTATGGGGGAAGCATGGGAAGGGCAAGAGAGGACCAATATGAAGATGCTGAAATTGGTGTGGGAATATCAGATAGCTATAGGAACATTACTATGCATACAAATGATAATGAGATACCTGCCCCTAATATGATGAGATAGTAGGTAAGCATCAAATCCTGAAGGGAAGTTGCATGCTCAATTACATTCTAAGGACATTCCCTACTGAAATATCTTTGCAACCCTAACAATAAATTATTTTTAGATTCAGCAGAGATTGGGACTTTAAAAATCAGCACCTTAGTTTGCATGAATGCCTAATAAAGTTGGGCTTTTTGCCACTTTAATATGAATTGCCCTACAGTATTATGTTTATTCTTAAGCACAGAGGTACACAACAGGAAAAAAAAAAGTGAAAGCACTGTTGGGAAAATCACATATGTATCTAACTAACACAGAACACTATAAGCATACCTAAGGTTTCTAATGCAGACGTTTCTTCTCCATGTTATATATCTCCAGGGGGTAATTGTAAAAAGGCAAAAAATTAAAAAAAAAATCTAATGGAAACCATTTAGACACATATGACTTTCAGGTACAATTCTATTTTTTTCTACTTAGTAAAAATGGATAGAAAAATTATTTCATTTCAACATGACAGAGAAACAAATTTATCCTTGTTCTAAGTACTTTCAAAAAAATTGTACCTCGCGGAGTTTTTTAATTGTGAAAAAGAGAAAACTCTTTGCAATGCACAAAATTTTTGAACCAAAACAGCCCATAGTTAGTGGTAAAGCACAGGTTCATTTTCCAGCATCTCTAGTTAAGGAACTGCAGGTTGGGTGAGGAAGGTCTGTGACCTTGAAGACCTGTGCCCTCTCAGAGCGATCAGTGCTGGGGCGAGATGGAAACTGACTCAGTAGAAGCAGTTTCGTATCTCCAAACTGTCTTACTCTAAAATGTTGAGGTTTGTGCATCCATAAGGGATTGAAAGGAAGAAAAAATGCAGGAAAAGAGGGATGTGGTCATTTCTTATTAGCACCTTAACAATCCATTGATGATGATTATGCAAGTTTATGCCAGATTAACAAAGTTAATCATATTTCACTTAAAAGTTCAATGTTATTTAAAAAGAAACATGTAAGCCATTCCCTGCGAAGTTTTACAATCATTCCTTTTTGCCTGAGTTCTTTATTATTCCAGAAGATGGTGCTATTGGTTTTTTTCCTCATGCCTTTGGAGATTACGAAGAAAAAAAGTGTTTTTGTTCAGACTCCTGCCAATACACTTTTGCATTTGAAGGTTTGTGTACTTATAACTCAATGGAAAAAATATGGTGATGTGATGTGATTTTAACTATTGCCTTCTAATATTTTCAAAGGTGGTAATGAAGGTGACATAATTCATACAATCTTTTCTAAGACAATCTGGCTAGATACAGCAGACTCATTAGCGCCAATGCAAATACCAATATTGCCTTAAACCTTATGAAATAGGATAGTAGGTAAATAAGAAAAATTATTTCAACTACATCGATGTTTTGTACATGCCATTGTCTGTATACATTTAATAGCCTTGGACTTTTCAGAAAGTTTGCTATTTACTCTAAAATACTAGTTCCCTACTCTGCAATATGTCTTAGTTTCAGAATAAGAATGTAGTCCCTGACAAAGGTTTTCATGAAATGTCCTGTGAAAAAAAATCTTTTAGATTACTTGACAACACCCAATGAAAAGAAAACGGCAAATTTACGATACCTACCTTTTTTTGACAATTAATATGACAAGGAGAAGGAGGAGAATGAAGACCAGAATTCCTGCACTTATCCCTGCTATTTTCACAACACGATCTGTCTGCTTAGCTGGGTCAGGAATTACCTCTGGTTCTTCTGTTGCTGCTGCTGAGAGAAAAAGAAATAAAAGTTATTTGAATTCCTCGGATCAGAGAAGATCATGGCCCCAATCAAAAGGAGTCCCAGAATGTTAACCTGGGCCACACACAAGGATCACTTTTAAAAAGCTAACTGATCAGCTGCTTTGAAGAAAGGGAACTGAATCCTGCTATCTTCCACTTGAAAACCTGATGGATAGGCTTCCAGCCTTATTGAAGGGATTCTTAATATTGGACTCACTAGTTCACTTTTGAGATGCATAGTCATCTTTTCCCTATCCTTCCCTTTCCCTTCTCTCTGCTGTGTTCCTTTGTCTATCTTGCATGTCTTGTCTTGCACTCTCTCGCCTACGAAAATGTAAACAATAACAACAACAAAAAGAGAATGTGGTGGGTGTCATTCATGCAATCCTCCGGATATTGGGACACAACACTAAGGGCTCGTCCACATTCCCCATGGAAAACCAGCTGTTTACTGCTGAATCAGAACAAATGTCAGCTGGGTTTTCTGTGAATGGACATTTGTTCCACTTTGGTGGTAAACAGCAGGTTTTCCAGAGGAAAGTGGCAGCGTGAATGGAAAACCGCTCTGACCTGTGCCTAGAAAGTGTGGATTAAGCCATGTTGCTCTAGCCCAGTGTTTCCCAACCGGTGTTCCGCGGCACACTTCTGTGCCGTGAGACATCGGCTGGTGTGCCGTGGGAGGGAGGCGGGCGAGTCGGGCGGCGAGAGGCGGCGGCGGCGAGGATCCGCGTCGAGCCGGGGGCGGCTCCGCGGTGGTGGTGCCGAGCGGCGGGGCAGCGCGCGCAAAAGGGAGGAGCGCGAGACAGCGGAGGAGGAGGAGGCCGGCATGTCCGGGCAGCAGCAGCAGCAGCAACTCCCGGCGACGGCTCCTCAAGCCCCGCCGTCGCCCCCTCCTCCGCCCGCTATCGCCGCCACCACCACAGCAGCCGCCGCCGCCGCCTCAGCTGCCGCCGTCCCTCGCTCTGCTGCCTCCTCCCACCCCGGCAAGGGGGAGGGAAGAAACTTCCACTCTTGTGCGTCCCTCCCGGCGCGACGCTGCGCGCTGACGTCACGGGGGCGGGGCTTCAATGGTGGTGTGCCGCGAGATTTTTTTCGGGTAAACAGGTGTGCCGTTGCCCAAAAACGTTTGGGAAACACTGCTCTAGCCAATAAATTGGTAAAGAAATGTTGAGGAAATGGAATAAAATGTTGTCTGAATTCAGCCTGTGTGCGCAGAAGCTACAAAAAAGCAAATCCCATGCTAGGAATTACAATACGATGGACTGGAAGTTAAAACTTCCAGTATCACAACACCCTTATGCAAACTTGAAATACGATAAACAGTGCTGCTTGCCACACTGAAAAAAATATATTGTAGAGTTTGAAAAATGTTCTGAGAAGGGCAACCAAAATTACTGGCGTCCAGAGCATCTTCCCTATGAAAAAAGGGCACAACAGCTGAGGCTTTTTGGTTTAGTGAGGAGGGGAAGCAGCTGGAGAAAGGACACCATGGGGGTTAATAAAATTACGGATGGTACAGTGTGTGTTTCCCCCTACACTTAAAACTAGAATTTGAGGTTAGCTAATGAAACAAAATTATTCAACTGGGTGCAGTAGCATGTATAGACCTTTCCAGGGTTGGCCTGTGCAAGTGAGTTAGCAGAGTTTGTAGGGCCCCACCTTCACCCTACGGAGCCAGACAAGGTGTTCAGGCAGTCACTTTGCTTATCTCACTTTTATAAAGTTGTGGCCTTGTAACTTCATATGCTGATGCCTCCCCACCCCTCACCCCCGCTGTTTGCTGCTTCAAATGTCAATTTCCATTTAATCTCTAATGCACCCTGGAATAATGTGAATTTTTAAACACTGCACTAGTTCTGCATTTTCACTTTATAACTACCCTGCAAGAAACACATTGTCCTGAGGACATTCATGTGACCTTGGTTGTGTCATTAAATCCAAACATAGACATTGTCATTATCCCCGGAGAACATCCTGTATTTTAGAATAGTTAACAGAACTATTTGCATTAAGATGAGGGTAAACAATGGCTCTGTCTGTGGTACAGTTAAGCAGGAACTGTATGCACAATGGAGATTGTCTTAAAGGAAGAGTAAGGTAAAATCCAGGTAGAGCTTTCAGAGCGTCTCTAGAGGATTCTGTATTCAGAACACTTGTTTGACCAGCATCACTGTAGATTTGGAGATTTTTTTAAAAATGCCACCATTAGTTTTAATAATTCACAAACTCCACAAGTTCATCAACCAGCATTGTGAATATACAAATGTAAGGAGAAAACCTATGTTTGTAGATCTGCACTTGCAATTAGGTCCAGAACCAAGAAAGCCTGGCCTTTAACAAAATTATAATAGAATAGTACATATATTAGTTTAATTTTTGTTTCAGGACCTCAGAGAAGTTTACAACACAATGCTAAACATTAATAGCTTGAGGAATGTTTCATTGAGCTGTGTTCTCCAGTGATCTCCCAGGTAGCATATGCATGAACAGGATTCCCCTCATACCATTCTCTGAGTGCATTGTATACGTTAGGTTTTATGTGCACTGAATGGAGAATGTGTCTAGACTCTGGCTTTCAGTTAAAGGCATGGAGAATGTGCACAACTTGACAAAGCGTGTTCTCCTTCATGGAGAGCACGTGTTGCGGTGTGGACTGCCAGGACACTCCAAAGTTGGGGGGCGGGCTAATTGATTGTTGGCCACTGATACAATTGGGGCTTCCCTTGTTGTTTGGAAGAAGTTAATGTTGCCATTTTTTGATTGACAGCCAGAAATGCTAAAACTCCTTGCACGAGGCTAGAGCTTCCTCTTTTCGCCCGTGCATCAGATTGCCCGTCCCTCCCTCCCTAGAATAGGGTTGTTCGCTTTGACCTTGCTATGCCTGTCATGGGGTCGTCTGCTTTGGAGCGGGGGCCTGGTAGGAATTTTGTCCATCTGGCTGATTGGCTGGGGCCATTTGGTTTTTGCCTACTGCGTAGCAAATCGTCACAACTTGTAAGGTTCGCGGTTAGGCATTGGTTTATGGTTTGGTTGGTTGAGGGGCATGGATTGGCTGTGCCTGCCCCTCTAATGCTGCTGCTGCAAGGGATTCCGTTAAAGGAATTGGGGGCTAACTATTGCTTGTCCACTCTGTCAAGGGGGCTCCTGGTTGCATTTGGGGTGAGGGCAGATTCCCTGCTCCGCGTAACCCCCAAGTGTATTCCCCTATTCTGACTTTCGCATCGTGCGGAATGTCAGTGTGTCCCCCATGGTGGGGGCAGATAGTCGCAACCAATGCCTACGCAACCACTCACAAATTTGTATTTTAAGAAAGTTGTGGCCAAAATTATGCCAAAAATCTTAAACAAAAACTTCTGTGTGATGTGTGAGTTATTGGGGTGGACCTGGGGACCTCGACACGCAAAGGAATAAATAGTGAATTTGTTAGTTACCCAGACTGTCATACTATTGCATTTAAATATATATTATACTTTGTAATATTCTCTCCCACCATTCTAAATGCTAAAATGATTTTCTGTGACATGACACCACTGAGATTCAGTGTCTCATGATCCATCCAGTAACAGGCTTTTAAAACCTACTAGTTTGCAGATTCCTGATCTTGCTGACCTAACACAATCAGTGAGGGCATGATGAGTAGTGCCCCAGCATACTAAAGTCTCTTCTAGAAATCATTCTGACATATTTGATTTAACACATTGCTCATCACCTGCAAGGCATCCTTTTTAGAAAAGAGCTTCATATATCACATTTGGAGAAAAGCTTCATAGCAATTACATCATGAATTTGTCCACTGCACCATAAGCATCAGGCCACCGCAATGCCCACAATTCAGTTATTTTATATATCACTAAATAACCCAAGGGACCCTCAGGTTTAGGCTGGTCATCTCTATCCTCTATCTATCTATCTATCTATCTACCTATCTATCTACAGTGAGGGGGGGGGAAGTATTTGATCCCCTGCTAAATTTGCCCATTTGCCCTCTGACGAAGAAATGACCAGTCCATAATTTTAATGGTAGGTTTATTGTAGCTGTGAGAGTCAGAATAACAACAGGAAAACCCCCAGAAACCCAGAAGACAAAAGTCAGAGATTGATGTGCATTATAATGAGTGAAATAACTATTTGATCCCTTTGCAAAAGATGACTTAGTACTAGGTGGCAAAACCCTTGTTGGCAATTACAGAGGTCAGACGTTTCTTGTAGGTGGCCACCAGGTTTGCACACATCTCAGGAGGTATTTTGTCCCACTCCTCTTTGCAGATCCTCTCCAAGTCAGTAAGATTTCGAGGCTGATGTGTAGCTACTCAAACCTTCAGCTCCCTCCACAGATTTTCAATGGGATTAAGGTCTGGAGACTGGCTAGGCCACTCCAGGACCTTCTTGTGCTTCTTCTTGAGCCACTCCTTTGTTGCCTTGGCCGTGTGTTTTGGGTCATTGTCATGCTGGAATACCCATCCTCGACCCATTTTCAATGCCCTGGCTGAGGGTAGGAGGTCTCACCCAAGATTTGATGATACATGGTCCCATCCATCATCCCTTTGATGCAGTGAAGGTGTCCTGTCCCCTTAGCAGAAAAACACCCCCAAAGCATAATATGTCCCCCTCCATGTTTGACGGTGGGGATGGTGCTCTTGGGGTTGTAGGCAGCATTCCTCCTCCTCCAAACACGGCGGGCGAGTTGAGTTGATGCCAAAGAGCTCGATTTTGGTCTCATCTGACTACAACACTTTCACTCAGATCTCCTCTGAGTCATTCAGATGTGCATTGGCAAACTGCAGACGGGCCTGTACATGTGCTGTCTTGAGCAACGGGACCTTGCAGGCTCTGCAAGATCTCAGTCCTTCACAGCATAGTGTGTTACCAACTGTTTTCATGGTGACTATGGTCCCAGCTGCCCTGAGATGACAGACAAGTTCCCCCCGTGTAGTTCTGGGCTGCTTCATCACCGTTCTCCTGATCATTGCAACTCCACGAGATGAGATCTTGCATGGAGCCCCAGACTGAGGGAGGCTGACAGTTATTTTGTGTTTCTTCCATTTGCAAATTATTGCACCAACTATTGTCACCTTGTCACCAAGCTGCTTGGCAATAGTCTTGTAGCCCAATCCAGCCTTGTGCAGGTCTACAATCTTGTCCCTGACATCCTTGGACAGCTCTTTGGTCTTGGTCATGGTGGCTACTTTGGAATCTGCTGGATTGATTGCTTCTGTCGACAGGTGTCTTTTGTACAGGTACTGTAATGAGCTGGGATTACAGGTAAGACCTCTCCCTTACAGCAGGTGCTTCTAATCTCAGCTCGTTACATACAGTGAAGATACTAGGTAGCCTGACATCTGGCTGGTTGATAGGGGATCAAATACTTATTTCACTCATTATACTGCACATCAATCTCTGACTTTTGTCTTCTGGGTTTCTGGGGGTTTTCCTGTTGTTATTCTGTCTCTCACAGCTACAATAAACCTACCATTAAAATTATGGACCAGTCATTTCTTCATCAGAGGGCAAACAGGCAAATTTAGCAGGGGATCAAATACTCCCCCCCCTCACTGTATCTATCTATCTATCTATCATCGACACAAAACTGCCTCAAAGTGACTTGCAATGTAAGAGTAGAACTACTAAAACATAGGAATAAGAGTGCCTCTATAGGACTAAGAGTGCCTCTGTCTTATCTGTATTCAGCTTCACTTTATTGGCTCTCATTACTGAGGCCAGACAGTGAGTACATGTGTTGTTGAACCTGCAGGTGTAAAAAAAAACACAGAGCTGCATATCATCAGCATAATGTGACAGCATGCCCCAAAACTCTTGATGACGCCATTCATCAGTTTCATGTAGATATTAGAGCAGTATGGGGGATAAATCTGAGCCCTACAACACCTCACAGTGAAGATTCTCTGGAGCCAAACATCACCCACAAGCACCAAGCGATCTAGGTAGGAATAGAAACACCACAAAGCAGTAATGACCATCCTACTTGGACAGCTGGTGCAGAGGAATACAACTGTCAATTGTATCAAAACCACCAAGAGATCAAGAAGAATTAAGAGGGACAGTGTCTCCCTGGCATGTGGGCAAAAATGGTGGGCATTCAGTTGTATCCTACTTCTCCTCCCCCCCTGCTCTCTGCCCCCAAATTTGCTGCAGAGGGTCCTCCAACTCTCTGGACTAGATTTTTTAGGTCTGTTGTAGAAGCAGGGCAGTAGCACTGGATACAGCCTACTGATGAAAGATACATCAATAACAAGACTTCCTAGCACTCAAACTCAGTGTTAGATGGTGGGAACTGTTGGCATGGGACAGTAAACAAAGGGACTAGGAAAGTGTAGAAGGCGGATAAGGAAACTTCTAAGCAATAACTATTTGTATAGTAAAATAGATTATATTTAAAGCTAGAGTGGTTATACCAATAAAAACTTGTATCAACATGTTTCCTGCTACATTTTTGTTTATATGTAGTTCTGGGGGACCTTGAGATTCAGATATTAATATGTTTCTAATTTTCCATATTGCCTTTAAAGGGAAAAAGGAGCAAAACAAAGCAAGCTATATTAAATAGAAACTATAATTTTCAGAATGGTTCCAAGTGAACCAGATTACAAAAACAGCTTTTGCACTTTAAATCAAGATTTAAGGATTTTAACCAGTTGTGATCTGATTAAAATGAGGACACAACATGTCCTCATTTATGAAATGACAGTAATTCTATTACATCAAACCTAGGAGGATGTCTCTATGAATAACCATATTCTTTAAATTTGAAAATACAGAATGATCACATCTTCTCTGGTGTTGAAAACATATAAGCTGATCAACAATCAGAGACCCAATTCCTTATTTTCTGGGTGTTTTTGTCTTTTTAAATACACAATACTTAATTTACAGTAACACTAACACACACACACACACACACACACACACAAATTATGCCTTCTATCAATAGGATTTGCTTCAGATCTGAGTGGCCACTTATAGGCATGATCACATTAGATCTTATTTTGAGAGCTGTGGTTAAAAAAATAGAGAAATTTAAGAATAGAATCCAAGTGATTTTCTGTAACAGCAAAATTCAGTTCCTTAGACTGCAATCCTAAACACACTTATTCTACAGTGAAACACAAATAGATCGGCTTCAAGTTACTTCCATGGTGAGATAAAGATACCACTGGCTCTCTGAGGGGGATGAGCTGAGGGTAGGGTTGCCACCAGTACTAAGAAAAATATGTCCACCATTTTTGGAGAAAAGTGTCCCCTGTCCTGTTTGGACTTTAAAAGGGACACATTTTTAATATATTTAAGCTCCTCCTTCAAACTGTGTGGGCAGAAGGTGGGTCTCTTGGGAGGAGGAGAGCAAAAGCCTGAGCGGGAGTTTGTGTGGGCAGAGGGTGGGTTCATGAGGAGAAGAGCCAAGAGTGAGAGCAGGAGTTATCACAGAATGCAGGCAGAGGGTGAGGTGGGGCGGGGAGGAGGAGTTTGAGGAAGTTTTTGCATGGGCAAAGGGTGGGTTGTGGAGAGCGATGTAGCATGGGCCTGCTATGGTGGAGTCTCAGGTTTTCCATGGGTTGGGGAGGGGCAGCAGGTGGGTTGGAGAGTGAGAGAGGGGGGGTTGCAGGGGGCTGGTCTGCTGCAGAAGAGAAAGAGTTATTGCGCGGGCAAAGGGGGTGGGTCAGACTCGGAGAGCAAGTGAGGGGGGTTGCACAGCCCTGGTGGAGAGCTGGGGAAAAGAAGTTTTACATGGGCAGAGCAGGTGGGTTGGAGACGGAGGTTTTAGCAGGCCTGGTCCGCCCAACCGATAGGGAGCAGGGAGGGATTGGGAAAGAGAGTTGTTGAACAGGCAGAGGTGCATATTTTTCTTACAGTTGTAAATCATTGTGCTTTTGTTGTTGTTTTCATTGAATAATGTAAACCTGTGTGACATTGTAATGGATTGCTTTGAAGTCATTTCTGCGCCAGGGAAAGTAAGGTAATTTCTAGCCCCTCAACTTCCCCCCCACCCTACCAACCTGTCCTTTAGTTTGCCTGACCAAAGGTGGCAATTCTAGCTTGAAGATATGCAACTGATATGTGCATGTCAGCCTCTGCAAATCACAAATACTGGGTATATTTTTACAGTGTTTTTCAAAAAGTGTTGCTCCTACATATTACAGTGTTAGCCATGGTGGCATGTGATGCCATAATTTCTCATAATTTATTGAATGGCTCTGGTGTTTCAGATTAATATGTTTATAAACAAGGTGTTTGCTCCCACAAGGAATGATCAGTGGTAGCTCTCCATTTTTTGACACCACTGAAATTGACTGATTTAGTTGTTCAGATCCAAACATATTGCCCAGAGTTGGCTTTCATTCCAAATAAACTTAGGTTTTATATTCAACAGGCATGATTATTCATAATGCTATGGGTTGATAACTGAAAACCACAAGCCTTTCATTAAAATGTAGAAACTACATACACAGCTGTACTCAAACCACTGTGAAACATTATGCCTGTCTAAAATACACAGAAATGTTGGCAAGCAATCTTGCAGGGTCTGCTTGAATATTACAATATTAGGCAGACATTAAAGATGGATTACACCATACAGTGCTAAACTCCAATTAGTTTAAAATTTTAAAATGTTATTATCAACCAAGACCAGCTGATTTTAAAGATATGTTTAGGACAAAATAGATTATGTTTCATGGCAGGGCTACAAACAATTGAAACCGATGATACATTAACTGCTGCAAACTAAGAAAAATGAAAACAAAACTTCTGCTCTTTATAACATTCCAGATGTTAGAAACATAACCAATAATTATCAATACATGACAGCTAAAATGCTGAAAGAGAAAAACTATTGCAGTTATACCTCAACTTTCCTCCAAAGAGCTCAAGGTGCTGTAGTTCTTCTCCTATTTTATCCTCACAACAACCCTGTGAGGTAGGCGCTAGACTGAAAGACTGTGACTGGCATAAGGTCACCCAGTCAGTTTCATGGCTGAGCAGGGATTTGAACCCTGGTCTCCCAGGTCCTAGTGCAACACACTAACTACTAGACCATCTTGCCTCAAATCAGTGAGTCAGTGGAAAGCCAACGTGATGCCCTCCAGAAGTTGCTGGGCTCCAAATCCCACCAGTCCAGAATTTTCAAATGCCATGGATGATGGGAATTGCAGTCTAACGGAATATTCATTGCCCCATGTTGGCTGCCCCTTGAGTTAACACATAAATAGTGACCACAGTTCAAGATTGTGCTGCTCCTAATTTCCTCCACTCTGTCCAGTTTGCAAATTAACACGCAGGATCTTCAATGGGAGAAGACATAGGCTAGCTAGAAAAATGGTGGTTTTGATGTGGAATGGATTTAAACAGAAGAATGTGCTGCTCATAGATACAGAACTGTGAGCAGAGGCTGCATGTGCATGCTGCAGCTTCTAAAGGTTGTATGTGGATGCCAGCAGCACTGTGGATCCAGTCACAGAGTGGTTTTCACTTCATAACATGTCGCCAGGAGCCATGTCATGCCTAAGTTCTGAAGTAGCCTGACACATCTACCCAGTATATCAGTAAAATTTACCCCCCCCACAACAAAAAAGACTTAGGTGGAGGAATGAGACAGATCTATTGGTCTTTTCATATTTGACTTGTGAAATATCCAACACTAAACAATCATTTTAGTTATCAGGTATTACAGTGGTACGTCGGGTTACAAACACTTCGGGTTACAGACTCTGCTAACCCAGAAATAGTACCTTGGGTTAAGAACTTTACCCCAGGATGAGAACAGAAATCATGCACTGGCGGAGCAGTGGCAGCAGAAGGCCCCATTAGCTAAAGTGGTATCTCAGGTTAAGAACAGTTTCAGGTTAAGAACGGACCTCTGGAATGAATTAAGTTTGTAACCAGAGGTACCAATGTATTCAAACTGGGCTTCCTCCATGGCTTGATTGTCAGATAAAGAGACATGTAAACCCTGCCATTTTATCACTGCCAACTGTCTAATCATCCCTGGTGATCACTACTCATTTGCTTCCTATAACACTGTCATATTCTATAACCTTATCCAATTCCCACACTAATTAAAGCTCTCGGCTGACTGAAATCTGGCTTTCAATTTTTTTGTGCTAGCTATTGCTGTGCATGAATTGTGTTCCTCTCACATATTCTTGCTGGAAGTTAACATTTTATGTATTAATGTATACTGTACTGTCAAAATAATTCCAATAATTAGTTAGGTAATATTAGATAATGGTGGTGGAGGTGGTAAGATTTCTTACCTACCCTTCATTATAAGGTCCCAGGGTATGTTGAAAGTACAAAAACTGTACTTTTTTTTTAAAGTAAAACCAACCAACCATAGACAACAATCATTAGGTTAATTAACAATTTTGAGTATTTTGAATATTATTTCAGATACAGAAATCAGCTTGACCTCACCTTAGTCAGATCAGAATAATCTTTATTTGCATCAGCCACTAAAGGTAAAGGACCCCTGACCATTAGGTCCAGTCGTGACCGACTCTGGGGTTGCAGCGCTCATCTAGCTTTATTGGCCGAGGGAGCCGGCGTACAGCTTCCAGGTCATGTGGCCAGCATGACTAAGCTACTTCTAGCGAACCAGAGCAGCGCACGGAAATGCCGTTTACCTTCCTGCTGGAGCGGTACCTATTTATCTACTTGCACTTTGATGTGCTTTCGAACTGCTAGGTAGGCAGGAGAAGGGACCAAGCAATGGGAGCTCACCCCGTCATGGGGATTCGAACTGCCAACCTTCTGATTGGCAAGTCCTAGGCTCTGTGGTTTAACCCACAGCGCCACCTGCGTTTAACCCATCAGCCACTAGCCAGCACTAGCCACTAGCAGCGTGGTTTAACCCATCAGCCACTAGCCATAGCAATAAAATGTACTGAAGATAGAGGTAAAAACTTAACTATACAAAATACATTTTGGAGGTTTACATCAGTAATCAAATAATAGACCTTGGTTTTCAACTACAGCATAGGAAGAAGCCACTGAACAGGATCTCAGTTGATGTTTGAAGCAGTTACTGTGCGAAGAAGGTCAGAAACTGGGGTTGTATTCAACCAACTTGTTGAACTAGTAGAAGCCAGCAAATGGACTCCTGCTAGTGCAATGGGACTCCCCTGCCTCTGCTCAGGTGCCCTTCTGTGCCCTCTCCAAATTTCCTTCGTAGACAACTGTAGAGAACCACCAAAAACAGCGGGGAGATGGTTCCATCAGACAAGAAGAAATGCTTGTGCTGATGGAACCATCTAATAGAATCATAGAATTGCAGAGTTGGAAGGGACCCTGAGGATCATCTGGTCCAGCTCCCTTCAATGCATGAATATGCAGCTATCCCATATGGGGATTGAACCTTCAACCGTGGCATTATCAGCACCATGCTCTCTAACCAATTGTGCTATGTGGACCTTAGTGCTATGTCAAATACAACCCTGTATTTTATTTTTTGTTCATTCTCTTGCAGCCCTTTCTTCCTTTTCTATCACGCCTATTGGATTGTAATTTTGCAGGCAGCAATTGCATGTTTGTTTTGTCTTTTCAAAAATGTTGTATAGCTCCTAGAAACAATAAAAACAAGCCAACATTTCCATTCAGTCTTAATTAACACTAAGGACGGTGGTTCTCACATTTTTCTTTTAGTTCCTCCCCAAGCACAAGTTCCTGGTCGGTGGTCTTGACGGTAGGTCACTACTAGGTCACAGGTAGGTAGCTGCTGAACAACTGTTCCAATAATTGGAGAACTGGGTGAAGAAAAGGGCAAGGCAAGGAGAAACACTGATTTTTACACCTGGAGAGCTGAAGTATAAACTACAAGCTCTAAATCAATCAAAGGGCAGGGGTCATATTAGCAGCTGTAAGGCACAGTAATCAAGCGGGGCTTAGGATTCTAGGGGTGAGTCAAAGAGTTCAAGGTGGCACAGAGAAAGGTGTGTGTGGTGGTGGGAGAGATGAGGTTGAAGAGCTTGCAAAAGCAGACTACTTGGATGAACACTTGTAAACTATGAAGTTAGGATAACTGCCAGGCCAACAATGGAGAAGGCAACGTACTGTGAATCAAGCAAAACCATCTTCCAAATGCTAAAGTTGCATGCGCCCTGTCTAAACAAATGGTCTGCAGACTCTGTAAGCAGGAGAGCTATTAAAAATATGGCAGTGTGTACTAAACAGTGGGGATTTGCATAGTATTTATTTATGTGGCAGTTTTTTCCTCTTTCTTCAATTCAAAGATGGATTCCAGGGCAGTAAGCATTAAAAAGTTCAAATTATGGTAGCGGGAATGATAACAGAGTGTATTATAAAATATATATATAGTGCAGCTATTGATGGTCCAAGAACTGCTTCACAGGAGGAGGGCATATTTAGGAGAGCTTTGAAAGAAGCGAAAAAGGCAGCTTGATGGATAGAGATAGCAAATCTGATTAGACTAACATAAAGCAATTGGGAAGTCATCCATTAACTTCGCCACAGAAGATTGATTCGTTGCAGAGGGGATGCAGTCAGTTCCACAGGACAGTGGAAAAGCTTGGATGTGATAGGTACGAAAAATCTAATTTTCTTCCTATTTACTAGAGCTAGTGCAAGGGGAAAATAGCTTGTTCTCTGAGGGAACTAATGAAGTGTGATGAATTATGTGAAGATGAAAGATTAAATTAAGAGGAAAAATAGGAAAATGGGATAACACGAAGAAAACAAATGGAACTATTACTTCAGGCTCTGCAAAACACTTCCATAATGGAAATTTAGTTACTGCACATCCAACATCTACTGTATAAATAATTGCAGGAAGTTTTCCTCAGAGAATGCTGAAGAAAACAAAAACAAAAAAGCAAAATGTTTTCTTCATAGTACCAAATCCTACATATCATTATTTCAAATAATCAAGATGAATAATTCTTACTCAGAAGTTTTCAAAACAAGGTGGATGCCTGAGATGGGCAGTAATAAAATATGTATTATCAGAGTTTGATTATGACTTTGAGGTATTTCTTATAGATAATAAGTCATACAGCCTGTGTTGGAAGTACAGGCTTCATTGCAGTTCCCTACTTAAAATGGCTGTTTTCAAGGATGGGATAGAGACTTGCTTCTTTATGCATTCACCCTTTTTAGGTGTGGATCTAAACATGGATGGATGGACATGACAAATAGATTCTAAAAATTTGCCCAGTATAGGCATGGCTGTGGCTCCTCATGGTTAGTTTCTGTATCCTAGAGTCACTGTAAACGGAGAATAATGTGGTCCTACTTTGGAAGTATAGCTCAGTTCTCACATTCACCACTTTTGAAATGGTAAAGCCACAAGTTTTGCATTCCCAATTTTTTGGAGACCCATAGATGTCATATACACTTTAAAATTTTAGCTTCCAGTAGTTTGTCAAGAACTGGTGATTATCGAAGAAACGGAAATTTATCATGGAATAAGCCTTGACATTGATTTTGAATAGTCACATCATGGTGAGTTTACCACACCAAAATGGAACAAAGAAATAGTGCACAGAAAAAGTATAATTTTGGCCTAAGGAGTCATCCAGCCTGAATGGCTGTCAGATCACAATATAGGGGGGGGGATTCCTGGCCAAAATCAGTGTTGCAATACAGATGACTTACAATTTGTGCAGGGGTTAGGTTGTGGGGATTGCACATATAGGTGAAATTGTGTGCAGCCAAATCAACCCTGTAAATGTCCCCGCATAATCACCCCTACCTTTCTGGAGCCAGTTTATCAAGTGGGTCTCACCCCACATGCAAGGTGGAGAGCTTTTAAGTTTTCTGCCTTGCTTACCAGCTCTGGGACATGTCCCGCGGGAGCTTCCCAGAGCCTAGTAAGCAAGGCATAGATCTTGAAAACTCTCTCCACAGCAGGACAACCCAGCACAGGAAGAGCTTTTAAGCTCTCTGCCTTGTGTGTGTTTAATTTGTGCCATCACGGCTGGCTGGCTGCCAAGTGTGTAAAGCTGTGAGCGCACAAGTGAAATGCGTACAAGTTGTGAGTTGACTGTACATTTGCATATGAAGATCTCCAAACGCCTCCACTGAGAATGCTGGACTTATTAGCACAGGGGTCACCAAAGGGTTTCAGCAGGGGGCCAGTCCACTGTCCCTCAGACCTTGTGGGGGGCCGGACTATATATGGGGGGGGGGATGAATGAATTCTTATGCCCCACAAATAGCCCAGAGATGCATTTTAAATAAAAGCACACATTCTATTCATGTAAAAACAACTGGCAGGCCCCACAAATAACCCAGAGATGCATTTTAAACAAAAGGACACATTCTACTAATCTAAAAACACGCTGATTCCTGGACTGTCCATGGGCCGGATTTAGAAGGTGATTGGGCCGGATCTGGCCCCCGGGCCTTAGTTTGCCTTCCCATGTATTAGCACCTCTGAACTGCAAACATAATCATTTATTGTGAGTGCAACTTCCTGCAAAAAAGCCTGAACACCACACAGCTTTGGGGGGGGGGGACACACACAAAACACCTCAATATTATCTGGACTGAGTCTTAGTCTATTGGATCTCATCCAGTCCACTAGTGTACCAAAGCACTCATCTGGCACCTCCTTCTGAAACTGGCCATCCAGTAAGAGCAGAACCATTACAGTGTAGGTCCTTCAATCCCCAACTCTGATTGCCTATCTAGAAAGGTACTATGGTTGATAGTAATGAAAGTAGCTGAGAGGTCAAGTAAATCAAGTGAGATGCATTCCCCTTGTCCCTCTCTCATATCACAGGGTAACCAAAGCTGTTACCTTGCTTTGGATCTAGAAGGGACCTAGAACTGGCTAACAACCACTTGCCAAGGAAGGGAATGTTTGCAACTGGCCTATAGCACTTTGAAGAATGCAATTTAAAAGCAACAATGAAAACAACAACATGAAATCCCTCCACTTTAACTTAAATCTACCAAACAAAGGATAAAGTAATGGAAGTTTAAATTGCATTGAAGAAGATTAAAGTTGTGTCAAAACTACTAATGGTGCATACATGTAAATCCTCTGGATTTGAAATGTGGCTCTAAAGAAACAAAAGGGGGGGGAGGAAAAAGTGCCTTGAGCCTAGCAAACAGATCACTATTAGCAGCTCTGTGTAGATGAAGAGTTTTAATGGGAAGCATATATTCTCACCACTAGAATAATTAATTACTGGCTTCTTTTCTTCCCACTGCAACATTTAGCCAGTTATAAACACTTTTCTGTTTATGAATGTACTTTTGATTACATTCAACGTCACTTTTGACACCACACTAAAAATATATCCTCATAGATGTAAGCTCAAAAAAGGGAGACACCAACAGCTTTCGAAACTGAAGCTTGTGGATAAGGATAATATATTAAAGAAATGAGGATGTTGTTGTGTCGCTAAATGACTTCCAGTTGTCCATATGCCCAGAAGCATAAATCTAAGAAAAAGCTTTGCTGATTGTAGCACATAAGGAGAGCACTTGGGGCAATAGCACAGATGCCACAGCTACACTTTCAATCTAGGAGCTGGATTGAGAAGGGGGAGGGCGGGCAGTGAGAGGAAGCGGTCGGTAAAATGATTTAAGATACCCAGGATATAATGGGATGAGTTGGAGAAGCCAGCATTTGTTATGTTAGAGGACAGGAGTATTAGGATTGTGGTTGACAAATCTTTAGCTGCTTGAATGGTTTAGGACTGCATTCAGCTTTCTGAGCCTATTAGTATCTTCTTGATTCCCAGTTTTGCAGATTTCTGGGGATTTCTACACAACATATGGGTTAGCATTAAGAGCATTAAAGATTTATAAATTTGTATCATCACGATAAAGCGCACAAAGAGATGAAATATGCACATGGTTGGGTGTAATCCTCATACTGCTCAGGCTTGAATTAAACCAAAGACCCATTCATAGTCTAATACCATTAAAGAGAAACGAGAGAAAGAAATATCATTTAAGTTTATTCATACTAGCTTCAGGTGCCATGAACATAGCCCCAAGGCTTTCAATGTACAGTCGTACCTTGGATCTCAAAGGTCTTGGCTCCTGAACAAATTGGCTCCCGAACAATCGAAATGCAGAAGTGAGTGTTCCAGTTTTTGAACAATTTTTGGAAGCCGAACGTCTGGTGTGGCTTCTGTGGCTTCCAATTGGCTGCACGATGTTCCTGCAGCCAATCAGAAGCAGTGCCTTGGTTTTCAAATGGTTCCAGGAGTCAAATGGACTCCCGCAACACATTCTGTTTGAGAACTAAGGTACGACTATACAGATAATACACAGTCCAAGTAAATACCCCGTATTTACCCAGCCTACACAAACTGACCCAATTATTCACTCATTCACCTTTCACACATGTGACTCAACTATTTTAAAAAGAAGTGATCGTTATTTTTCAATCCCTACACAAATATGTGATGGCTGTCAATATGAAGGATGGAATTTCTTATCATGGATCTTCATTCATTTCTCTAGCTAAATCAATGCCAAAGCCATTCCAGTCAGGAGAATTCTATGTACATGAATTGTCACCATATATCTATATGTCAGCTATTCAGTGTAATCTGTAACTTGGTGTGACACTTAATACTACTTGTGTATCTAACTGGTTAAATACAAATGGAGTACATACAGGAAATGAAACTTGCCATTTATTTTTAGTAAACAACTCCCTCTAGGGAGCATGAAAAACAAATCTGGTTTCAAGTAGATGCTCTTTGAATACAAACAAATCCACAAAGAATATAATTCTTCTGGGAAACACATAGAAGGCATGTCACAACATACATAAAAGTGTGCATCAATATTTTATATATCCTGTGGGAAAACTGACACTAGCCTTCAAAGATGTTTAACCACACTGAAAATAAGTTGAGAACTGTGTATCTCATAACCTAATTTCTAATAGAAGTCTCTTTATCAGGTATTTTATAAACCTACTTCTCCACTCCTCTGATGATCTTTTTGCACAATTCACTGAGAAGTGTGCAATTACACAGCCCAATTATACAGCTAGCAGATAAGAAATAGCATATAATTTTAGGATTAGTGCTAACTTCATTAAAAGTACTTTCATAAATAAGAAGCACAGCCTGACTGACAACATTACTGTCAGGCCTATTTTGCAAGAAAATAACCAAGTCCAATGTCACAACAGGGAAAGTGCCATAGCTGAGTGGTAGAGCCTCTGCTCTGTTTGTAGAAGGTCTCAGGTTCAATCCCTGACATCTAGGTAGGGCTGGAAGATGCCTCTGCCTGAAACCATGAGCAGCTTCTGCCAACCTGTGTAAGCAATACTGACCTACATGCCCTGATGGTGTGACTCAGTATCAGGAAGCTTACTATGTTCCAATAAAGGCAAAAACAGTTGCAGGGATGCAAACCAATAAAGTTTCAGAGAACTTCATTAAAAAATGAATTGCGAAGCAGGCTAAAGAATAGGATACAGTTTCCTGCAAACAGAACTAATATGGTGCCCAACAGATACCACAAAGAACAGTGTAGGTCTCTCTATGTCATAAAAATGTGATTTTTCAGAGTATGCTTAGAGCAGGGCGGTCCAATTTCTCATATCAAGTGGGCTGCAAGAGTACTTCGACATGGAACTCATGGGCCGCACACTGTCTTGTTGTGTGGTGGTGGGGAGCAAGACCAAAATTTGACACACACACCCCAAAGCCAGGTAAGTAAGATGCTGAGCTTTGGGAAGGAGGCGCGAGGCTTTGGCAGGGTCCTACAGCCCTCCCACCTTCTCCTCAAAGCTGCGAAAGAGGTAACTAGGCTTTGGGAAGGAGGATGGAGAACTCTAGGCCCCTGTCAGAGCCCTCACACCTCCTTCCCAAAGCCCAGCACCTCACCTGGCTTTGGGAAGACAGCACAAGGGTGGTGTGTTAGGAGCTCCTACACTCGAGTAGGACCCTGGCAGAGACACATGCCCAACTGACATGTTCTCTCCCTCCTGGTCGATCGTTCAGGAGCTTCAAAAGCTTTCTTCAGTCTGAACATCACAGCAACTGATGCCAACAGACATTGGCACACTTTGACCTCAGCAACACACACGGAGCACTGCAACATGGCTCCTTCTCTCTCTAGCATCAGACAGCAAAGAGAAAAAACAAAGGACAACAGTCCCACTTCAAGGAACACAGTAACACAAACATCCTGTCTCCGTCACTTCCCACTTTGTGAAGTCAAAACATACACCGTCATGTGAAAGACAACGATCCCATGATTGCAATCAGTGAGCAAGAATTCTAACATTGTGTGTGTGTGTGTGTGTGTGTGTGTGTGTTAAATGTTGCCACAGGTTGCATGTTGAACTGCCCTGGCTTGGAGAGCTCCTACTGCAGCCTCAGAACAAAAAAATGTATCTTCAGAACTAATGGCCACATGTATTAGTCTAATGTGGAACAATCTACATCCTGATAAAAAATGCCATGGTTTTCATTCTTCTTATTTTGCCCTTCATTCTTAAAAGAAGCTATGGTAGTTGTTTCTTAAACTGTAGGCCATAGTACACATTGAGGTGTTCTATGAGACTAACAGCAAAAACTGTTATGAATGTCTTTTTCAACTCAAAACAGAGATGAACTCAGCGTTTCAGTGTATCTACTCATTCTGCCTATTCTTTTACTGATGTTTAAAAAATGCCACTGCTTCCTTCATAGGCACCACACACTCCCTCAAGAACATATTCACCATTTCCTCCACTTGTTTGGCCAGTCCCACTCCAGATCCCATTTTAGGGAAGTTTTATTTTTTTAACGTTTTATTCTGTTTTTAATCTGTTGGGAGCTACCCAGAGTGGTTGGGGAAACCCAGTCAGATGGGCGGGGTATTATTATTATTATTTGCCCAGAAATGAAAGAGTCAAACATGTTGACCCCACTCCTTCAAGGATTCCATCTACATCCACTGGCTGCACAAATTGAAAAGTATCCATAACAACAGGAACAGATGTCACCTTCATGGGAAAATGTACTTGTCAACTCAGGGGAAGGAAGAATTCAAGGATTAAAAAAAGTGTTTTGTGGGAAATGGTTTGTTTTATTAAATATGTTTCAGTCAAATAGCATGATTGGTTTCCTCCATCAACTCATGACACTTTATAGAGTAATATTATAGAGTGACTGAATTAATTTCCCCCCTTTTCTTTATGCTTGGCTAGTTGTTTATTTCTATGATGGTTCCCTGATTGCTTCACTTAAGTGTTTATTAGTGCATTGTGGATTGTATATTTGTGGGAGATTTTGTTGCCTATTTGTTTTGCTCTTCTGTTTGTTGTAACCAAATGTATCGGTAATGTATGTGTTGAGTTTTTACTGGTGTGTTTTTGTGTGTTTTTTTGTTTGCTCATTTTTCCTTGATATGGAAGGTCTTAACAAACATTTCTTAAAACGTTTGTCCCTTGCCTGCCTTTATGGTCCCTACCCCATAAACAGATCTCACCATAG
Source organism: Podarcis bocagei (assembly GCF_964188305.1). Lineage (NCBI taxonomy): Eukaryota > Metazoa > Chordata > Lepidosauria > Squamata > Lacertidae > Podarcis > Podarcis bocagei. Next base: position 43,914,171 of record NC_138127.1, read on the forward strand.
TGAGAAAGACTGCAACCTGTGTGCTTGCTGTCTATTGTCCAGGTGTCCATTGCTTATGGGCAGTTTATGGGCAGTTCTTTATCTATGGACTTGGTTCAGATAGCCATTCAAACAGAGACTCTTTTAAACAGAGGACTGTCCTCTGTCAAACGGCTATCCCAGTCTCCCTGCTCCTTTCCTATGCACAAACTTGCAACAGCATGTGAAAAGTAGGTTCTATTGCTTATTGTTTGGGCTTGAAAATGAATTTAGATTTTAGAAAGGAATTTGTGCCTTTTCAAAAACCATGCATATTTTAAAAACAAGGCTATCCATTCATGGCTGGGTGTCACCACATTATTTTAAAAACTTTTCCATATGAAAACTTCTTAGAGAAGTTATTTCACTCTGTCAACATGCACTGTGTCTTATGAAACAGCTCTAGGTTCTGAGCCACACTTAAATATGTACAACAGTGACAAAAAAAGCATTTGGGGAAGGGCCCAAGAACATAAAATTACTTCTGTGTTTATATGTAACCACCCTTAAAATGTAATGCAATTAGAGTTATCTGGAAACATTAAGTGGCTCACCGCTGGCTGACGGACAGGCTTGTAAATTGTATTAGAGAAGGGAACAAGCCTATTGCAGAGTTTGGGAAAGTTGCCAAAGTAGCCTGCAAAATGATTTCTGGTCTTTGCTCTTTATTGCTTGTGATTATGTGATGTGTTTATCAGAATAATTTGATTTCATTTTTCCCACTCTGGGCAATGCTCCAAGCCTCAGAGGTATTAAGTAATTTAAAATTTGCCGTAGGTGTCCATAGAAAGGAACCTTGAATTGCCAAGAGCAGCTTGCTATGAAAAAAATACCCCCCAAAATGCAATTCACTGCAAACTCTTATACTGAAAGGTTTGGAGGCTCTGCAGGAAAGTGTTATTGTAACTAATCTTGGAAGAGCAGGGGGATGATCAGGATCAACCTGCTCTATGAATTAGTTCTGTTCTACAAAAAAGACCACCCATTTTTTATCATGTTTATACCCCGCCACTTCTCTGTACTGTATCCTCAAAATAACACCGTATGATGTATTAGGCTAGGAGATAGGCATTACAGCCAGGTTACCTTGTGAGTTTGGCTTGGGAGGTGGGAATTTGGATTTGACTCTGACTCTTTCCAGTTCCAAGCCATTAAACAGAAAATGGAAACTTTTTGTGTGTGTGTCTTATCTGTAAAATCCTAAATAAAGAGGTGGTAACATGCTGTTATCCCACACTTGTATCTGGATATCAGCAGTGGTTTCCTCTGGACAAGATTATGGTATTATACAAGTCCAAGATGATGACTTTGGTTTGTTTGTTTTATAGCCTTCACAACAGAATCTTTAACATGATGGTTGGGGTGGGTAGCTAATGCTTCAGGTCTATACATTTCAATGATCCTATCTTGGATTTAAAAACCAATACCTTGGTACTTGAATGGCTTCTCTCCCAAACAAATTGGCTCCCAAATGCCGTAAACCCGGAAGTAAGCTTTCCAGTTTGTGAACGCTTTTCGGAAGCTGAATGTCCGATGCAGCTTCTGCTTGAGTGCAGGAAGCTCCTGCAGCCAATCGGAAGCCGTGTCTTGGTTTTTGAACGGTTTCGGGAGTCGAACAGACTCCAAGAACGGATTAAGTTCAAGAACCAAGGTACCACTGTATATGAACAAGCTGTTTATTTGTGTACACAGCTTCTTTGCAAGCAAACAAAACAGGAAGTCTACAATTAACCATGGATTTCATTTCAGCCAATCTGGGAACCTATGATTACTAGCTTTGGAACAAGTCCAGATATTAAAATTAGTTTAATGTCCTAATTTGTTCAAATTCTGCTAACCATACTTTTTGGGTATGGATAAATCAGAAAATTTGATCCAATTTGATCAAAACTCATGTGAAGGAGCTGCATGTGTGAATATGTGCACAAGGCTCTTTCACATCTAAGCTATGATACGTCTGGACCAGCTCACTTTCCAAATAAAAGCTGGTGTAGATTAATGGACAGTGAGCTGGGATTTCTGTGGTGTCGTTTGAATCTTACTTTAGGAACACACCTTCATTGGCAACTGGCTATAGTAATACTGAATAACAACCCAGGGTTTTCATTAGGTTGGCTAGCATCCATCTGTCTCAGGAGACAATAGAGGAGTGGGCCTTTGAAGGTGAAGTCAAACTGCTGGAAGCTACCTGCTGTGGCTGTACAGTCCGATACAGGACAGAAATGATTGTTGCAACTGGGGCAGATGAAAGGGTAATGAATACTAACTTAAAAACATGCTCACATACAGGAGTTTACTATAACTTTGAAGTTATAGTAAAAAAAAATTGTACATTGGTTACACAATAAGTTACCCTTCCCTTAAGCATTTATTCTAGAAATCTTTCTCATCTCTGTTAGCAAATCTGGAATACTTTGCTCTTTTCCTGGAGACAGTTGCTGATTATATCTACAAATGCATAGAATGAGTGCACACCAAGATGTGACAAGTACTATTTGATTATTTAATAGTACTCCTCCATGTTTTCTCTGCTTGAATGCAGCATCTAATTCTGTCTAATCATTCTATAAAATGAACTCAGTAATGAGTGCTGTAAACACAAAGCAGAAGACAAGACCATGAGTTCTAAGTTTTTATCTGAAGATGCAACTTTTAAAAATTAAGATGTTGTATAAGGATAAACCTGCCTGTGAGCTATCCATTTCCTTTGGATCCATATGTTATTCAGTTTTCCATTCTTATTTTTAAAAAGGCCATTTAAAAACAAGAAATAGCTACATGATCAGCCCTAACAAGAGTAGAAAAATGCAGTACTGTCCTACTGCTTATACTAGCTTAAGATGGAACCAAAATGACAGGGGAACATCACAAACTGTCATGTTATACCACACTGCAGTGCTGTCCTGCTGCCTCAAATAATTTCTCTCTTAGAAGTTATACAGCTGCCTAATTCTCCGGCTCATCACATGAAATGGAACCTACCAACCCCTTAGAAACATGTCTTCTAACATGTCAGTTCTTTTTTTTTTTTACCAATAAGCACCTCTCCTCCTCCTCAAAAACAGAAACCAAAGCATCCAGGAGGCCCCACTCTGTCACATACTTAGATGTCAAGAGTATCCCAAACATTTACTGGCACTATATTTGAGCTCCAAGTACAAATTCACAGCAACAGAATTGTCACATTGAATAAGCTCCAAAGAAAGTTACCAAAGTTCAGAGGGGGGGGAAACCTCTTACCTTTGGTAGCAATTCGAACACACTGAGTTTTGGTCTCCTGTTAAGAAGAAAAATGGGAGAAAAATGCAATTAGCACCAGTAGCTTGGGAAATTCAGTGAAAGTTAGTTTAGGTCACTGTGCAAATACACTTATGAACTACTTACATATACAATGAATAAGGCAAACACTTTTGATAGTGAAAGTATACTGCCGAGCTAAAATTCCTTTCATATATGTATATAGCTTCTACAGGCTGGGCTTCTAATCTATCAAGATCTCTGGCACACTCAGTGAATTGACTCCAGGTAAGCAGAAAGGCTTCTAGTTTAGGTTCACCCATGACAATGTTAATTTTCTTTGCAGTCTTCTCAGCAATGAGAAAATCCCACACTATTAACGAGCCACTGAAAAATACAGGAAGGGTAAGAGTAAGTGTCAAGCAGGCACTTTCACTGTACTGTTGACATTAAGCAGGTATTTTTGCTATGCTGTCTTATGTCAACAGTACCAGATGCTGAGAATTGTAGGTAGAGAGAGTGCTGTTGGGCTCAGGTCTGACTTTCAGCCTTCCCATCAGTACTAGTTGGCCACTATGAGTACAAGATGCTGGACAAGCCATTGGCCTGATCCAGCAGCCTCTTCTGATGCTCTTACAGCTTTAGAAGCCTGTTGAAAACTTTTTTGTTTCAGCAAGCCTATCCAGACACTTGATTTAGTTGCATTTGTTTTCATGATTTTATCTCTGTTTTTAATGATGGTAATATGTGTACTTGTTTTTCATTTGGTCTGTGTGTTTTAGTCGTATGTTAATTGTAGTTGGATTTGTACACTGCTTGGATAATCCCCCCCCAAAAAAGTGGTCTATAAATATAAATAAATAACAAAATGTAGCAAAATGTGGGCTAGATGTAGGAGAATGTTGGAGCCTGTGATGAAGCTCATCAAGTCTAAGGCATCAAGATGAAAGTTCTGTACTTATTCATTTTCCCACCACATGTGGAAGAAAGTGCCCCTTCCAACCATGTTTAAAGCTAGGTCATGGGATTTAATAAAACATCTATTTTATAGTGGCACATAATGAAATACTTAGATAAGGCCTCCCAGATTTCCTGCCAATCTTTTTACCTCCAGCTTCATTTGCAAATTTGATTTCCTAATATCAGAATGCAATTATTCTAAAATTATCCATTTTTAATATTTATTTTTTTTAAAACCACGAGTTTTTCCCATCAGGAAAATCCTCCAGTTCCACAGCTATTCTAGCACACAAATTCACAAGCTGTGACTTTTTCCTCATCTTGCTATGATAAACAGCTAATTCTTATAATTATAGACATTAGGCGAAGCTTCATTCTAGAGCCTCAAAGGCAAAGTCATTGATAGCTGTGATCTCTTCATTACTAGCTGCAGCTGAAATCCAAATGGCAGGGTAGAAATCGCTTTGGTTTCTTTTGAAAGCAGATTAACCTTCCCGAAGCCTATCAATCTAGGTGCAATCTTCCCCAAATCCCTCCTCTCCACCTCCTCGCGCCACAGCCATCTGCTACTGGGGCACAATAACCAGGAGACAGAGATTTCATACAAGACTATACTTAATTCTCAAATCTAAGTTTTAAATATCTCCGCCACTGTTCTAAATGCTGCTTCCTCCCTTTCCCGTCCCGTATTTCTATTTACAAAAGGAAAATGATTCAGTGGCAGAAGCAGCATGGGGCTTATCAAGTCATGTTGCTTTTCACACCTAGAGCTGCCTGCAGTATTTAACTTCCTGTTGCTTTGTTCTCTATCAATATGCATACTGAAATAGAAGCAGTGCTGTATGGTGTCAAGATATCAAATGGGGAGGAAATAGCAATGGCGATCTGCAGCCATACCTTTCCTACCAGCACAGTGGTCAAGCAATTTGGAAGCAAACCTGTGTACTGATGCTTTTCACAAACATGTAGCTGCTATGGGAGTTACAGTGGCTTTTTAAAACAAACTTATTTTTTTCTTACTTGATGTTCGGCATGTGGGGCACCGCTTTATTAGGCCTGCTGAGCAAGCTGGGTTTTGTTTATCCTGAAGCAATTTAATCTCCTGAACTACCTGGGCACTGAGAACAGTAGGAGGGGCGTTATTTCCTTGGAATGTGGAAACATACCTGGCTGAAATCTATTTTACCGATGCTACGGCCCCAAAGAAACTTACTAAATTTTCAAACAGTAATAGCTGCTGTGGGGGAAATGGTGTGTGGAATATGAATGGCACAGAGCCATGCCGTTTGAAAATGGAAACCACAGAAAGGGTTTGCGATAACAAGAACCCAACAACTTTGGCCACCATCCAGATGCTTTAGACAGGGTGAGATGGCCTGCCTCAGGTGGCAGATATGAAGATACCACTAAAGGGAAGCATACTGTCTATTTAGGCGATATTGTTCATACCAGGAACAAAAACATATTGAGCAACCGCTGGATATGAGTCTAGGTCTATACACAGAAGCTGTTTCACTGGGTACATTTAGGTTGCTGTTTTAAACTTTGCTGCTCTCTGTTTTAGTAGGAGAGTGTGTGTGTGTGTGTGTGTGTGTGTGTGTGTGTGTGAGAGAGAGAGAGAGAGAGAGAGAGAGAGAGAGAGAGAGAGAGAGATTTGTTATTTTACTGCAGTTTGCTGCCTTGGTTTGGAAAGAGAGGATCATCAAAATGTTTTCAAGAAATAAAAGGGAATGTGACTTTTGACTCCTCTCCACCACCCCTCCGACAAGTCTGCATGCTGCTCAACAAGCCTCTTTTGAGATAGGCTAGGGAAATCAAAAGTTGTTTACTGTGCATACCTGGCTGGAGGGATTGCTGTATGAAAGGAACAAGCCAAAAGCTCAGTGCTGCTCATGTGCAAGCTAGTTGTCTGTGTGATGAAGATCTTTCTGGACCTTGGCCTTATAGTCCAAATAACCTCTAGCAACAGATCTGATTCCCCCCCCCAGAAGAAAATTCAGGGAGGTGCCTACCTTCTCGACACTGCTCATAGCTTGGAAGTAGATATTATATCCTTTACGGGGAGCCAATGGTGGGTTCCAGAAGCCTTGGTAAGTTCTGTTATCACCAACCGTGAAAGGAGCTGGTTCAGGAAGGTTACCAGGTGGCAATTCTGCAGCAAAATAATATGGCGAGCCACTGCTCAGAGCATTTTGATATGTGACAGGAATCTGGTAGCAGTCCATTGCACCTGTTTCTCGTTTTGTCCGATGAGGATGAAGCTCTTCAACAACAATCTGATAGGCGCTGTTAAAAGCCAAGAGAAAAACATGACTTATAAGAGGATGCCAGACTGACAGCACACAACACTATATCACGTAACTATGTTGCGCCAAATAGTACCACACTCGGCTCAGAAGCGCAAGTCAAGCAGGGAAGCAGGTTTAAAAATGGCAGCTTATGCGTCTCATAACCAAATCATATTCAGCAATAGCCCCCGAGTGGAAGGTGGTCATTTTATTTCCCCTAATTTTAATTTCACTTCTCTCCTTTATTTCCACAGCAACGTCGCTCTCAGCCTCCCTTCCCCAAAAGATCTAATGGAACAGGAAAGTCTTTCTCATCACTGATGTAGACTTTGAACTATTAAGCAGACCAGGACTAGATCTTACATTAAGCACAGACATTTTTAATAGATTAATCCTTCTGCTTGATAATTTGCAGCATTTGAAGTCAGCATTTGCCTTTGAAAGGATATTATAGAAAGCTCGGCTTCAAGGCCCATCGTGGCAGCCTCCAAGCAATGCCTGAAGCACCAATTTGCTGTTGTCATATTACTAGAGACAGAAGCGCGTCGACAGGCATCTCCACCTTTTGACCTTGCTGTGGCATCTAACTTGGCTCACAGCTATGCAGATCTAAAGTATAAGCGACATCCTGTAATACAAGCACAGATGGACGGAAATCTGTCCACTCCCTCCAAATAGTCTGACTCCTTTCCCTACAGTTGCCACTGACAAAAACGTTACAAATTGCTAGAGCAGATGGCATCTAGCCTATTAAAAAAAAAAGACGGGGAAAAAATGCTAACCCCAAAAACAAACTTCAGCCTAAACTTGCCAATACCTTCCTCGCAATGACAGCTCTTGGTCATTCCTCATAAAAATCTCATTTTACCAGAGAATGTAATTATAGCTCTTCTTTTCCCTATAGAGGAAAGAGGCAAACAACTGAAACGTTAGACTAATTGATAATCAGCACTTGGATGTTCTGTTAGAAAGTGTCATAAAGGACAAAGTTGAATTGAGCTCCTGTTTCAAAAAGAACCACGGCATTTTCAAGTACGTCAAAATCTCCCTTCCTAGACTCCCACAATGAAATGAAGTAAAATAAAATGGGACCATATACAAAAAGATGGAGGTCCACATGCAATGTCGCATAGAAATCATTCAAGCTAGTTGGGATTCATGTAGGTGTAAGAGATATTTTTAGTTGCTTCTAATGCTCTGCTGCAGATGCTCACCACTCCAACTCCCATCAAATCTGATCAGCAGCCACGTTGGCTTGGGCTGCTAGGAATCCAACAATATCCAGAGAGTCTCAGGTTCACCACCCCTGCCCCTGGTAAACTCTGCTAAGGTAGCAAAAAGCAAAGTGAGCATGACCTCAAGCAATGAGAAGCAGTGCGGACAAATTGGAGTAAAGGGGGAGAAAGACGGGGAAGCTTATTCCATTAGGGTGATATCCAACCAAGTTATACTCAGAGAAGACCCACTCAAATTAGGCTTAGTTGGATACAATCCCTAATTTTCTTTTCAGCTACTCTCACATGAAAAGGTGTTAAATACTACATGCTTTATTCATTCCCTCCCTTAAGAACCTAGGCAGTAATGCAATGCAATCTAAGTTTTGCATAAGCAATTGGCTTTCCCTCTTGGGAACAACGGATATCTTAATGCTTGCCTCTGCAGACACTGTCACTCCTTTCTCGAGCGCTGCCAACGCAAAACAAATGACAAGACTTTTACTCTCCAAAATGCCAGGAGATCAGTAAACTTGTCAATTCCAATATCTGGCCACTTTAGAAGAATAAAGCCCAAGGGAAGAGCAGAAGCAGGGTGAAGCGTGCGTATGAAATGTTTCATTTATTTATGATTCAATTTATGTTTTAACATGAAACCAAGGTTTCATTCAAGGGAGGAGTTACAAACATTCATTATCTTTTAGGGAGGCAACAGAGGGAGTGTTCAAATTTTGCTATTTCAAGGGCACTGAAGCTTAATTCACCAGAAGAAGCAGACGAGATGGTAAATCTGATGCTGGAGTATGTCATTTCAGGGGGCAAACAGGAGATTGCCTGCTTTGAGGAGGGTGTACAGCACATACAAGACTAGTATATCAGGGAGAAGGGTTTGAAGAACATCTAGGTTTCAACTTGCAGTGAGTTTATTTTAACTGGATGAACAATCTATCATGAGAATGCTCCTCCCATAGTATAATCCCAGAACAGTTTTGTCACTTAATCTGCTATTTGCACACATGGCTAAGCAGAATGCAGTCTACAAGTTTAACCAGCCCTCTTCCTATGTAGTCCTGGAAAACAGAACACAGTGAGAGTAATGAGAGCCAGTGGGGTGTACTGCTCATCTTATAGATTACCTTAGAGTGTAGGACTAAAACCTGGGAAATCAAATCCCTACTTGGGCATGAAACTCACTGGAAGATGACCTTGGGCCACCCACAGTCCCAGGGGTGCCCAAACTTTTTTCAAAGAGGGCCAGATTTGATGAAGTGAACATGCGTGAGGGCCAAGCAAAGTTATTGAGCTTTTTTTTTAGGACTGAATTTGTTGAGCTTATTTTACAATTTCACCCTTTTTTAGGATGACCTATACTGCTTTTTTTAGGAAGACCTATGCTGCTACAAGGGCTGGATTAGGCCCCCAAAGTGGACTTTGGACATGCCTCATCTAACCCATCTCACAGGATTGTTGTGAAGATAAAGCAGTGAAGGAGAGAGCCATGGTGCGGTGGGATACAAAGGTAATGAAACAATTTAAAATATCAGGCAGTTTAGAAATGCTTTTAAATAAATAAAGAAAACAGCAACAGGATAGCTCCACTAGTTTAAAAGAGGGGTGGGGAAACTAACATGGAATTATTATTATTCTTATTAGTAGTAGTAGTAGTACCCCGCCCATCTGGCTGGGTTTCCCCAGCCACTCTGGGTGGCTTCCAACAAAAGATTAAAATACAAAAATTTATCAAATATTAAAAGCTTCCCTAAACAGGGCTGCCTTCAGATGCCTTCTAAAAGTCTGATTTGTTGTTGTTCTCTTTGACATCTGGTGGGAGGGCGTTCCACAGGGTGGGTGCCACTACTGAGAAGGCCCTCTGCCTGGTTCCCTGTAACCTCACTTCTCGCAGTGAGGGAACCGCCAGAAGCCCCTCGGCACTGGATCTGTGTCTGGGCTGAACGATAGGGGTGGAGACACTCCTTCAGGTATACAGGACTGATGCTGTTTAGGGCTTTAAAGGTCAGCACCAACACTTCTTGAATTGTGCTTAGAAACGTACTGGGAGCCAATGTAGGTCTTTCAAGACTGGTGTTATAAGGTCTCGGGGGCCACTCCCAGTCACCGGTCTTGCTGCCGCATTCTGGATTAGTTGGTCCTTATAATCACTCATTGGCAATTACTTGCCACCTTTATTTATTAATTTCAGGGACACTGTTCAGTAGAGAGGCTTAAATAGTGCATGCTGCCACTGATAAGCAAATCACCTTTCTTTGCAGCTTACTGATGAATAAATGTTTCTTCCTTACCGGCTGAGCTGAGAGCCTCCAGCTTGGTAAAAGTAAGACTTAATATCTGATTATAAATACTGATTCATCCAGTCTCCCTTTGTATTTCATGTCTGCTGTTTGGCTTACAACTTCAGGAGGCCATAAAGAAAACTAGAGATTATGAGATAACGCTTGGCAGGCAAGACACGATTATGTCATGATTAGAGCTGTGACTACCGCCGCATGTTGCATCTTAAGGAATGATTGACGGCACCTGCAAATTTGAATTGGATTACCCAAACATCTGCTTCAAGAGGCATGTGCACAAAGCAGGCAAGGAATACAAGGGAGCATTTATATCAGGAAGGCTGACTCCTAAAACACATAATTAGATGCTGCATATTTAAATTGAGTAAGTTTGTTGAACTGTTTAACATTGGCATTTTCCCGAGAGATCGAGAATAGAAATGGGCTGTCAAAAATACATCCTGAGATGTTCTGGTTTCAGAACGTCAGCTGGGACTTATCTTGCCACAACTAAGTAACCTGAAGCTAAGCCAGATAATTGTTTTAAAAAGAGCAGAAATTAGTGCCATAGTAAATAGGGAGCAGATACTACTGCACCATAAAAAGCTCCTCTGTGTGAGGAGGGTCTTTCATATAAGGGTCTCTTCCTCATATGGAAGAGCTCTGGGGTTTGCTCATATTCAATGGCTTACATTCAATGCTTAAACAGAAGCTTGAATGCAGAATTGTTGACCAGTGACAGGGCCTTATTGGTGGCAGCTCCCCATTTGTGGAATGTATTCCCTGGCAAGGTGCTTCTCTCTGTCTTCCTCATTAACAATGTTCAGGAGAAGCATAAAAACATTCATGTTTACCCAGGTTGAAAGACTATGTTCCCGGCAAGTTTGAAACCATTACACGTGAGGGTATGTGATTCTTTTAAAAATGTTTTTAACACTTGACACTTGCTTTTTGAAAATAAATAAATAAATAAATGTTTTCCATATGTTTTCATTTTATTTTTAACTGTAATGTTTTAACTTTTCTGTTTGCCACCAGGACTCCTTTGGAAGAAGGAGTTTAAATAAATAAGTAATAGAAACACAAACTATTCACATCAAAGGCTACAAAAATTAAACAAAAACAACACTTGCCACATCGTCTAGAGGTGAAACACAGATTTTTAAACTGAGATATCCAGACTACAGAAGTCATGTCCAAGAACTTGCTGAAGCAAGAAACAGCATCTTGCTTCATATGCAAACAAGGCTGTGCAAATTTTCTTAATTCTTCTGGCATGTGTGGTTGCAGGGCATTATCCCCTATGCATATGTATCCCCACCACTATTCCACTTTTTAACAACAGGGAACTGAGGCCAGCACACATCACTTGGGCCCATAGCCCCATGGTATGTCCATGGCAGAAGGGGACTTGAACCTAGACCGCCCAAGTCTTTTACTGATGAACCAGGAACATATCACCATATAAGGGTTGCAGGTTTACTCAAATGTCAAGTCCTATCTGCATAGCATTGAGCATCTTCCATATTTCACAAATGCTAATGGTAGTACAAGATCAAATAATTAAACAAGAACTTGACAAAATCAAATAAGTCTTTCAATGGATCCGGCCTTGAATAGCTAAGATTACTGATAATTGAAAAATTATTTTATTATCTAATCAGGTGTAGCTAACCTGTGGCCTTCCAGATGCTGTTGGATTCCATCTCTGCCCACTACCCATGCTAGATGGGGATGATGGAAGTTGTAGTCCAACAACTTCTGGAGGGACAGTAGTTGGCTACCCAGATCTAAATGTTTAGCCATAGGCTTTAACTATAGAATGGTTTGCATATTGTGGTGCTGGTTGTTTTTTACCTGATAGGAGCTCCTTTGGCTTGTGCTGGTCTCAGGAGCACAGTGATGGCTGTTTCATTGAAAGATGCATCAATACCTTCATAGTCTGGTAATGTGGGAGCTAATCAGAAGAAAAATAAAATCAGCCAAAACACATAACTTTTCTACCAGTTTCTACAATGTACAAACAACCACATTTCTCAATTGTGATCAGATGGTTGGTTGTTTTAGTGTTTTATGGTTTATATAAATTACTTTGATTCGCTTTTGTGAAGAAAGTGAATGATGATGATGATGATGATGAATATTGTATTTCTGGAATGCATTGCACATTGCTTTTACTTGTTCTGAGAGATGCATAATGACTAGAAGAGTGGTATATAAATATTTGCGTACATTAATGAATGGAAATAATCTCAGTGAAAAAACTTGTGGGTAGACTTATGATCTGAAGAAATCATGACCATTTTTATTCAGTGTTTCAACAAATGTTGCATAAGAAATACTCCTCAAGTAACAGCAGGAGCATATTGTGGAACTGTGTAACTGTGTTACCACAAAAAACTGGCAAAACTTATTTACTTGAGTATAAGCCAGTTTACCACACCACAAATCTCTTCCCCCAGCCCCTTCCGTCCCCCTGCCTACCTAGGGTGCTGCCAAGAGGTAGAGGCTGGTGGCAGCAGCGGCGGAGAAAGAACAAGCAGCCTGAAAGGGTTGCTTTCAGGCTGCTCGTTCCCCCTCCACCACCAACGACAAGGACCCTCACTCAAGTATAAGCCGAAGGGAGCTTTTTCAGCATAAAAAATGTGCTGAAAAAGTCGGCTTATACTCGAGTATATACGGTAATTATAATTTTTCAGGTCTTCTGAAAACTTGAATCTATCCTTCCTAAATTATTCATCTCTAGAAACCTGATGTTTAATCCCAGCCTTTTGAAACAGAATCACTTTTCTGTTGAGGCTGCCAGGTGATAAAGAACCACTATTCAAATAAAAGGATATCCTGCATTTCAACAGCAAGCAGCTTCTGACTCTCTTCTAACCCTTATACAGCTTTCTGTAGAGACAGGCTATCTCCTCTCTGTACTGCCATTATGAACTGATTTCGGGCATGTATTCGACAGGAAAAAAAATAAGATTTGCAGTTGCCATACACATGGGAGCCTAGTCAATACTTGTTCCTTCTGAATACAGAAGTCATTCATGGTCCCATGTCTCATTTCTTGCTGTGATAACCAACATCCTGCTATGTCCCATCAGCATAAAGATTTCTGCTTGCACAACAGGACTTTCTCCTTCACTCTGTATGTCCTACAGTGTTCCCAAATTTGCTCAAGAATGTTTTATAAACCCCTAGAAAGCACAAGGATTTCCATCCTTGCACTGATGGAACAAGAGATTTAGCACTACTTTGGATTCTAGCCCAATTATTTCAAAATGTATCAGTTCAGGGCTAAACTAACATGGTGTCTCCATAGCCTTCTCAGATTACACAGGGAAACAGAAAGCTGTCCAATAGTAAGTCAGACCAGTGGTCCACCTAGCCCAGTATTGTCTACAATGATTGGCACCAATTCTCCAGGACTTCATAAAGTGGTGTCACCCAGCCCTACCTGGAGGGTCCAGGGATTGAACGTGGGACCTCTTGCATGTGAAGAAGATGCTCTACCACTGAGCTATGGTACTTTCCCATCTACAACTACAATTCCTGCAATCCCTCAACACTGGCCATGATGGCTGGGGCTGATGGAATGTGAAGTCCAACATCATCTGTTGCACTATGTTCTCCACCCCTGCGTTAAATCCATGGCACAATGTAGGAGAATGAAAAAGCAGGAACATTTTATGAAAATCTCCCAACATAGCTGGATCTAGTAAACGTCCCATGCTCTTTAAGTGAATAATGTATAGCAACCTGGCCCAAAATCAAAATGCTGTATCGGCGTGGCAAAATGTGTGTGTCCCTTAACGGCCATGTTGATGATACAGAGAAACAGCAGCTGATGTGACACATTGCATTCATTTCCCAGGACTCCAGCACTCACTTCCAGTAGCTCTACAAAGCTCAGTTTCCAAACAAGCCCAGAACCTTCTGCTAGGCTATTGAAGAACTGTGGGTGCTTTAGCCTCCTATTTGATATTACTCATATGCAAACACTACTTACCTATTTTGTGTCGTGCATAAAAGATAGCAAACACAGTAAAGTTTAATATAAAACGAAGGACAACCTTAAATCAGAGGTGCATTATTTTCATTTATGCATCTCGATTTGGATTTTAGCACCCTACACCAATTTCCATTATTCAGTAAAATAAATGAAATTAAACACACAGCTCATGCTATATAAATAGTACCGTGAACATGGCTCTATTGGTAGAGCATGAAACTCTTAATCTCAGCATTGTGGGTTCGAGCCCCACATTGGGCAAAAACATTCCTGCATATCCTTCCTGTTCGACACCTCTATGATTCTGTGTGTATGTATAACTGCACAAGAGGGCTGGATATTCTTCTACAAGGATGCAAAATAATCCAAATTACTCCATGTGGGTTTCAGACTGTGTATATAATCTCCTTTCTAAGTGTTTGTCCACCTGAGCAGAACACTGTGCAAAACACTCTTGTTATCTGTTACCATTCACTCATTAACCCTTTTCAGGCATTCATTGTGTAGGGGTCACATTTATTAAATTTGAGAAAGTGTTGTGGGCACCAGGGCAACATGGCCTGGGGGTGTGGCATAGCACAAAATTTTCTGGGGGTGGGGACCAAACTGAACAAAATGCTTGCCACAGGAAGTCAGCTATGTCCTGCTGGTCCCAATTGTGGAGATCGCACAATATTAATTACACACACACACACAGACAGACAGACACTCGTACACTCACATGCTGTTGCTGTCTAAAAGCAACAGGGATAATTTGTCTCAGCACCAGGCAAAAGATGTATCAGGTGGCCATACCATGTTCACTCTTAAAGAGTGCAGACATGCATATGGAACACAGACACATAGACATCTTTCTGTGTTTCTCTTATACATGCATGCTTCACCTTTCCCTCTCTCCCACCTCTGCTAGAATTTTTCAGGTGAGTGCAAAGAAAATGCTGAAAGGGTGGACCGAAAGAGAGGGGTGAGGAGGGAGCATGGGAGAGACAAGTAATTTTTGCATCATACCTCAAGTTCTAAAAACGGTAGCAATTTTATTTGTTAAAAAATGAAAGCTTTGAATTTGAGGATTCTGGTTTATCCCGGGGCACCAAAGGCAGCCTTCACAGGCACTGCAGGCACTGTGTTAGTGACCCCCATATTATGGAGACCAAATTAACACACAAGGAGGGGAGACTGCATGAGTGCAGTAGGTCTCTCTCTCTCTACACTGCCCTCCATCTCAATCATAGTCCACATGTTCAGGGGCAATTGTCTTCAGCAAGCAAGCCTCCAGTAGTCGTGGAGGCTCCCATGCCTGGAGTATCAGGGTTGCAAACATGCAGTTACCTCCATGAACAAAGGAGGCTTCCCCACAGCAGATAATCACCCTTGAACATGCACAGAGCAAGGGGAATGGGATGCAGCTTGCACTCTCATTCACAATATCCCCTTCTTGCATGTTTAATTAAACCCAATGATCTTTTCTTGACTGCAGCCAGCATGTTTTGTTAGAATTCCCTGAAGGGAAGGGGGAACAATTTATGTAAAAACATGTAAGAATATGAAAAAATATTTTTGTGTGTGTGTGCTTGCCATTACCTGAAATATTGGTGGTTACATTGATTGCCGCAGCTGGCCCAAATCCTTTCACCGTGCTGGCCCTTATATAAAACTGGTAGGTAGTCCCGGGATGTAGATGGGAAAAGACATGATGTGTACTGTTCCATAGCTTTGACACAGTTTGAGCTGGCCCAGCCACTGGAACTGCGGGATCAAATGATCTTATGCTGCTGTAACTGACCTGTGGAAACAATTTCAGAGTCTTAGCAGGATCCCTGGCAGGATTAAGGAATTTCTGAGAATCAGTGAAACGTTTAGATTAAGCTTCTGGATTTCAGCGAAAGAACCTTGCTTTCAAATCCAAACTTAGCATATAGTGGCAATGGACACACAACAATCTCTCCACCTTGGCTCTCTGTAAGCTCGGTAAATCAATCTATAACATCAGAAAAAATGTTTTGGCTTGTATAATTTTTATGAGATGAACAAAATGGTTCTACAGTTCACTATTTTAAGGCTTTACAATAGGGAACCTACAAGCTTCTAATTCTGGCTCCCAGGACTTTCCCCAGACCATGTTCCCTCAGCAGCCCTGCTCTGCATCATCCTCAAGTACTTTTGCCTGATCGGAAATTGTCCTTTAACTGTAAACATGCCTCTTACTTGCCTGGATGGGTGGGTGCATGAATAGAAACATGCATGGCTGGTATATAGTCCACTATACACAGGAAGAGTTGCATCCATTTTCTCAACCACTTTTGCCTCTGGCACATCAGACATGTAGGCCCCCAAAGGTTCATCACCAGGGGATGTGGCCCTCCTGCAGAAAACGGTCCCTTGGACCTACTATATACAACGTTGGACCAATCATGCTGACTGCAACTTGGCAAGTGGCAATATTTAGATGTATATTGAGTCCTGTCCCCTGACCCCAGGCTACCAAACATGGCTGTTGAGCCACAAGTTGTGTGGGCTTTTTCTAATTTCTCTACAAAATCAGATATCTACTTCAAATCTTGTCATCCAGGTGAAGGCAGGAAGCCCTCTTATTTGCTTTGTTATCGTAAAGTGGCAGACAGCTGCTTATTTCCTTCATTCCTCTCTTTCTGTTAAAAAGTACTACTTAAATATAGTGAAGCAATACTACGTATGTATTCAAGCCCACCAACGATATACTGAGCTTTTTCATTAGTATAGTGGTGAAATTCAAGAGTGTAAAGTGCTAATGAGTTTAAGCAGAAATATGCTAGGTCATGTAAAATATGATGGCATTTAACTGCCTCCTGTAAGTATTTAATTTGTTTTTTAAGCAGAAAAGTAATATTGTCAAGGCTGCCCAGTTCAGAGTATGATAGATACACAGGAAATTTGGTGCAAAATTATTGTTTTCCCTTCCTTCCCCAAGGGCTCATTCATCAAACCACTGTTGCTGCTTTTTGAATCACCAGAATTTGCATTCAGAGTTTCTTGAAGGGGAAAAACACGTTACCTTGAAGACTAGAATTGTCAGGTTTCTATTAATAAATTTTCACATATATTACCTGTAGCCTTCACTGGACAGGGCTCCATTAAATCATGATTCAGGAAAGCTATATATTAATGCTACTAGATCTAAATCAAAGTTACAAATTTAAGCTCTAGGTTTCATCATTTATTAAAAGTCTATTGGCAGAGCAAGCCTGTATCATTATATAATTTTAGAAGGAGTTCTTAATATTTTTTAATCACAATAGTTCAACCATTCTGTAATTTAATTTAAGGTTTATTATGACATACTGATTTCAGGCTCAGGTCAGTTATTGTGTGGACAGCACCATGAATAGATTCACATTATTATATACTTTACTGTTCTGCACAGAAAAAGAGTTCACTTAAAAAAAAAGAGAGTTTATCATTAAATTCCCATGCACCAAAAAGAGACTCAAAAGAAGGGACAAACTTATAACATATCTCATTCCTACAAAGTAATGGAAGAAATAGTTCTTTTGGATTCCTCAGAGCCAGTTTTGAATATGGATCAGGATAATTTTGACTGGAGACATTTTCCGGGCCAACTACATTGGCACACTCTTAAGTTGAAGACCAGCATGCCAGTGAAGAATGAAGCATAGCGTAAAGTTTTAGGGAAAATGTACATATCCCCAAGATTCTTGTGCATACTCCAAACACAGGACACCACAGCCATTATTTTTTTTAAATACCTCATACTGTGTGATGATCCCATTTGAATCCATAGGTTCTTTCCAGTTTAGGAAGATCTTGTCTTCAAAGGGAGTTCCTTTTAGTGATTTTGCTGGTACAGGACCAGGCACTGTAAAACAAACAAAAAACATCCAGGTTTAAAGGTGTTAGTGAAACAATCATCCCAAAAGTCAGATAACCCCCTCAAATGAATAAGTATTGGGCTTAGAATCAAGCCACATTAAATGGCAGCTTGGTTTTGAGAATGTATGGATTGTTGTTTAAATAGCAGCCTGGACCATGAATAAATTGGTTTAAAATAAGTCAGCTTTGCAATTCCACAGGTGAATTATGAGCCACATTACAGCCTGTTGGAACTATCAGCAGATCATTTGGCAAAGGTGTGTATCTAAAAAGAAAGTGTGGGACAATGCAAAGGGGAGGGGGAAATTAAGAAAGCTCCAACAAGTTACTTCTATTTAAACTTGTATTAGCCTACCTTTTAAATTGTTCCCCCTTGAGCCTCACGCTCTTAAACCTTAAAATGCAATGAGTTCCATATATGACCTTTCTGAAAGATTTGTTCCCAAAACATGTTGCAAATTTGTAATGGGCAGAAACAAAGCCATTGAATCAAAGGAACTATAAGCAGTAGGCAATATCAAGAGGTCCATCACAAGTGTCAGAATTATTTCAGATTCTATGAAACTAACAATAATATGCTGCCCCTGGGACAAACAAATTAATGTGGTGAATTAAAAATAAATTCATGGAGCAAAAAGTCTATAGGTGCACAGATGAGATTCCAGTACTCAGCTTCCATGAGTTATATTCACCCATCAGTCAACTGAAGACTACTATTCTTTGCTTCACAATACTGACAAAGATTCAAGCAGAAATGATGGCTGATGTCCCTTGACAGTCCCCCTGTGCTGTTTTGTGGCATTTGCTGATGTGCTGTAGGCATCTTTCTGTTTTCTATGGCAGTGCTCTGTGTTTCTCTTGTCTACAGTTCAAATGGAGCATATATTGCACAGGGCCTAGCCCAGGTGATAGACATCCTTTGGCAGTTGAATGTGCACATGACAGACTGCACTGAAATGTGTCTAGCAAATGAACATGATTATAGTATGCACAATGCTTGAGTGTTCATTACAAACAGAGTTATTTAAGGCTGCAAGCTTATGGCCAACTAAAGTGCTTTGCAACTGAATACAAGACTGCTGGACTGAAAACCATCACCCCACAGAGAGCCTAGAATCCAGCAGCTAAATAACTGGTTGGTTAGCTCAGATAAAGATATGTGATTCAGCTCTGCTACAAATCACTTCTTTTTGTCCCCTAGAAGTCATAATACCAAAGTAACAGAAGAATCAATTTGTTGCAAAATTCCCCTCTTAATGGCTAGACTCTAGACCAGGGACGGGCAACTCTAGGTGCTGTTGGATTCCCAACTCAGATCAGTCTCAGACAGCATGGCGATGGACAGGGATGATGGGAGTGTTAGTTCAGCCACATCTGCTGGCTAACTGGGTCCTCAACTCTGCTCCAGACTTAGCAGGCAGAGAGCTCTTTGCTAATAGTACAAACACTTACCTACACTTGGGTGCACTTTTGCCCTATACTACTTTCTCCTTGGAACTGAAAATAATAAAACATAACAAGGGGGAGCCAGGTCTCCACTATCTTTCAGCTCAAAGCTCATTTTGTCCCATCTCTACTAGACACTGTATCTCTTGACCAGCCTGCCTATTATTCCTCCAATAGTTTTTCCCAAGCACAAGTGCTAAAGAGTTTTTATTTAGAGGCCCCTTTCTGATCAACTACTGTTTCTGTCTCAGCTCCCTGCCTCTTCTGCTGGATATCTGATATGAGAGAGAGAAAGAGAAAAGGAGAAAGACTTGGCTTCAGAAAATAAATAAAGGGCATACGATAGCTGGAAATATGGAATTGTTATACGAGCACCTGAAGATCCCAGTATGTAAAATAATATAACTTCACATTTGTATTATACATTTTTTTGTAGGTATATAAATCACAGATTTTTGAACATCTGGAGATGGCAATATTGGGTCTGCAAGAGATTTATGTCTTTCCTTGTATCCCCATATTTCTTTCTAAGGACCCCAAGGGAAAGAAACCAGCAGCCAGCTCACATTCCACACTCCTGGATTCATATATTTTGTTGGCGGAAGTAGAGTTGACTGGAAACAGCGCATTAGTATAATTTGCATCTTTGTTTACCAGCAACAAAAAAAACACATAAATAAAATGTAACACTGTGCTACAATTTGTCAAAAACACAGATTAGGTTGCAGAAAAGAAATTGGGCATTATTCAGAGACACATTAGGGACACTTTGATTCTGAACCCAGAACAGAAGTCATCAGATATCAGATAGATTCATACTTATACAATATTATAATTTCTGTTTGTTTGTTTTTTGTTAAAAATATGTTCACTGTCAAATGATTCATGCGGCTGCAGTCCACGAAGATTATCCTAATTTAATGTCACCTACCTCAGGCCATAGCTAAAATAAAATGTCAACTAAAATAAGATGTGTTGCAGTGTGTGTGTAGGAATGGGAGGGACCCATTTTTTAGTACAGGGTTGGAGTCCCTCCCCCCACATCAAGTAGGAGAGGTGGGCTAGGCCAGGGCCAACCACCACTTTCTCTCCCTCTCTGTCACTCTATTCTCTTTGTCCTGGGGAGGGACAGGTCACTCTTGCCAGAGAGCTGGACTGATCACATGCAGAGGGCTTTTGAAATTAGGCCAAGTGGTGCATGTATCAGGGATAGAGCAAAACTTTCAGTCTCTTAAAGCTTTGGTTTGTGTACAACTGGAGGAACTTCAAGGCCATTTATCCAATGATGTCATCTTGAATCAACTGTGCCAATTACCCAAATGCCAGTAATGGGAGAAGGGTTTTTTAGTAGCACTTCCCAACTGTAGCCCACACAGCTGAGATAAGGGGCAATATTTGCCACTCTGCCATGTGGGAGCGGGCTTCATTTGGGGCTATGAGTCACTTCATCTGCACAACTGACAGCAATTATGCGCTTTCTTCTAAACGAGTGAATGGTTGCCACACCCTTTATTTATACATTTTAGCAAATACTTACAAATTCTACATCCTCACATCATATACACCCCTCTCTCCAACCTTTCTTTGGTTAAATTCAGTTAATGATTTGTGTATCAACCATAGGTGAAGGTTCTAAACTACCAGGCAGAACTGGTTTAGAACAGCATGTCTTTATTCTTCCATCTGCTCAGGAATCCTATCTAGATGTGGTGGCTTCTGGAATCAGATCAATGCTTTATCGATTCAGACATTACATCAAAGTCCAGTTAGCAAAATACATGAATTGATTCTGATGTGCCAGATGATCTGAAACCATGGTTTGTTGATTATACCACATCTTAGTTGAGGTTATTGGTGGGATGCTGGAACAACTGACAATGATTCAGCTTTTCCCTTATAACTACTTGTTCCAATCCAGTATCTCACGTGACTCTGAATCTATGGGTGCATTCCTTTGAGCATATAAAGCTGCCCTCTCTATTGAAGTGAACAGGGTATTTTGCTTGTACTTGATGAGGCACTGGTCACAACAGGGGTGGCTCCCGGTGCCCTCTGGCTGTTGCTGGACTACAGCTATCATCTCTGACCACTGGCCATGGGGCTGACAGGAGTTGGAGTCCAACAATATTTGGAGCATTGCAGGGTAGCAACCCTGGTGCAACATGTAAATCTGCTTAGGCACAAGGCTTTTAAGAGATACACATTTGCCAATATTCCTGCATTTTAAATATGCAGTTAGTCACAAACCTGACTACATGAACATTAAGCTACTTCTACATATTGTAATTTCCATCTAATTAGGAACTTCATTTAATGCTATTTTAATTTGTTGAAAATTTAGATTCATAAAAAGGATAATCACTAAAGAGCTTTGTAAACATATAAAGTGTCCCTTATTACCCCTCAAATAAGGTAAATAAAGTTATGCTGTTAGCAGAAGTAAATAAAGGATATTTTAAGGCAGTAATCTCAATATATGCAGATATAATTACTTAGTGAGTTGTAAGAACACAGCACTGTAGACATGAATTTGTAGAAATGACTCTGAATTTAGAGACAAACAAACACTGACATATATTTTTCCATTTTCCATTTCTCAACAACTTTGACATTTCTTAGGCCAGGTTCAGATGTAATGCTAGTACCAGCATTAATGGGTACCCTCACAGAGTCACCTATGGACTTTCATCAGTCCTTCTTTCTCCTGCATTAAAACCCCTCCCACATGCCTTGCCTGTCACTATTACTAGCAATCGAAATTTGCCAGGCACCAGGCTCATTTTGCACCTGTCTATCAGCCACTTGTGGATCTGCAGATCATTCCTTATCCTTTAAAGCTACTCATTGCACACTCAAATTGGAGTTTATCCCCTTTCTCCAATATTAAAGGTTGGTACAAGCAAAGCACATAAACAAAAATCCATGTAAGCTATTTACAGTGATATGTGCTGACATGACTATCATTTACGTCTGGGCATTTTGTTTTTTAATGGGCAGCTATTCACAGGCTAGCACGAACATGTAAACATAATTTTCAAGCAGGCAACACAGCTAAGAATTCTTTCAACACCTGCTTTGAGAGCTAAGGCATCAAGAAGAGAAGAATCTGAACCTACCATCTTCATCTGTTTGGATTATTGTCTCTTCACTTTCCTTTCTCCCCTCAGGATTAGTCAGGATCATTTTGAGGCTGACATTAGTGTAAGGAGGCAGGTGGTTCACAACGTGCTGAGGTGCTTTGGGGTCCATATCCAAGCAGTCTGCCTTGCTTTCATTATGGCCACGGAAGTAATGGTAGCAGATCGTGACGTTGAAAGTGTGGCAGCGAGTAATGTTGTAACCTAGAGATTCCCAATCCACAGCAATGCGTCGGGCCTGGATCTCAGCGATCTTCAGTGTTTTCGGTGTTCTCATAGGCTCTAAAACACACAGAGAGAGAACATGAACTACTTTCAGGAGTGTTCGAGCATAGAAGTGACACAAGAAATACAGAACCCTCATTAGTGGATTAAGTCTGCACAATGCCCACTGAATATCTGCTTTGACTTGACCTAAGAATTCCATCCCGTTCTGCTGTCACATCTGCCAGCATTTACAAACATTTGTAAATCTACATTTTAAAAAAAGGAACGACAACTGTAAAAAAATCCACACTAAAATGTTTAATTAGCTGACATTGTTGGGCCAATTCAAAGTCTCTGACAGCAAACCCACCAAGAGCAACCAAAGACCACCACAGCTGTTGCTATGCTTCTGTGTGCTTTGCGGTTTCTTTCGGCATGCATTAAATTTGAGTAAATTGGATAATATATCATCCTGGTGAAGAGTCAGTGTGCTCTGCACTGTGATTTATCATGCCACCAAGCAATGCTGTTTACTAATTACACTAATTGCTCTACTAAACTAGCAGTAACCAAAATGATACAGATATTAATTAAAATTTATTACTTGGGTAATGCTGTTATTCATCGACAAAAAAAGCCAAAACAAAAATACGACACCACTACAAAATGTCAGGCTCTTCTTTCCTTGACCGCCCCCCTATAAACACCATAGATGGTAAAGGTCTGCACTATCACCCAAGCTCAACCATTAACATGTGCACAGCTCTCCACTCAACTGGAAAACACCAGCAACACTTGTCTGACTCCCTCAACAGCCATCAATCCATCACCATCTCCCTAGTGTATTCATTCCTCATGCAAGACTAACTTTATAGCCTGACTTAATTAAAGTGATTACACAATGAAAGTCATGACCATGACCACATATACTAAAAATTCACTCAACACACACTGCATTCCTACATTCTACATTCCTGGTATATTTATTTACAGCAGGAAGTTATAGTTTGTGTATCTCAGTATTCTGCCAGATTAAGGGTGAAGCCAAATGAGCCAAGCGTTCTTCTATCCATTCATAAGCCTTCACTGTCTTTTAAGAACGCTCATTTATCAAACGAAAAATCTTAACTAAGCAAACAGCACAAGGCACAGATGGCACAGCCAAACAGGGGCTCCAATAAATGTACTCAAGCATACAGCTTACAAGACAATGCAACCATTTAACCGTCCCCACCCCCCATCCTTGCAATACATTTGTATATATTATTGTCAGATACATGGGCTTTTCTGAATTAGTGTGCTACATACAGATTAATGGATTTACTCCTCACAGTGACTAGCTTTCCACTTAGATGTTTTCTCTTCTGTATTAGCTATTAATTTATTAATTAAAGAGGTAGATAGTTTGAGTTTATGAAGTAGGATGAAGGAGACCAATGTTGAAAATATATATTCAACCACCTGAGCGATAATCAGCTTGTTTTCATGAATGCAAGGACCTCTGCAAAATGCTGCCTTCAGTGTGTAGCAGCATGGACAAGATCCAGTGGTCCAGGCCTGGATTTCAAAGGGCCATGCACTTGAATAAGCTTTTCACCCCTCCTCCTTCCTAACATAGCTCCCTAAAAGTGAAGCCTAAAGGAGAGGAAGCCTATGGAGAAGTATTTCATGTTGTGCGAAAAGTTGGAGAATCAGCAACCCCCTCATGAACAAGCGGAAAGTATATGTACGTGGATGCACCGTGGATGCACACAGGAATCTTCTTGGAGCCTTCTCCTAGCACCTGGGTAGCTTTCCAATGACCTGTGCCTTTTGGCTTGGTCATCATCCACTAAGCTCAAAGCAAACTCACCCTGAGCTAGTTTGGACATAATATTAAACCATAGATTAGCACTGCAAGGGGGAAAAAACAGTCTCCACCCAGGCTTGCTTGTTCCATGTCTCCTCTAGTACAGCCAGAAGAAGTTCAGAAACCTTCACTTCCATTTTCCATTTTCTTTTCCCCTTCTCCCATCCAATTCATTTCCATACTTATTTATGAATCTCCTCCCACCCCAGCAATCTCAATGCATGTCTGTTTGTATTGAAAACAGAAAAAATGAATTAACGAATTTTTTTTTAAAAAAACCCCACAACCCTCTTAACTAAGGTTAGTGGAAGCAAACCAACTTCAAGCCATGCCTTATGAAGTCAGCTTGCTTTCACTAACCACAGTTTAAGGTTTGAATGACACAATAAACAGTTGTGAATCTAAAAGGGAAGGGGAATTCATACTGGAAGGGGAGAGGGAGGGAAAGGAGGCTAGGCTCACTCTCTTGATTTAGTGTTGTAACCAGACATTGCCATAACGACTGTAAAAAAAAAAGCTATCTGTGATTGTGTGTTTGCACACAGGAATCTCTCCTTTTTATTTTCGAATTTTTAAAACACTTTTGGAACTTTGACAAAGTTTCAAGCGACTTCAATATCTAGGCTTCTTCTGAGACAGATGGGTAAGTTCTCCAATTTCAGCTGTTTATGGTTTACATTCCATGGCTACTAAGCTACGATGGCTGTGATCTACTTCCACTGCTAGGGACCGTATGCCTCTGAACACCTTTCTGGGAACCACAAGTGGGGAGAGTGCTGCTGAACTCAGGTTCTGCTTCAGGGGTACCCATAGGCATCAGGTGGGCCACTGTGAGAACAAGTTGCTCGACTAGATGGGCCTTTGGCCTGATTCAGCAGGACTCTTCTTATTTCCATTATGATACATTGCTGTAGTCATCAGAAGTGGCATCTTGATCCTCACCCTCTGCTTGTCCGTGTGTGTGTGAAGTTAGGTGATTATTATTAGGTGAATAATTGCTTATTATTCATTTTTTAAAAATAAACCTCTTATCTGTAAACACAGTTATTAGGAGATTGTTTTGTACTGCTGTGGAAAGCACCATCAGAAGTCAGTCTATAGCATGTGAGTGCTGGGTGTTTTAAAAACAACCAAAAATTCGTTCCTCCTGTGCTGGCACCCAATGGAAAATCCCCTCCCTCTGAACTTCCTTGTTCCACTAGGAGGGAAGCTGCCATTGCAGCTGAAGAGCAGCTACAGACGGACGTTTGAGAGAATTGTCACTAGAATTGTCAGATGCGTCCCTCCTCCATAGGTAGTCTTGTTAAAGTAAAAAAGAAGACGGCAACACATTAAATGTATACACACAGTGAATATATTGACTGGTTTGGCCCTGACATTTTAATTTCACGTTGCATTTGCTTGAAAGGCTAAAAGTAGTTTTACCCTCCCCTGGCCCAAAACACAATTTACTGCAACGCTTCCTGGAATCAAGGCTACTGCTTGAACCTCCTTAACAGCGAAGAATAAGACTGGGATGTGAGGTTTCAGTCTGTCACACTGAATTTCAAAGTGTTTTGATTTAGTTTCCTCAAGGCAGGAACACTAATAAGCATTCTGGCCGCATTACACTAGATATTAAAAAAAGTTTAAGGTGGAGCAGAAAATGTTTTCAAAGTTCCTTGCAATGTAACAGACGTGCCCCAGTATTGGAAGGCACATTAAAGGCATCCTTTATTTTGCCTGCCAGAAAAAGGGTGGAGGGAGTGGGGAGGAAAGACAAGTTGAGATTTCTCACCACCGTGCTTACCATTGGCAGAGACCAACCAATTTCTATTAAGGCTGAGATGGTAATTAAAGTCTGTAGCGGCTCTCAGCAGCCTTGGTAAACTCTGCCAACTGTCCCTCTGCTGCTGAAAATGGTGCTTCAAAATGCAATTTTTTGCTCTCTTCTCGGAGCAACATTCATAACAGGGTCTCTGGAGATCAGGTTCAATTGTTTTAAACTGCTGCACCACAAAGCCTCCATCTGCAGAGCCTCAGTAAAAAGTAATCTCCTAATAATTATGTTGCCAGATAAGAGGTCGCTAGATTGTTTAGTAAATTCCAAAAAAACCTAATTGCATCTCATTAAGAATAATTTCATTTGAAACTGGAAGAGAACTAATGTGCTCCGTTTATTACTCTTCCGGGCTTCTCTGCCCTACGGAATGTCAGCTGAGCCCATTTGCAACTCAATTCTATCTAAGGGCTTTGCCTCCAAGATGCAGGCAATACTTCCAAAGGGCATCAAGTTATACTTTTTATTATTCTCATCTTCACAGAGGCTCACAAGCTTACTTGTTCACACACACCCAATCAAATTTCTAATTAGATTCAAGGAATGCCTATTCTCCTAATGTACAACTCTCTGTGCATTAGAGACTGAAAAGAAGCGTAACTCATTGCTAAGTGAGGACTCAGCTTAAGCAACCTTCCAGTCAGGGGTGTAGGAAGGGGGGGTGGAGGGGACAGGCTGCCCCAGATGCCACTGTGGGGTGTGTGTGTGACAAGATGGCCCCTGCCTCCCTCCAGCTGTAGAGCGGCAGAGACCGTCCATACGGGCTGCCGCGTGTGCACATTCCGTACAGGATGCCACACATGCACACTCCGTACAGGATGCCATACATGAGCACTCCGTACGGGCTGCCCCGCCCCGGGTACTGGAGAGGGTTTCTCCACCACTGCTTCCAGTGTGCTATTTATATATCACTTTACACATCCATAGAACTGTTGAGAATTCCATTCCTCCTGTGCTGCAGATGTGTGGGATTGTTACATCACATGTCTGTTTACATTCCAGCACTGATTATTGGAGTCTTGTGAGTGGAAAGGGAGATACACTGTTTCCGCTCTGTATAGCCATTGTTTTTGCAGTTCTCGCTCCGAGAAAGAAAGAGAGAGAGGCCATATTTTTCTTTGTTCCATTCTGTTTGATTTAATTTGCAATAAATTAGGCCTAGATGTTACTCCTCAAGGCTTAGCTTCTGTTTGGACTCTGCTAGTCGTGTGCTCACATCCTTGGATATGGGTCACATCAACGTGATGAAAGACCGGAGGGATGAATCCCAGGTGACGCTGCATGGGGGGGGGGGGGAGGCACTGGCCTTGGCGTTATCACCCAACAAGAACTCCCTAAGCGATTTGCAATAGAAATATGTAAGAGAGTCAATAAAACCATACAAATATAAAACAATAAAAGTGTTCATCCAAACAGAAAGCTAAATCATAACAGTAAGAGCTGTTCAACAGTGGAACAGTCTCCCTCGGGAGGTTGTGGACTCTCCTTCCTTGGAGGTTTTCAAGCAGAGGTTGGATGGCCATCTGTCATGGATGCTTTAGCTAAGATTTCTGCATTGCAGGCGGTTGGACTAGATGACCCTTGGAGTTCCTTCTAATTCTACAATTCTATGATTTTAAACCAGCACAAAATATCCACTCTCTCATCTAACTCATTCAAATGAAGTAAGCCACATCATGCCATAATGTACCATTTATGACTTGAAATAAACTGCTAATTCATTTATTTCCAAGAGAAATAGAATGCAGATAATAGTGGAATTTGGATCAAAGATCAACACAAACTCCAGCTTTTGATGAATTGGACCCTCGTCTACAAAAGATTATGCCATAATAAATTCATTAGTCTTTAAGATGCCTTTGTTGCTTTTGACAGACTAACATAACAACTACCCCACTGAAAATAGCAGTTTTGTTTACCTTAGCCTAGGAATGTCTTCTCACACAAGAATACAACACTATCCTCTGTAATTTTGTATAGTACTGTATGAAACCCAAAATGCTAGTATCTGGAGCTTAATGTAGTGCTATGTGTCTTTATACTTATGGATAAAAAATAAATTGTGCACTGCAGCAAACGGACAATTACACAAATGAGATGTCCATGCCATCTTTCATGCACTCTTCTAGCCATCACTGTCCTCTGCAAGGTCCCATTCAGCACAATCAGTCCCCCAAGGAAGAGTGCAATGGTTGGATAAATGCATGAGCAGTGTGGAGAATCCTTCTATTCTGTATAATGACTGTTGTGTTGCAATATGCATGCACTGAGGTCCAAACAAGAAGTTGAAGGGAAGGAGGGAGAAAGGAAGAATTGTAAGAATTGTGCCCATCCTTATATTTTTTCAATAACACCACAAGGTGTACTTTTAATCACTGGCGATTTAGTATCAAATGTTAAGCCTTGTATCAGAGATGAAACTGATGCTTCTTCAATAGTAATAAGGGAAGAGAAATTCCACACATTCCCAGGCAACAATACAAAAATTGCATATATAAGAATGAGACTATAGCCATGGCAGGTACACATACACACCATTATGGATCAGGAAGATTGAGCACCACTTTATAAGATACAATGAATAATAGCTTTAGTATTCTCTAAAGGTTAATAATAGACAGACAGATAGAAGAAAAGACACAAAACCTGTTGACCCATCAGCCACCTTTCAACAGCAGAATGATTTAATAAGTAGCTCTAGATAATGGCTAAAATGAAATTCGATTTCTTTAGCGCTTGATAAGCAACACACAATATGACAGTTCAATATCAGTGCCCCTTTGTAGAGATTATCTCCATTTATTCAGAGATTGTTTTCAAAACAAAAAGGCCTCCACAGTTGGGAAAGAAAAAAGGAGAGCTGCGTGCATCTCCTCAGAACCAATTCTAATGATAAAACACATTACCTGCTGTCAGTCAAAGAAAAGCAGAGTATGTCCCAGGGCCTGTGACAAAAAGGCTATTTCTCAAAGATGTACACAAGGATAGGACACTCAAGCATGACAAGTGTTTTGCTGTTGCCGCTTTTCAAGAGAAATCCCATAGGTTGATCAGAATGCACAATTTCAGTTTCATTTATCTAAAATAAAAGGAAGTGGCTTTTCTGGTCAAAAGATAACATTCACATTTGTCAGTGTGAAATTGAAAACAATGAAACAAATTTCATAGCAAAGGCAAAGGATGACGATAAAGAGAACAGCAAGAATATTTGATGCCTTAGCAGTTTTTCTTTCCTTGCGCTCTCTTGTTCTCAAACTGCAAGACATAATCAGGAGCCAGACCAAAGATTTCACAAGCATGGTACGTAGTGACTTGCTACTGGCCCACAACTTAGTGTTCATGGGACACTGGAAAAGCCTCTTACATACATAGCATAGTAGCGATGACTGTGACCTACAAGATTGGAAGTTACAGGATCAAATTTTTTCTCAACCTCAAACCTGCCAAGGTTGCCATACTTCTGTCAACCTCTTCTCTCCTTCCACACTATAAGAACAATAATATTGGTTTACTTTACAAGAGCTGAATCATACTATGATAAGTCAAACTGTAATGACAATGACCAACTAGGTCATTTCTGAGTTACTGTGCTTGAATTATTTCCTTTCTACTTTAGTCTAACCTTTAAGTACAGACATGTTCTTTGCCCGCATATCCTGGTAGCATAGGATATAATTCAAGATGGTAGCTCACAAGTAAATATCCAGTTGGTTGTTTTTCAAGTAATCTTTTGTGATGTTCCAGAACATCTAAGACTCACCAAAGCAGTGCAAACCTAGGATTAAGGAAGGGATGGCTAGAACAGCACAGAATAATAAGATCCCCTGCACAAAGGAAATACAGCATTGTCCCAGAAAGAACAGAGAACATGTTCCAAGCATCCTGAGATCAAATATATTCTCTATTATTTATTATATTTATATACCACCCTTTATCTGAGGATCACAGGGCGGTTTAAAAACACAAGAATGAATATTTCTCTCTCAAAAAAGGAGGGGGGGGGGAAAGATGGTTTAGGGGTCAAAAGCTGCCGTACACATCTCCTTCCAGGATGCTCTAAATCAGGGGAGTCAACATGGTGCCCTTCAAATCTTTTGGACAGTGGGATATCCAGTCTCATATAACCAACATGCTTAAGTCTGATTAATGCATGAATGCTAAAAACTATAGAGTTTTTAGCTTTCTATCTGGCCAGGCTTAGCTCACCTTGGGAGAGACTAGGTAACAAAGCCTTTGTTCCCAGTCCATCCAAGCAGCACAACATGTGAAGACAAAGCTGCTTGCTAGCCTCTTAGCTGAATGGCTTTAACAATCCTCTCTTGAGTTACAATACCAATAATTTAGGAACTTTCATCACTTTGCAACTAAGCCAAGTTTTACCGCCTATGCAACATTTTTGACTGAAATATGGTAAAGCACAAGAGCCTGACCTCTGAAGCGTTTGTAAGTAAACCAATTTTAAACTTACCAAACGTGGGGTCTTTTTAAATGCTGGGGGAACAGGGAGTTTTGGAACTCACACGGGCACATTTTTAAGGTACAACAGCCTATATTTCCACACTTTACTTTGCTGCATGTTTTGCGATTTTAAATCTCTGCTGGGGTTCTCTCACCAAAGAGTAGTTGCCCCAAACCAGGATCCTGGCATCTAGGAATTCTCCTTTTATACAGTGGTACCTCAGGTTAAGAACTTAATCCATTCCGGAGGTCCGTTCTTAACCTGAAACTGTTCTTAACCTGGGGTACCACTTTACCTAATGCGGCCTCCTGCTGCCGCCGCACGATTTCTGTTCTCATCCTGAAGCAAAGTTCTTAACCTGAGGTACTATTTCTGGGTTAGCAGAGTCTGTAACCTGAAGCATCTGTAACCTGAAGCGCCTGTAACCCGAGGTACCACTGTACCTATTTTTTCTTTGCACCAACATGGACTGCATCTCCCAGCATCCCTGACCACTGACAGTGCTGGCTAAGGATGATGACCACTGTAGTGCAGCAACAATTGCCGTTGTTGCTAAAACGTTTATCTCGCTCTTCCTCTCAAAGGAGCCCAGGGAAGCAAGCAATTAAAACATCTAAAAGCAATTCCAGTACCAATGCAGACTGGGAAAGATATCTACATAAAGGGCTTGTTAAGAATATAATAAATAAGAGCCTATTGGATCAAATCAGTGGCTCATCAAGTCCAGCATCCTGTTCTCAGAGTGACCAATCAAGATCCAAGGACATGAAAACTCCCTCCTCCGGCAGTTTCCAAGAACTGTTATCCAGCAGCACATAGACTCCAACCATGGAGGCAGGGCATAGCCATCATGGCTAGTAACCTCTGACAGCCTTATCGTCCATTAACTTGCCTGAATCTCTTTTAAAGCAATTCAAGTTTGTGACCATCACTATCTGCTGTAGGAGCAAAGTCCACAGTTTAACAATGATTGTGTGAATAAGTGCTTTACTTTGTCTGTGCTGAATCTTCCATCATTAGGCTTCATTGGATATCTACAAATTCTAGTGTGTTAAGAAAGAAGAAAAAACCTTTTATCTCTCCACTTTCTCCATCCTGTGCCTAATTTTATATACTTATCATGTTGCTTCCTACTTGCCTTTTCTCTAAACTAAAATGTCCCTTTCCTCATAAGGAAGCACCTTGATAATTTGGGTTGCTCTTTTCAGAACCATTTCCATTACAATATCCTTTTCGAGGTGCTATGACCAGAACTGTTCACAGTAGTCACACTATAGATTTGTATAATGGCCTTATGGTACTGGCTGTTTTCCATTCCTTTTCTAATGATCCCTAGCATGAAATTTGCCTTTTCACAGCTGCCGCAAACTGAGTCAACATCTTCACTGAGGTATCCACTCTGACCACAAGGACTTGTTCCTGGTCAGTCACTGCCAGTTGAGATCTCATGAGTGTATATGTGAAATTACGATTTTTCACTGCAACATATATATCACTATACACTTGTCTGCACCAAATGCATTCTCCATTTTATGGCCTGTTCATTAAGTTTGCAATCCTTTTCTGTTTTACTGACCCTGAACAACTTAGTATAATCATCAAACTCAGTCAACTCACTGCTCACTCCTAACTCTAGATCATTTTCAAACAAGTTAAAATGCACAGCTCCCAATACCGATCCTTGGGAGACTACACTTTCTACCTCCATCAGGCGTCCAGTTATTCCTACTCTTTGCTTCCTGTTGCTTAACCTGTTCCTGATTCACAAGTGGACTGCCCATCATTCCATGGTTGCTAAGTTTAGAATGCATCATACATACAGACCCAGTATGCCAACATGCAACCAATTCTACATAACTGTAATCTCAGGGGTGAGATGAAATCCAAGGAATCGCCTACCTAAAATATACATAAGGAGTGAAGTGGTTCTATACCTTTCTTTTTCTTCTGAGTTTGTGAAAAACTATTAGCTTTTTGTTTTCTCCTTTTTCCAGGTGAAAGGACTAAATCTGTTACTGTCTGTGGGGAGCTAAAGAAAACACCTGACTTAATTTATGGATATTATCGTTAGTTATTATTATTAATTAACTTTATGGATCTAGGGGACTTACTGTTAAGATCAGCAGTCTCATCATAGCTTCAACAGAAACCAGGGGATCATCAGTATATTTTACCGCATATACTTATGCATGCAAAATGTATTTGTCCCTGCTGCAGAGACAGAGCAAAGAGACAAAGATATAACTGCACTGTTGGCAATTACTTGTCTGTTTATCTGATGGTATGTTTATTCTGCAGCCTCCATTCATGATTAACAGTTTGTGTATCCCTCACCTGTAATCAATAGCTGTGCAGTCTTGTATTAGCTGTGGAGATTAGACATCCCTTGATAATAAATTCCATTGATTTCCTCAGCTTAGGTGTAGTAATCCGAGAGCATTTTCCAGCATTTAAATTAAAAAGAAAATATATAGCCTTCAACGAGTGGAAATGCTAGCATGATTATAAGGTGTGACCTCTTTAAACTCATTCCTCCAGATGAATCAAACCTATCTGGTGTAATAAAATGTGAATGAGCATGTCAACAAGCATGAAAATGAAACAGCAAAGAAACAAAAAATGTGACAGGAAATACAAACCAACGCCAGAAAACCTTTGCTTGAATTGTAAATGGCACAAGCATTTTCTGAGATTATTTCTCTAAGGTATTTAGTTTGTCTTTAACATTAGGAAGCAATTGAGTCGGGCAGCATCAATTCCGCGCCCTCCCCCCCCCCAAAGCTGCTACATCTTTGCTGCTTCTAAGTGTCAGTCTTCAAATTATAGAACCATCGGGCCCGAAGAGACCAGAAAATCAGGTATTCTATCTAACACACTGACTGCTGGTTCATATATTAAGGGAAATGTGGAAAAGAAGAAGCTCCAAACCAATTTATCCCAGCACTGTGCCTTCCAGATGTTTTGAATAACAGCTCTCATCAGTCTGGGTGGGAGTGATGGGAGTTGTATTAAAAAATATCTGGAAGGCACTAGGTTAGGGGGGAACGATGCAACATGTGACTCAAAGCATCACAACTGGAGTGAGAAGACTTCCAGGGATGTTTTGGGGCGCATGGATCTCAACAAGGGGAAGACATGCAGTTTCCTTTCCCCCACATCTTTGCCCATTTAGAGCCGCTTCATGACGGGTGCCAGATGGGTGGGAATGGACCAACTGATTCTGACTGGAAGTTATGAGAAAACTGAGTGCACATCATGCACTTAGAGGTGAATGACACAAGAGTTATTTGACTGTTTCTAAGAAATCTGGCATAGTCATTATCAGGGGAAATCTTGCCATCTGTATCGATTGCTGGCCATTTTTGTTTTTGCATCCAATATTTGTTTTGCAGTGGAGGAGGCTCAAACTTGTGTGAAAATTGCATTGAATACAACCTGGAGGTCTGCTCTCTAATTTAAAATATACCAGAGGGAACATGCACGTTTGCTTTCATGAATTAATCTGCATGTCTTTCCGGAATTTTGAGAAGTGCCAAATGTGAGCCGAAACATATCAAATCAACCAACGCATACCATATGCTAAATAACTTAATTTTTACATACAGTAGGAAGAGCTTTGTTTAACATAAGCATATTTTGTAAGCAGATCCGAGGGTTTGCAGAAAATCATAAACAAATCAATGTTGCACTTTTACACCATTTTTCTAGAAAGCTGCAAACCACAGGCTTGATTCTGATAACACAAAACCACATGCTTTTTAAGAGGGAGGCTATTCAATGAAGGAAGACCCCAGAGTGCAATGTAGGCTTCTTTCTGGTGGCCATCTGCATGTGTTCTGAGACTTGGTGTCTCTGTGGGTCCTGGACAAGAACGAGACATGCAAATGCTATCATTTCCTAAGGTTCAGCAGACACTTTTGATGGATGAGAAAACTGATTCAGTTTGCAATTAAAGGCAAACCTATATAAAACACTTTCTGAAACAATATGCCATCCTTCAGAATTCACACTTCTCTGAATTTTGAAAAGTAGTTTTCCAGCCAATTAATACATGCAAAAATGGTAAAGTGTACATATATTACTGAAAATAGCACACAAAACTGTATTACAGAAAACTGCTTTATAAAAATATGTAGATTGGGCAAAATTGCATTGATGTATATACCGTATTTTACCATATATAAGACGCCCCCACATGGTACCAACTCCCATATGTATTCCAAACACAGGAATTAGGAGACAGAGATTAGTCAGTCAGTGACTATATGTGGGAAGGTGTCACAGCCACTAACGAAAGTTGTTGCATGGTAAATTATTCATAATTATTCATAATTGCATTACCCAAACATTTGTTTGATATTATAATCAACATAATTTAGGTGGCTTGTGTTGTTTTTTTAAAAAAATCTGTACTGTCTCTGTTCAAGTATCATATTGCCACCAGAGTCAGAAAAGTGGGTCATGCTGTCTTCCACCATAAACAGAACAGAGCAAAATCGTGTTCAAGTGCAAAAAACAATTGTGTCCTTCTTTTGCTTGAAAACTGGTCTCTTTTCTGCAAGACATATAAACCTCCTTTGGGACAATTCAAATTAGAGTCACAGGCCAAACATAAAGACATGTCTGTGAAATCAAATCCTTTTTGCTCATTTAACATGCTTCTGTGATTTCTAGTCAAAGAAAATGAGACAAAGTTTTGCTGGCAGCCCTCTCCCTTGTATTTCAAAACCAAGGATATCAAATATCCGGGAGATGGGGGAGAGAGGGAAGTACTGAATGGATGTAGTTAAAACAAGGAGTTTTGGGTCAAGTTAATTTCCTTTTGTTCGAAGCTCCAACACTGCTCTCTTCACACTGCTTTCCAGGCCCATTAAGAGCTCTGACTGATGCTTGGCATTTTTCCTCCAAGTGCTTAGATGGGGAAACTGCAGCAGAAAGTCTGAATTAAAACTTCTGGCTGGCATTTTTACAAGCTGCAAGGGCAAGGTAGCCTCTCTACACCCTGCCTTGGACAGGGTGAATTTTAAGACAAACAGCACGGTCCCAAGATCTAGAGCAGTGTTACTACCAGCCCAGGAAGGATCCAGAGTTCCTGACCAGTAACCTACCACTACACAACAACAGCGGCTTTGGAAATGCAAGGGGAATTTAAAAAGGAGTTTGTAACTCTGCTAGTTCAACAACAACAAATGCCACTGGGCCCTAAAGTAACTCTTTGGCTATTGACCAAATAATTTGAGTAGAACACATGTAATCAAGGAACATTACCCTTTCCTTTATTTCAATGATAATAACATGTGGACCGCCGGCTTTCTTCTGCCAAGGCATTGGGTACCCAAATTAAGTAGGTGCTAGACAAACCTAAACACTTTTAAAATCTACAAATCCTTTATTCCTCCTGCCGCCTAACTAATAGTTATAGACATCATTGTTTTCCACACCCAGTAGATTGCTAATGTAAAAGGCAAATTATTTTTCAGACTTTACTACAAGGGGGTGAGAAATCTGTGGCACTCCAAATGTTGATGAACTCCAATGCACATCAGTCCCAGCATGGGAACGATAGGAGTTGGGAGTCTAGCAGCATCCAAAATGCCACAGATTACTGACCCTTGCTTTATTGGGAATAAAGAACATACACCACCTGGCTATCTTGTAATGATATGGTAAGCTCCAAAGCACCCACCTACCAAAATGCTAAAGGAATTTTCAAGTGCCATGAAAATGAGGCTATGTTTTGCAGGCACACAAATATTTGAGACAAAAATTGAGGGAATAATGCTACTGCATTATTACTCATTCTACTATTTCTAAGAGCTTCGCACAGGAGTGCTCTGTTTGCACTTTTTTAGCTTATATGAGCAATTTAACATGCATAAATAGTTCCTGGGTTTACATGAAGGTGTCTTTCACCATCCCTCTAATATATTTTGCTACTTTACAAAGGTAAAGGTAGGGAAATTCAGGTACCTATTTATCTACTTGCACTTTGACGTGCTTTCGAACTGCTAGGCTGGCTGGGACCGAGCAACAGGAGCTCACCCCACTGTGGGGATCTGAACCGCCGACCTTCTGATCAGCAAGTCCTAGACTCTGTGGTTTAACCCACAGCACCACCCGCGTCCTTTTAAAAATATATAGTAAAATGTAAATTTCATGATAATTTTTTTAAGTTGCCTATTAGTGGAATTGGGATTGAACAGGTTTAGGATGAGCACCTGCAGAAGCAAGAGAGATGAAAAATAGACTGATTCATTAATCCCTAATTGCAATACAGTATGGGGGGGGGGTTTAAAATGGCCTTTTGTTCTAACTATGATGATAGCTCTTGTTTTCAAGTCATGCTACATTTCCTTCAATATCTTTAAAAAGCACTGATATTGGGTTTTGGTAATATTAAATTTAGCTGACTGATCAGCTGCCTTTTTACTGCTTCATCAACTAAAATAGTTAATAGGTTAACAACCCTATTAAAAAAGTACTATCAACTCATATCTAAAAATGGGCAATTATGATAAGAAGCATTTCATGCTATCTTCCAAGGACAAATCCATTTATATGGTGTGGCAACACTAAATGAGACTAGTCTAAGTGGACTGTGAATGGTTAGCCTAAATATGCAACTAGGATTCTAGTTGTACTGTAATCATTCAGGATAACCTATGTGCTGAGTAAGGTATCTTCCTTCATTTCCCATTGACTATAGAGGGTATTTTCTTAGTACAGTACATGACAGCAGACTTGTCACCTGATTTCCAATGTCAATTGTCGAAGACTAGTGGTCTGTAAAGCATGAAGGAGAATATGCCCACAAAGACAGATACATGATGAAGCAGTGCAGGATTTTCTGAACAAAGGATTGGTGCTGACCTCCATATCTCTATAACTTCTACTATATGCTTTTCAATGCAGGGAGAAGAGGGTGAATGCCAAGGCGTCAAATGTAAAGGTATTAGTATTAATTCAGCTTCTATGTCAAAACCAGACTAGTTCTCTCTAGCTGTTCATGACCCACAAAAATCTATCTGCTTGTACTTATGGGTACTTTGTAACTTGTTAACTTCTTAAAAAAAGAAAGACATGGGTGTTTTTCTCAGTCACCAGTGTGAAAATTATTCAACACCTATTCTTCAGTTCTGTTGTTTCAAACCTGAAAGTACACTTGCATATGCTGAATTTAGCTGTGGAGGTTTTCATGGAAGGGATAAATTGTTGACTTTATGAAGCATCTATTGTGATGTACCATTTCTTAATAGAAGGGCAGTTAACACCTGTAAAATAATTATATCTGCCAAATGTTGTTGCCCAGAAATATAAATACACAATTGTCCCTGCCATCTGTTAATTGTACTATTTGAATTGCATCATCATATACATATTTAATTGACTTTTACAAACTTTTAAATAGCTTTCCCAAATGTAGTGTTCCTCAGTGAGGCAGAACTAGGACTGCTAAATAAGTCACTCAGAGATACTATGTGGCCCTATATGGTGGTAACCAACCATAGCCTTCCAAATTAAAGATCCAGTCAGCACTTACTAGTTTCTTGTTCTGGACACTTTGCATAACAGCAATAAAGATAAATGGGGACCAACCATCTTGGGTAATGACATCATTTGTCAAAGTCATGAACAGCTGGCACATAAATATGATGAGAAACAAAGCAGATTGTCAGGATGGATACAGAATTTGAGTTTTCTAATTGAGAGAGTGTCTTAAGCAGCAGGAAGGGTAATGGTATTCAAACACACAGCTTATTGAATGTTTCTTATAGGAAACTACAGTTTAGGAATTCATGTTAGATGCTCCACATGCATCTTGTAGAAGAAAGAACACCTTAAAAATGAAGTCATTCTTTCAAATATATCTATTCAAAGAAACAAACATCAGATGTTACCACAGTAAATGGTGGCTAGGTAATTTTAGGTGGCTTCAACACACTGTAGACACAATGAGAGTAGTTTTTCAGTTGCATGGAGTGGGCACCTGAGTAACTATGGTGACATGCAGTAATGTGATTCACACATAGATCTCACTTTGCAGTGGAGAAGGAGAAAATAGTGACCAAATGCACATGCAGTGCTGTAGCTCTGACTTTTTTTAGAGCTGAGGCAGCCAAAGTGCTTTGCTGCTAAAGAGACAATATAATCTAGATATTTTAACTGCATTTAATGACTTAGAAATTCAGCATATTTAAGCACACATTTTGCTGTGTGATGGTCATGTTTGACATTCCTTTGGCTGCTTCACACACCGTCCTCCCCAGAGATACAACTTCTGCCCATGTATTTTTTGAAAGCTTTAAACCAGTCGAGTACATTAGTTTTGTATGGATCTGGAGGGGTGGGAGTGGGCAACCTGGAGGAAATGAAAACAGCATTTTGCCATTTATTTTAATATGCAATATGTGTGTCATCAGATAAATCCACGCTATGGCAACAATTGTCTTGCTAATCCTAAATATAGAAGGCCAGTAGGAGAGCCCAGCAAGAAGTGTTAACAATGCCAAGCTGCATTAGTTTCTCCAACTGTGAGGAATTTTTCAATATCAACAGTATTGAAATTAAATTGCAACTTAGGTCAAAAGCTTCAAGATAGCTTAGTGACAGAATATTATATCCTTAATTAATTCTATCTAAATTTGATCAAGGGTTTTGTGTGTGCATGTTATTTAAGCACCCATCTTTTCATTACTGGGCTTTAGGTTCCTATTTTGATCAAAAGTTACAGATATTTAATTTCCTGAGTTTAATTAATCTGTTTTTCCCCCTTCTGTTTTGTGAGGAAAAGGTCTGTTAAATACATGCAAGTTCCAACACAGGTCAGAACACCTTCCAGTCAGGTCACAGGACTCTCAAGAGTAGCTTGAGGACAGCGTAGTCCACTTGCATAGGGCTCTGCAGCATGTGCATATCAGCACACAAATGCATTATTGCCAATGCAACACATGTGGGCACAGCGACACCACTGATGCCATCCGCTGCAAAACCTCTGAGCTCAGTTGAATTCAGATGCTCCCTGCCTCCTTGATCATGGTGGTTACCTTCCTCCTCAACAAGTACAGTGGTACCTCGGGTTAAGTATTCAATTCGTTCCGGAGGTCCATACTTAACCTGAAACTGTTCTTAACCTGAAGCACCACTTTAGCTAATGGGGCCTCCTGTTGCTGCTGCTGCTGCACCGCCGGAGCACGATTTCTGTTCTCATCATGAAGCAAAGTTATTAACCTGAAGCACTACTTCTGGGTTAGCGGAATCTGTAACCTGAAGCGTATGTAACCCGGGGTACCACTGTATATTAAGCCGAAGAAGGAAGTTGCAAGAGTAGTGCTCTTCCCAGTTCCTCTTTCAGCTCTGTGACTGGAATTCAGTGCTGTCCTAAAGTGATTGTTCCATCAGTCCAAGTATTTCTGCTAGCCAGAATGAACTAGTGGGAGTTATTGCACTGACCTGTTAGCCCAACAACTGCCCAATGTGCTTTCAATGTGCTATGGGATCTATTTTTGTATGCATATACTTTGGAAAAGTAAAGGTTGTGAGTGTGTGCTCTCTCTTTCTGCATCTTTTGGGCTGCTGGGGGGTTTTGGGGGGAGAGACAGTTGACAAGACAAGGGGATGCTCCTAGCACAGTGCATTATTTCACTGGTCCATTGGCTAAATTAAAATGAGCAAAGTGGCCTTCTGAAGTGCACACCTTCATTTTGAAACAGAAGCCTGAAGTCACTGGAGAATTAATGTGCAGAAATCCAGTATACTTTCTTTATTTAGAAGTCGGAAGCAAGTGCTATGTGTCACGCACATATTATTCGGTATGACAAACAGTCTGTTCTCTCCTTCCCAACAATTTTTCCATCGGCCACAGGGGGAAATCCCTTCTAGCTGAATGCAGACACCCAAAACTGCTACTGTGGATTAAAGATTCTCTAATCATCAAATCTTTTTATAGTTAAGAGTGGCAGAAAATGCTGGCACCCATTCAGACTGTGAAAGATAAGCCACTGTGTCCAATTATGGCCACAATCCAAACTCTGTGCCAGGCACAAAAGCATAACACACCCTTGCTTTCCTTGCTGACTTAACATGAAATACTAGGATAAAGAAAGAGAACCAACTGCAGAGTACTATGAATGTTCCAGATAGTCTCTTATCCTGGAGAGAAATATAGGAAACTGCCTTGTTTATCTATTTAGCTTAGGATTGCCTGCACTGACCAACAGATTTCAGGCAAACACCAGTGTGGTGTAGTGGTTAAGAGCGATAGACTCGTAATCTGGGGAACTGGGTTCGCGTCTCCGCTCCTCCACATGCAGCTGCTGGGTGACCTTGGGCCAGTCACACTTCTCTGAAGTCTCTCAGCCCCATTCACCTCACAGAGTGTTTGTTGTGGGGGAGGAAGGGAAAGGAGAATGTTAGCCGCTTTGAGACTCCCTAGGGTAGTGATAAAGCAAGATATCAAATCCAAACTCTTCTTCTTCCAAATTTAAAGGCACACAGTAAATTAGAGGGACACAAAGCACTAGTCGTCCATTTTAACCTGTCCTGCCTCCTCAGACTTAAGAGTGTACAACCCAAGATCCTTTAATTCAGAGGCACCTAACCTGTGGTACTCCAGATGTTGCTCAACTGCAGCTCCCATCAGCCCTAGCCAGCACAACCAAAGGCCAGGAGTGATTGGAAGCTGTAGTTCAGAAACTTCAAGAGGACCATGGGTAAGCTATCCCAGGTTTAACCTCAAATACTAGGACCAGGACTCTTACACATGAAAAGAGATCACTCAGTCAATTGGTTATAGCTCCTTAGCTATTATTCTTTTTGAATCTATGCCTCAAACACAGTCTTTGCCCAGCCTAGAGTTGCAGCTTACAATATCTGGAGGGCAACAGGTTGTTGAAGGTACTCAATATGAACGCAGATTTTAAAAAAGCCTTTGGACACCTACAAGGACAATAGGACAACAGTGGACAATATTTCTATTCCAGAGAAAGGAAAACAAAGATATAATAAGCTGCATGGAATAATTTTTACTCCCAGTCCCAAAAATTAAAGTACAATTAACCATTTAAACAAAAAAATCTCCTTACCTCAAATTTAATAATGCCAAATTAGAGCCCACTAATGCTGTGATAATGTCTTATAATTGAATTCTGCGGCTCCAAGCTGTGTCATTAGCTGTTCCCTTTCACTCCAGTCTTTCCCCTGAAGTAAAATATTATCCTGCCTAATAGTTTGTGTATAAAATATTTAAATAAATCAGGCCCATTTATGCATATGCATTCTTTCCTTAAAGGTCACACCAGCTTTTCAGCCAAATAATTACAAAGCACTACACGCAGTTAAATTTTGGTTCAGTAATTTAAGGGAAAGCACTCAAGAGCTTACCCAAGAAGCTATATATTAAAGGGCAAGGCTAAAAGCATTTGTCAAACTTAAACAAATTAGTCCTATGTTACTGCTCATCCTGCTAAGTTCTGCTACTTTCAATTTTGTCCCAAATGTTATGTCCCTAAACAGCTGCTGTGTGTGGCATGCTGGGGAAAAACATTCTGCATCTCATAATCATTGTAGTTCTAGGGCAAGTTTGTCACAGCTGCTATTTAGATTCACAAGTGCATGCATGTACAACTGACTTGGTGTTTAGACTACAGAATCATCAAGCTTTAAGAGTACATATATCTTTGGCCTGAACATTAATTGTAAATATGATTTGCATGCAACACTGAATCATAGTTTAGTGTTATGAGCATTTGCTACAGCAAGCCTTGGGCTTGCACATCACTGTTATGAAATGCTCTTGCCTTGAGAGGTTTATCTATGCTGACTCTGCTCTCTTCTCTTTTGGGTGCCAAGTGAAGGCATTTCCCCTCTAGGTCTTTTATTACTTTTAATATTTGGGGGGGTATCACTATTAGTATTATTCTGGAAACCAAATGTACTTTTGCTTCATTGTGCTGTGGCTGCTTCCCAATAACTCAGTCTGTCTTGCTTTAGAGCTACTTGAAACCCTTAAGTGTTTAAGATAATATAAAAATTATGTAAGGAAAACAAAGGAAACTGTGCTATGTGTTCCTATGGGGGTTCCTTAACAAGGGGAGGAAGCTTGCAATTAAAGGGCACCAGGATCAAAATGCAGCTCAGC
The DNA here is from genome assembly GCF_964188305.1 of Podarcis bocagei. Lineage (NCBI taxonomy): Eukaryota > Metazoa > Chordata > Lepidosauria > Squamata > Lacertidae > Podarcis > Podarcis bocagei. The sequence goes on from NC_138127.1 coordinate 43,957,102, forward strand.
CTGCTATTATTGCTAGTCTACCTTCTCTCTTGCAAAGACAGCAGATATGTTTTATTGGATAATATTAATGTCAAGGGCCAAAGGCAGACTGACAAGACCAATTAGATGCTTGCTCTGTTTGAAAAATGGAAGGCATTGCTGGCACTGTCCACTCCAAAACTTTTGTGATATATTTCTACCACCGTTTCTCAAACCTTCTCATAAAAAATGTAGTGGAAAAGAAATAAGTGGAAGTAACTGGCAATCAGAACAGTATCGGAAACTCTTCAGCCATTGAAAACAACAATCTATACACTTGCGTTTCATTCATGAGTGATGATACCAAGAGGAGAGGAATTTGGAGCAAAAACACAAAAAGCGCAACACAAATTCATTCATTTCCAGTTTTGAAATTCAAATTGAGCAGCCTGCAGAGAAGCTGATAAGCTCTCTAGCAGAGTATAAAGTCTACATAGGCCTTAAGATCTAGCACAAGTGTATTATGTATAATGAAGTAAAATGAATAAATAGCATCCAGGTTGAACAAATCCAGCACTACTTCCACCCAAGCAAGCGAGACCAAGGCAAAACTATAGAGTTATGAATACAAATCTCTCAAAAACTGCATAAATATTTCATCCCCCCCCCTCAAGAACAGTTGCCGAAGAACCAGATACATCATTATTTAAAAACACAACATAAAGCAGACCAGCTGGCAATGGCTTTTCTGGAACAGAGTGTTTCAGGTAGAAGAAAAACTGTTCTCCGCCCTGCCCACTCTGCCTCTACTTACCGGTGAAAAAAAGGTCCTGCAACTACTGTTAACATAAGAACAGTCCTGCTGGATGAATCCAAAGGCCTGTCTAGCCCAACATGCTGTTCTCCAGTGGCTAACCAGATGCCCATGGGAAACCCACAATAACAGCACTCTCCCCATTTGTGATTCACTGCAGTCTACCGTTTGTGCCCAAGGTGTCCACCCAATTTTGCTGTGAGTATGTGCTTATGATGGAGAAGACAGCACATGGCAATAGTCAACCCTACGCCCCCTGCTCTTGATGTAAATCTTGCTCAACCTAGCCCATTAAATAGCCGCTGGGTGTGAGAGGGCAGAAAGGGAGGGGAGGGAAGGAGAGGATGAATGGCCCACCGCTGATAGAATTGGGCTTAATCAGCTTTAACTGCTCTGTCTGTGAACCTCAATGTGGTTCTGTAATGATAAAATGTTATCGGGGGAAATTATGAGAGGTGGGAAGAAGAGAGAGAAACTTTTCTTGATTCATCGGGCGGGGGATAGAAATAGAATTCCACAAAGTTGCCTTTGCTGTCCTTCATTCAGTGACTACCTTTCAACCACCGTAATGTCAAAAGCCTGAATTGATTTTAGCAGCGAATTTATCTTTAGGGCTGTCACCAAGATAAATAATATCGTCCTTTATAAACAGAAATAGAGGATTTATTCAGAGGAATTTCTTGCATCTGTATGTGCTGCATTTTGAAGTTTTAAAAAATGTATTTAAAATGTGTGCTCTGGAATTCTGAGAGCCTGCCCACAAGAAAATGGAAAGTGGAAAAACAAACAGCAATTGTCATTCTCTTAAACTTTTCAGGTGAACTTGTGACAAATAACCTGTTAATTTTATAAACTTTTCCATATCCTAAATATTTACCAGGTGAATCAGATCTTAATTTAAAAAAAGGACCCTGCCAACCTTTGCCTGTCTCTTGTTCCCTTTATTTCTCTCCATGACCCCCCACTTTCTCCCCTGGCTGGGAAAGGTTCCACTTTGTTAGCTGTCCCCAACCTGAGGTGATGGCAGAGGTGGCAATGGCAACAGGCAAGGGGGCATGTAAAGAAGATCCAAACTGCTGGGCTCTTCTGATGGTCTGTTCCACTGCAAAGGCACACTTGAAGTGTGGCTGAAGAATGCTCTGCAAACCCTCATTTCTTCCCCAGGCCACTGCCCCTCAGCATCCCTGGTCTGCATTCTCCCCAAATGCCTGCCTAGACTTTGCCCTTGCACTGCAATAAAGTCTCTTGCTTGCCTGCGCAGCTGTAGATGTGTGCATGTGGTGAAACGTCTGACAGCATAGTTAGAATACTGCTTATTGTACTAAGGTAAGAGTCAGATTTATTACCTCATCCACAAGGGAATGCAGTCCAGAAGGTTCATGCCTTCTGTTCTTCCACAAGACCCTTAAGAAATGTATGTCTTAATTAAAGTCAATAGTCAAGCATTACATGCAGTAATAGCCTTATCTTAAGAGCTACTTCTAAATGGAATTTCAAAGGGATGTTCCTTAAGATGCATGTCACTCTGGTAGAGTTACATGCTTAGTTATTTCACAGCAAAGATGTAGTCCTAAGCAACCGCTGAGCTGCTTCCAAGCAGCCCTTTCATGTGGAACAAACATTCAGGGATCTGCCTGCACAATATCCAGCACCAATCCTACAGAGGCAGGAAATGAGAATGTTGCAAAATATTTACAAAAATGAAAACCAGTACATTTATAAATATTGTTGTGCAACGAAGTGCACAAATCACAATAACGTCTTACATGAATTCTTAACTTCAGCCTGAATCTTGCCTGCTCTACAAGCTGCTTAGAGGTTTTGATGATTACGCAGTATATAAATCCTGCTTAATAAAAATCATCATCACCACCTACATTTTATGTGTATGCCGCCTTTCCACAGTTAAAAACAATGCTCAAGGTGTCATACAACATGACAAGATTTACACAATTACAAAAGTCAAACAATAGACCACATCAAAAACATACACAACCAGATGGAAAACAATTTCCACATAAATCAAAATCTAAAACTAAGAATACAGTATTGATATCACAGTTGAAAATTACATAGGTAAAAAATAACAGCAATTAAAAAAAACACACAGCAAAAACGGAGCCCTCTCTGCCTAGCAACAGCAGTGGCAGTAGCAATGGTCCTTTATGGAGCCTGTCAGGCCCCGTCCTAGGCCAGGTGGTGAGTGGCAGGACTGGGGCCCTCAGTTGTTGAGCAGGGGAGTCCAAATAAATGCTCATTCACCCCTCATGCCAGGGGTAGCCAACACGGGACCATCCAGATGTTTCTGGACTAGAACTCCCATCATCTATGCTGTCTGGAGATGACAGGAAGTTCAACCACATCTAAAGGGCACCACATTAACTACCCTTGTCAAGATAGCCCCTCCAGACTTCCATTGGCTCTAACACCCTGCAGAGGCAACTTCTCTTGTAGACTAGACACTACCTGCATCCCCTGGGAGCCTTAGGCTTCCACAGAACTGGAAAGGTTTGGTACAGAATGAGGCAAGTGGCCCGTACTGCGTGCAACCATTTAATTTAATGACCTGGAGAGAACATTTGTTGTTGTTTCCTGTGAGTAGAGCCATCCTACAGATCTTTATTATTAGGTTTCTTTAGAGATGGGGATATCATCCACAGGCACTTTCTGTGGGCATTATATGGTTCTGTTTGATGTTATCAAAGAAACTTGTTTAAGCACATTGTTGAGGAACAAGAACTGGGACAAGTGCAGCGAGGCCTTTGATTCAAGTCACCTGTTTGGCATTCCATTTGTTTGTAATGCTTTATCTCCCTTGAGGCAGTAATGTGATGTCTACATTGGAAATTGAGATAGTGGAATGAAACTTGGTATGCAGGCTTCGGGCAGTGTTCAGATGTAAAATGTAGATCCCCAGCTCTCTCTTTCTACTTGTCTAATTGGACAAGAAGAATATGTTGGAGACATTACAGAAATAAGATTACATGCTGTATCAGCCATACTTTTACAAGCTTTTTGGTTTTCTTCAACTAAATGGTTAAAAGAGGAAACTTGCAATGTCAGGTCTCCTTTATTGTTTGCAAAAACTCTTATTCGATCCATGTTTAGCGGAAACAGTTACAAATGCATGTTCAAAATATACAAATCTTACTTTATTTTGTGCACATCTGTTTTAGTCTGAAATGCCTCACTTGGAGTACTGTGTTCAGTTCTGGGCACCACAATTGTAAGAAGGATGTTGACAAGCTGGAATGTGTACCAAGGACGGCAAACAAGATGATCAAGGGTCTGGAAACCAAGCCTTATGAGGAACAGTTGAGGGAGTTGGGCAGGTTAGCCTGGATAAGAGGAGACTGAGAGGAGATATGATAGCCATCCTCAGATATCTAAAGGGCTGTCACATGTAAGAGGGAGCAAGCCTGTTTTTTCCTCCTACATAGGGTAGGAACTGAACCAATGGATTCATATTACAAGAAGGGAGATTCCGGCAAAAATCAGGGAAAAACTTCTGACAGTAAGAGCTCTTTGACAGTGGAATGTGGTGGTATCTCCTTCACTAGAGGTTTTTAAGCAGAGGTTAGATGGCCATCTGTCCTGGATGCTTTAGTTGAGGTTCCTGCATTGCAGAGGGTTGGACAAGACCCCCGGGGTCTCTTCTAACTCTACAATTCTATGACTATATGATTCCAAAACTACTTCAATCCTACTGGTGGCATCAATAAGATTAAGCCAACTTAAATGAAATAGACATTTTTAAAATTTAAAATTAACAAAGCAATATATTTCCATTATTTCAAAAAGCATTCAGAGCCCCCAGTTTTTAAACATTAATTATTAAGGTACCCAAAATAGTTTCACAACTTACAACAAAGATAACACAGTGCCATGAAATGCCAAAACAACTCAAACTGCCTCCTTTCTGTGCTGTGAGAACTGAAGTCTGACAAAATTCAAGTGCTCATATATTCAAGCTAGAAGACACTGTGCTTACTCAAGCAATTCCCCTGCCTTTGATCATGGCTTAAATATTAGCCAGGTTGATCTTTTGCCCTTCCTTCCAAAAAGAATTGTGGATAAATAAAGCTAGAAGCTTTTATCCAGGAAATAACATTTGTTTCAGCCATCCAACCTGGCAGCAACAACCCTGGAGTCCTGCACTCAACTCCAGAGTAGATGGCAACTCCAGGAGTACCTGGCAGAATCTCAAAGAAGCTTGGCACTGGTTGCATGATGATGAGCAGGAGGCTGAAAATTCCCTTATTCTCCCGCCTTCTCCAGCCAATTGGCAGGGGTGGGGGAGATTGACTCAGCTAGGCACAATACATAGGGCTGTTCTATTATACTAAGCCACAAGTCCAACTCTTTTCACAGACCAGGAAGCTCACCACAAGTGGTTGGTTTCTTGGAACTCACACTAAGAGATCATATCGTCCTTTTCCCTACACTGTGTACTCTGCTACATTTAATCCTCACGCCAGCTGCAGAGAAACCCTCACACCCCAGATGTAATGTCACTATCTAATGTCATATCAGATATAATGTTCCTAGATCAGCTGGCTATGGTGTGTGGTAACCACGTCCACACAGCCAACCCGCAAAGGCACAGCAGTTACTTAGTAAGAAATACTAAGCACATGGTCTTGCAAACATACATTGGAAGCAAATTACAACTGCAGTATTAAGCAGTTTTTCTGATGCAATTTGCAGTAGTAATTGAACCTTCTTCATAATGCTTAAATCTAAACTAAGATAAGAAACTATATATGATGGGTATACTACACAATTACATAATGTGCATATTCAGAAATTACTGCTTTCAGTTGTGAAAACTGTATCAATTGTTGAGGATAATTAAAGATATAGATTTTGAACTCCTGCAGTTGATAATTTGTACTTCTTTTCAACCTGTTCCCTTATTTCCATCATGAGATGGTTAGAAACAATTTATTCCAATTTCTGTTGGAGTTCAATTTTTCTAGTAATCTTCATTGTGTTGAAAATTAGTTTTTGTCATCACAATCATACTTTCCTGACTTTGAAGAAAATTGAGCAGAAATGCCAGTGAAATATATGAAACATTTTCAAGTGTCAGTAAAAATCATGACAATATCTGGCAGGAATGACAGTTTGTTTATTTTTTTAAGTATTTTGATTAAATATGGAGTTGCCATATTTTAGTTTTAATATATGGAATATATGGAGTTTTATTTTAGGAATTTTTAAATAAAAATGGCTTTTTTAAAAGTTACCCAAAATTGCAAAGAGAAAAAGGAAACTAATCACTTGTACCATGATCCAAAGCATCTGCATCAAGGTATTTGCTTACCATAGCAATATACCATCACAGTTTGAGTCACCGCAATGGCTTAGCAGATGGCACATTGAAACTCCATTCTAAGCAGTTGTGTGCTGCCACAGCTAGCTTGAGATCACAGCTATTAACCAGATCACCGTGCTGTGTACTGTGTACTGAGATCAAAGCCTCTTATTCCTCAGTGTAGCTGGCAAGTGGAGCGATTGAGAGAATGGACACCATCCATTCAAAACGTAGCACTTTCAAACCCATTGGCTTTAATTGCATGCATTTCTTGACACACTTAAGATAAAGTCCTGTTAAGTACAATCAATCTGTTACACACCTTGTTACACACACAACACTGCACTTGATGGGTCCACTGGCATGGGTGTGGCTAGGGGGGACAGGGAGGGGCAGCTGCCTCCCTAAATCAATATAAATAAATAAAAATACATAGCAAACTGAGATTCTGCCCCCCAAAAACAAAAATCCTGGCTATGCCCATGTCCACTGGCATGCTTTTAATTTACTAAGCAAGACTCCCTTAACAGGATCTCTCCACAAAGGTCAGTCATGCCTTAACTGTTAAGTGATATGAGTGTGCATTTCTGATTAACAATGTAAGTAGCAGGATTATATTTAATTCCATTTACAAATCACTTACGGTAAACTATTTCAAAGCAATTAGATCAAAATCCACTTAGGCCAGCATTCCTTACAACCAGAAAAAGCAGGCAGTCTACCATAAATCAACTAGTGCCTCTTCTCACCCCTGTTGTAGGGCATTTAACCCCACGAGGTATTTTCCCAAAGCAGCTTTCTGATTTTGGCTATCTATGTCATATAACACTATGAGCTAAGATCAAAACTGATAAGCTCACCATTTTGGGGGTCCTCCTAAAAAAAAAGCTCAATATGGCTAATAAAGGTAAAGGGACCCCTGACTATTAGGTCCAGTCGCAGATGACTCTGGGGTTGCAAGCTCATCTCGCTCTATAGGCCGTGGGAGCCGGTGTTTGTCCGCAGACAGCTTCCGGGTTATGTGGCCAGCATGACTAAGCCGCTTCTGGTGAACCAGAGCAGTGCACGGAAACGCCATTTACCTTCCCGCTGGAGCGGTGCCTATTTATCTACTTGCACTGTGTGCTTTCGAACTGCTAGGTGGACAGGAGTGCTAGGTGGACAGGCAACCCTAGGATAGATTAACTCTGATTCAGTGTGTGGTCCTCGTGCTCACAGTATGTCTGCCATTGTGCTCACCACCAGTATGGACGCCCAAGATCCTCTGTGATGAAGATTCCCTCATCTTAGTGAAGTATCACAGACACATGTGCAGATCTGCTGCTACTACTGAAGTCAACTTAGGAAGTTTTACTGCATGAGAAGTCTAGGTGTTTTCTCGAAGTGCATTTTGGCATACTGGACTGGAGAAATGTGTAATAAAAGTGGATTCATGCAGGCAAAGCACTGAAGAACCAAATGTGAATGATAAATCTAATTTCTATCTATGTCTTGTCACTAATGTGGCTTAGTCCATAAGTGAAAATATCTGGATCTAATAGGGTAGGGTTACTAATATGGTAGGGCTGAGGCATAGCTATTTTTTCTTTTTTCAAGAAAAAAGGTGCCAGTACTTACCATTGTTACATACAACTTTTAAGATTTTGGAGGGGGAGGGGAGGAAGGTGCTGGTACTGCATACCCTTGAATACCCGGGGGGGGGGAGCACTAGGCGTGGGGGCTATACAGTGGTACCTCTGGTTACGTACTTAATTCGTTCCGGAGGCCCGTTCTTAACCTGAAACTGTTCTTAACCCGAAGCACCACTTTAGCAATTGGGGCCTCCCGCTCCTGCCGCGACACCGCTGCACAATTTCTGTTCTCATCCTGAAGCAAAGTTCTTAACCTGGGGTACTATTTCTGGGTTAGCGGAGTGTGTAACCTGAAGCGTCTGTAACCCGAGGTACCACTGCATTGTATGGGAGCCCTCTGGGAAACCTCTCTTTCTAACTACATCCAACTTTACCCTCACTGCACTTGTGCTACAGGCCCAGCTTGCCTTGCAACACAAGAAACACAATAAAAACCTATAACAAAGATGTAAAAAAATACAGCAACAATTATGCTCTTCCTGCCAGTTGGTAATATTTCTCCTGAACTTGGCTAGAACACCAATCCTCTTGAAAGAAAGAAAAAGAATCTACTGCAGGAATGTTGGCCAAGTGTCATACTTCATATTAACTTTGAGAGAGTGATTCATGGCAACTAGAAGTTTACCTTTCACTGTACTTCAGAAACAAGATCTCATAAGTGCACTGCCTGATAATTGGTAACCCGACTCGCTACCCACAGATTTGCAGCCATGTGCAAACAAAGTTCAGCTGACTAAAGTGACTATCCAAAATACAATACTCAAGTTAGCTGCTGCCAGATTCAGCTCCAACATAGTTCAAAAGTCCAACCTGATCTAGATCACTGAAAGGAAGAGAGGAAACATTAATTGTTTTCGTTCTATCTCATGCCTTATTGCACTTCAGGAAAAATGAGTAACAACACAATGGTTGATTTCACCGAGGATTCGTTTTTAGCAGTTAGCCCCTATATTTTATCGCTCAGTAGTATGGTCATCCCATTTATTAAGAGAAAGAAGCTTTGTATCAGTTTTAAACATAAGCCACAAAAAACCCTGCATGAAGAACTTCTTAGGTTCAGTTCATGGCTTGGAATTTTGCTGTGCCCAAGACCCTGGGAAAACTACTACTGGGTGGAGCAGATAGCAAGCACAGAACTAGAGAGACCAATGGTATGAGGACCAAGTTACACATTATGCTACTTGCATGGTTGTGTTTAACATGCAGGGTTGGGGGAAGAAGCAGGATTGAAACTGTGGTGTCCAGGCAGTGGCAGCACCAGAAATAAAATACTGGGGAGGGCATAAAAATGCATTTCTATGGGTGCCAATATCTGAAAAGCTCAGTTCAGTCTAATATTATGGCTAACAAATCAAAACTAAAACATAACAGACATCCCCACCCTGGTACTGCCTGATGTTTTGGACTACAACTCATCATAATCATCTCTGGCCTTTGTTCATGCGAGCTGGGGCTGATGGGAGTTGTAGGAGGGCACCACGTTGTGGAAGGCTACATTATGAATGTGGTTACAATTGCCACATTAAAGAAAAAAATACAGATAGAAACCAAAATGATGTGACATGAAAAATGGCTTCCCTTCAAGTAACTACAGGGGTCCGGCAACAAAGAGGTGAAAATTACCCATGCAACCCTGCTGCCAGCAGCATGTGCCTATTACACTATTCAGTTCAAACACTTTCAGAGGAGTGTGCTGGACAGGACAAGACAAAGCGGTTTGCAATGAGGACAAACTTCCAGAGTTTGAAATATCTTGATTAGTAGAACAAATGACTTCAAAACAAGAAAAATGGTGGTTCAAAGGAGCACTTTGGACCAGAATTCAAATCTGAAAGAAATAAAATGTTGACTAATGAGTTATTGAGAGTTAATGTGTTAGAAGGCCTATGTGGATTGCCAAGTACATTTCCAGTATCTTATCATGATTTATCGTAATCAGCAATGAGCTGAAACTACCAGACTCCAATTAATTTGCTTCCTATGTCAAATTGCACGGGAGGAGGGGGACAGAAGGGTGGTCCCACTACAGGATTTGAATACAAAGTATGAGGTAAAGAAAATGATCTATTGGCTCCAACATTACTGGCACCATTAGCTTAAATTTCAACTTAAAATCACAAATACAGAGCTACAGGTATGATTTAGGAATGTTGGATGCAACACAGTAGGCAATAAATTATTTGGGGTTTTCTTTCGAAAGTATATCTACTTAGAATTAAGACCCAATAATCTTATTGCCTCCTTTAGACTAATTGGAACAACTCCCTCTCACGGGGGAGGTGTCAACAACTGCCCTTAGACTCTTGGCAAGTCCACCTCTGGCTGCCTTAACCAAACAAGGAGGAGAAGAGGTATGTGCACAGGTGATTATGGTTTTACATCTCCAAGTATCCCATCTACAGTACTTGGACTGTACAAATAGAAAAATGTCCACAGCATTAGGATAAACAGGCAAGGACAAATTTGCTTTGCCCCAGCTATGGGAGTCTTCCCCAGATATTGGGTGCCCAGATATCGTTGGACTACAACTCCTGTTACCACTGGCCCTGCTGGCTAGGAAAGATGAGGACTGCACCCTATCAGGGGACCCAAGATTTAGGAAAGCTGCTCAGTGGTGTCTAATTCAGAATGAATATGGACAACCTTAGCCACAAAGTCCTTTACAAACCAGACACAATGGGTGACTGTAGTGGACTTCTTCAACAATTTGTGGGCTAAGATCTAACAGTCTAATGAATGTTTTTTCAGGTCTGTGTACCATACTCTGAAAAGTCTCATGTTTTTCTGTTTGATTCTGAAATCTCTTCAGTCATCAAGTAACCCAGTAGCATTACTGAGATAGGAAAGTAAAGAAACAACAGTTAACTCTACTTTTTCCACCAGTATTTAGGTCACCATGATGTATGTATCAGGGCTGGTAGTTTCTTTTGCATTTAGAGAAAATAAGCAACCACCTCGTCTTTCAAATGTTTCGTATCCTTCACAGGAAATTACCAACAATAAGTTGGCTATATCACATGCACAGAAATCCAACCTATTGTCTCTCTCTATCAACCCGGATCATTATTTTCCTTAAGCAGCCAAGGTCTGATACTACTTGATCACTTGACCAGTACCCCCTAACTCTCTGCCTTTTTCTCTTTTCTTCCTATCTGCTCAAACCAACCTCTACCTGCAGAAAGGTGAGACAAAAGAAACAGCATCAAAGAAAAGCTCGAGGGAAAGCATACAAATTATATATTATTCAGTGCCAGCTGAAAAGTAAACATTCAGTGTGTGACACAGAATTAGGTTAAAGGTGGGAAGAAGGGGAGAGGAAATTTGCTTTCCAGACCCATATGATTTGAAAAGGTCTGGCATTAAGGAAAAAATAATCTAAAAAGAAACCCAAAATAAAGCAAAAAGCATAGCAGAGGTGAAAAGGGGAAGCTCAGTGGAAACTGTGCAGAAAAAGCTTTGTTTCCAAATACACACTAGAGCAAATGAAGTTGTGTTTCTAAATAATTCCCAGCTCATTTACACTGTAGTGACAATCAGGAGCATTTCATCAACCAGCTAGCAATACTAGATATGCAAAAGAGAGCAGGCTGGAGATCCAACTGTTACAAGTGTGCAGACTTTTTAAAATAAAAAAAACCCCAACCAACCAGAAAATCTAACGTTCAGATTTAGTACCTATATTAGCAAATATGCAAATACATTTTTTCCTGTGTCTGTTTTGCAAACACAACTTAAATATGATGTAGCTAAATGCAACAACAACAAAAAAGTTTTGCCGCCTTATTATTTCTCAGAAAACGCTGAGAGTTAACATTATCTAATTATGCAAAACTATAATACAAAAATTGATTTCTTGTTTGCTGTATTAGTTCTATTTTTATTATAGGACAGTTCTGAATTGCTTCCCCCCCCTTAAATTAGATTTTAAATGAATCTTTCCCAAAGAAAAACAATTAAATTAATTATAAAGAATGCAAAAAATTTCAACCTGCATAGGTATTTTTCAGGCATAACACAAAACCTAATTAAGTAGAATGCAAACCTCATTCAGTGGTGATATTTCATTAAGCAACGCATGGAAAACTTCAAATTGAACTTAAGGCAAGTATATAATACCAATAATTCAAATCGAAGTGGCCAGATAAATCCAAGTAGCTATGAATAAAGGGATGAAATATTAAGAAAGTTCTACTAAAAGTCAATTTGCTGTTTCCCTGGTTTTTCTCTCATATCTACCTGGAATAAATTATCCCAGACACTAGGGGTAGCCAATTTTAGACTACAGATGCCAGCATATTTGACCATTGGCCATGTTGGCTAGAGGTGTGGCAACTGGAGTCCAGGAACATCTGAAGGGCACCACCTTGTCTACTGCAGCAAGAGACATTGACATTAGGCACTGCTGCATTACAGTTTTTTAAAATCAGTATAGCATAAGCCAGCAGAAGATTATCTAAGTCATGTGTATCCTTTTTGTGTTTGTGTAGTGATTGCAGGAATCATGGGGTTTGAATGACCTATTATATACAGTAGTATATTATATACAGCAGTAGCTGTCACAGAATGACTTCAACATATGCGAGCAGTGCTCATGAATGAGGAAGGACAGAGGAATATGATAAAGATCACCACAGGGGCATAGGTAAACTTTATCAGCACAGAGGCACAGGTAAGTCTGAACCTATTGAATATTTTACGTTTTCCAAAGGTATCTTCAATTTCACCAGCTCTAACCACTATTGGGGCTTCAGTCTTTGCTTAGTGAGTTACTTGTCCATACATGTTTCCCTCTGTCCATCCTGCAGACAAACAAAACAAACAGGGACCTGAAGACTTTCTTTACAGAATCTCAATCACTAATTTCACCCAGAAAATATTCTAATTACGCAGAGATTGTGCCTTAATGCCCCGCAAACTACTGGCTGATCATTATACTGCAGGACAGAATTGCTTTCATTTTGTTGTGCTATATATGCCATGTGATTCTGCATCTAGGGATGCGGAAACTGTATGTCAAAAGTGGGACCATATGGAAAGAACCAGACCAATAGCCACATCTAATCTAACACATTTCTTCTCTATCCATATATAGTGGTTCTCTATCCATCACTGGAGCCTCTTTCAAATCCACACCCCTCACTCGCTTTGCTTCAAACCCTCTGCAAATGCTTTTGCCTGGCTGAAATGTATTCCTGAACATCAATATTATCTTTTGCTTGCCTGAATGGAGGATGAAGAGATGTGCATGTAGAAATCTCTAAAAGTTTTGCACAGCTGGAATTTAGCCTGCTCTGCAATGTTAAGAATTGCACATGTTGCTATGCTTACTTTTTACCTCCACTGCCCTCCATCATTGGCATGTGGCCCCTAAAAAGTTCCCCATGAGAGAATGTGGCTCTCATGCTTTAAAAGCGTCCTCAACCCCATAATAGGATCACCAATTACTGTAGCATCCTCTGGTCCTGAATTTGGTAGAACGTGATTGTGTTTATTTCTGTGCCATGGAAGGTTTCCACATCTGAATTTCTGCAGGAATCATGACTCCCATTTTTCACAAAACTAAAAATTGGCCCTAAAATGGGACATGTTTACTGAGGTGGGAAATTTTGTCATGTGTAGCCTCATCTCTTGCTATCTAGATGTTATAGAAAAGTAGCACTGCTGTTTGGATTGGCAGAGATAGCATCCTATGGACTAAAGCTGCAATTTACTGCTCATTTGCTCCACAGGAGGCCCTCAAAGCTCAAAAACACCATCTCCAGTCAGAGGGCTATGGCCAAAGGATAATTATACCCCCAAAGAGGAGGGAGTGGGTAAAAATGTCTTAGTCTCCCAGGCCAATTAGGTTTAGCTTTGAACTCAGTGGTGATTATGAGCCTAAATTGTATCTAGATAACATTTCTGCTATTGACAGAAAGATAAAGTAAGTGGTGAATGAACCCACGCTGAATTATTAACGTCACATTAGAGAAAACAGGAGAGGGTAGAATCTCAGCATTTTCTCCTTGATGTGTTGCTGGCAGTCTTAAAAAAGGAAAGAGTAATAACTAGTTAGTCTAAGTGATGGCTTTCTACCAGACAGTAATAATATTGTCTGGCTTTTGTAGACTACTGCCACACTGTTCACATCTTGCGCCTGGAGAAGTTTATTTGTTCAGTTGCAACTGAAATAACTAGCAGAGGGGAAAACAACAGCCACTCTCAACATCCTCAACATAAAGAAGATATGCACTTTATTGGAATGAGGAAGTTCCCTGCCAACAAGCAAGAAGACTTCTGTCTTCTCTCACAGGAAGGCAGATTTTGAATGGCGCTTCAATGTGCCTTCTCTTCTTAACACAGGCTACTGAAGAAATATCCTCCCACTGAGGCAAATAAAAGCACATGAAAACTTTAAGTGCACACTGTTGGAGGGAGGGAGAATGAAAATATATACATTTCTCCACATAAATTGAAGGTTGCTATAGAAATAGTGGTTACTCAGTTTATGGGGCCCAGTAAAAAAATAGACTCTCTAAAAAATGTAGTTCCCTTAATAGATTAATATAAAGATTTATATATTAACACAGTACTTAATTAAGGAATTAGGATTCCTTTGATACAGGCTTAGCTAAATATTACCACAACCTGCTTTACAAGCAAAGACAATTATTTCCCATTTCAGTCACTACATTGGTGACTGCATATATTAGCAGTTTCAAATTTCACACACAGACACAAAGGTAATACACCACCATATATATATGGAGAGAGGGGGGGGGGAGAGAGAGAGAGAGAGAGAGAGAGAGAGAGAAGCTGAAGCAGTATGTGTCAAAGGGATTGACTCTCGCTTTCATGTTAGGAAAGAAAATACCGTATTTTTCGCCCCATAGTATGCACTGGCCCATAGGACGCACCTAGTATTTGGGGGGTGGAATAAAGGGGGGGAAATTATTTTTTTTCCCCAGATGCGCTGCGCTAAGCACGAAGTTTGGGGTGTGCGGAGTTCAGCACACCCCAAGCTTCTGGGTGCTGGCGAGGTCTCTGCTAGCTTCAGCGAAAGCCTGCATTCACCCCATAGGATGCACACACATTTCCCCTTCATTTTTGGAGGGGGGAAAGTGTGTCTTATAGGGCGAAAAATACGGTGGTCCTGCATGATGACTACTTAGAGGGTGTAGTTGGTTAGGGCGTAATGTTAGCACCTAAATGCTGGACTGGAAAATTTCTGTCTTGTTTGTTCTTCCTGAGACAGCCACTAATGAAACATCACTCACTGTCAGGCCATTTTTCTTTTCTTTAAATATAACCTGCCTAAGGAATGTCGGTTTTTTATATTTTTAAAAATACAAGATTTCTAAACCATATAGATAAATGACCACAAATGTTGCAAAATTCGAGAGGTAGAAAGTTCTGTCAACCAAACTATGACTGACAAGTTATTATGTCCAGGCCTTGATTCAAATCCACCCCAGCCATTTCCACTTAGAAGCCTGATCCAAAATTCACCCTCCTTTTCTCTCCTGCAGAATTTAAACACCACACAAAATATAAGCACAATAACTTATTGTAAAGTGGTCAAGAGCTACAATTTTGAACCTCAATGTTAAATGGCTCTCAAGTCAAAACGCCTCTAATTTAAGTTTCTTTCCCACTTCTCATCAGTTTCATTTGCAAAAAGGGTAGCAGATAGCCACTGATAAGCTCTGTAAAACGGCCCTTGCAAGTGGCAATTTTGCTGAGAGGTAGGCAGCAGTAACAACTCAGGCAAACATCCTAGGCTTTGTTTGGGCTGTCTTGAGAGTGGGGGCTGTGGAGCCCCACAGTTAGCCCTCAAAGCCTACAACTAGCAGAGTTAGAGGAAGAATAGGTAATCTTCCCAAAACTGTTTAGCTTCCTTCAGGTCCCTTGAATTGTTTTGCATGGCAGCACCCTCCCAATTTACTTTAAATCAGCGTTGAGGAACCTGTGGCCCTCCAGGTGTTGCTGAACTCCAGCTCTTGTCATCCTCGACTATAAGTCATTCAGGCTGCAGCTGGTGGGAGCTACAGTCTAACAACATCTGTACAACTGCACATTCCCTACTCTGTTTCAAATTCTGCTTTGGGAAAATTTGTTAGAAACTCTTGATTAGAAAAACAACAACACGAATAGCCTACACTTGTAGTAAAACAGGGCTATTCTTCCAGATTATGTTAAGTGCAGGGTTAGAAAGCAGGCAGTATAAAGTATAACAAATCGCATTTGTTTTCATTTTCTTCTGGGCACATACAATAAATCTTGAGTACGCACATTTTGAGTGTTTATTTATACCAATAAAAATAGCACTGAAAAATTAACAAACACTCTTTGTAATTTTTCTTTTGAATCCCCTTCTACAGTAAATCATAGCCAAATAAAATAACTCAAATCCAGATGAACTTCTTAGTCACATATTTTACAGCTCTCTGGAGCTGCAGCGCTAACAACGTAATGAGTTATTTTGAGAAGGCCTTTCTAAATGAACAAGCATTGTTTATTTGTCCTGTATCAGCACTTGGAAAGACTTGGAGGAGCTCAAGACCCTATCTATTTCCCTCAGAACAACAGTCCCTTAAAAAGGAATTGTGCAAATAGAATAAAACAAAATCCATCCTGAAGGTCTTTTACAGCCTAAATAAGGATGTTAGATGACGATGAATTAGCTCTCAAAAACTGCAGAACAGAAAGAATGACAACCACTCCAGTTGCCTACAGCAGAAGCCACACCATTAGCTTTGTTGGCAGACCATTTCTGTTTGCTGCCTCCTCTAAATAATTTTGTAGCATTAGGAATTGGAACCTAAGTTTGTTACTTTCCCTCCCCTCTTTATCTCCCCCCATTCTTTTGTGTACAATGCCTAGATTGCAAGTGTGAACCCAAGGACTTTCTTGTTTTTAACGGGTCTTATGTAAGCTGAAAAGCTGGGTAATAATGCTTTAAAGATATGAATAAACCAAGTAACTTGAAGCCACAAACCCAAAATACTTACTTTGGTGACTATATATGCAAGGCAGCATAACACCATTGCATGAATTCATGTGGCAATGCACCAGGCACTGCTCTCTAAAGGATGTCTGTATTTGCTGGGAAAGTAAGTCGTAGGGTTGAGCTGTAAATTAGTTGTCAAAAGCGCAAAGGCCTCGAGAACAGATTTATATTTCTGTCCCAGTTCGCCTTCTGATGGCTTTTCTTAAGGAAGATTTAGACCAATACTGAGGTTAATAAATTGATTTGTGAGCCCTAGGTTACTAGCGACAAATTAAACAAGTTTATAATAGTCTTTTCTGTCACACCTAGCCATAATTACTTAGTGGAGCATACCAGGAAGCATTTAATAATGTAGAATAAAAAAACATATTTTAAGGAAAATATTGCCTTAGGGTTGTGATGGCCAACTGCTCCCCCCCCCCCTTCACCAGATGACTTTATTATTGGAAAAGAAGGAGTGCTGTTGTACTATTCCTTTTGCACCATTGAGACATCGGCAGTCTCTCATTAAATACACTCAGTGTGAAGATACTTTGCAAGTGGTGCTGGGCAGCTGAGTAAAAGATTAACATATTCAGCTGAATATACAGCAGGGGTAGCCAACATGGTGCGTGCGCGCGCACACACGCACACAGATTTTGTTGGACCACAATTCCCATTATCTTTGGATATTGGCTCTGCTGGGTGTGGCACTGGGAACTGTGCTACATCTGGAGGGTACCACATTGGGTACCCTTGATATTTGATTCACATATAATAGAATCATAGAACTGTAGATTTGTAAGTGACCCCCAAGGGTCACCGAGTCCAACCCCTTGCAATGCAGTAATAACCCCCTGCAATATCCTACTTTCTCTCTCCTTATCTGCTGTATAATTAAAAGCAACTCCAACCCTCCACCCAGCAAAGGAAATTTTCATCTTTCCACACCACTATTGCCTGGGTTTTATTTGATCTCCCCTATTACTTGGCAAATCCCTACAGATTTCTCTCTGTGTTAAATGGCTGATTGTTAGTAGGTGCCTATAAAGTAGTAGGTGTCTATAAAGCATCCATAGAACCCAGCCTTTTTGCCTTTCTAATCCTGTCAATTAACAAGACACCACTATATGTTCCAGTTTTTTACTCTGAATTGCACGCTTTGTGTTATATATGTGTGTGTATTTCAATTTAAAAATTCTTTCCACCACCATCTAGATTAGAAAGCCACTTTCATTTCCAAAACAATCAAAATTTCAATAAGAACAGTTATGAAACAAAATGGCAAATTTGGAAACCTTCAGATAAACTACAAAGATTATATTATCAGGATTTGAACTTTGCAGCATGAGCTTCTCTCTAAGGTCTTCTGAAGCGGTATCATATGAATGATCATCTGTGTCACCTCTTTTACTGCTGGAGTAGAGCCTTTGGATTAATGTGCTCAATACATTTTCTTGCTACAGATACTGCTCTTCTCAGAAATGTGATCTATTGACTAGATGCCCACACATCTGATAAATCACTGTGGTCTAAATGCAGCTGTGGCTCTCCTCTTGTCTGGAAGGATACAAACTGGGAGAAAAAATCTGCAAATGTATAGAAGACATAATACCCATACTCTTCTCACCTGCACCGATGAATGGCTTTTCAATGGTGTGTGTATGTAAATTAAATTAGGTCATTTTTATCTACTTGCATGCAGAGGAGATACTCCCATTTTTTATCATCATGTTCGGATTGCTTTCTTGCCATTATAGGAGTCTTAAAGAAAGGCTAAATGCAGCATTTAACCACAGTCTCAAATATTAAATATATCTGTATCCTATGTGAGTTTTACTAATAGCTATAGAAATCTTCACATGCATCACTTTCTAAGTCTCTCTAGCAGTTCTAGATCTGAGGCCCATCTTAAATTCCAAAAGTAATCCCTGATCTAGAAAAATCTCTAAATGGACTGTGCAGTTCTGCATTATTTTCATGTATTTGAAGTGTCAACTTCCTTGTACCTTTAGCCGCTTTCATACTCTGCTTCCTCTCTAGGACCTCAAAATAATATAGCATAATCTTCATCTGGATCTATTCCCTAACAGAGAGCCAGACATGACAAATGAGGGTGGTGGGGAGTCCAACTTTTTTGAAAGTTGAAATTCAGTATAACCTTCACAATGACCCTCTTAATTATAGATGCCAATCTGTGTAGTGTACAACATTGCAACTAGCAAGACATATTTATTAATTTATTATATTTATTCATCACTTTTGAGTGCAGGTGTTAGCATACCATAGCAAAGCAGCTTCCTCCCCATCACCTATGTGTGTGAACTCGGACCTTTCAAAACATGGTGGTAAACTCCCCAAACTTAATGACAGCAGCTGTTAAGCAAGTATAAGGAATAGATAGTTTGCATGCACACGAAAGCTTATACCAAGAACAAACTTAGTTGGTCTCTAAGGTGCTACTGGACAATTTGCAATTTTTTAATATCTATGTTTCAACTGCGTCAGACCAACAGGGCTACCTACCTGAATAAGGAAGAGATATTTATTTTAGCTAAGAACGGTACAGGCTTAGCAGCAAGAAAAAGCTCCAGAAATCAAGATTCCAAAGTGCATCTGGAAGGCTAGAGGTTCATAAGCAAACAGTACGTACAAAGATGGCCCAACAGTTGACATACCCCTCACACCAAGCTTTGAATGATGAGGCAGGGCAAGCTCACTATGGCACTCTCCAGCCCTAAGGGTCTACTGCATGTGCACACATGTGCTCTTTCTGGGCAGGTGCATCGTATCTACGAAGGTGGTTCTTGGTTCCAAGACTGTGTCCTGCCCCTCTGCCTCCAGCTCTGCTGCCACCTCCTTCAAACTATGATCTGGAAACCAAGCCAGTATGTTTTAACTAAGCCAAACTGTATAAATATTAAATTTATTCTGTGGTTATTTAACTTTACTATTAACTGAAGATTTATCCACTGATTTTATGTTTCACTGCCATATACTGAAAAAAATGCATCCATTAGTACCCAAAACTATGACACCCCTGCTGAACATTGTCTCTTTCAGAATCTATTTATGGCCACAATCTAGTGCACAGTGAAAGCCTGTCCCACTGTATATCTTCTCACTCTGTGCAGTGTGAAGTTGCTGCTCCAAAACGCTGCAGCCTGGCTTTTGAACAGGGTGCTTTGTAATGAGCATATTATCCTGGCTGTTGCCATCGTTAAGTTACGTTGCTTGTTCTGGCCTGTAAAATCTTTAAAGAATCTGCCATCAGAGTGCCTTCAGAATTGTCTTGCCTCCCTATATACTTAGGCTGTCTGAGAAAGCTCTCTGGTTGCTGCAGCCTCGTGAGATTGAATTGAAGCTACAAGTAGCCCTTTTGATACTGTAGCCCTTTAGGAATTTTGTTCCCAATGAATCATAGCAAACCGACTTGTCTTTTAGAATTTAGACAGGTGGTTAAATTACAGACCATGGATACTGGTATGTCTCAGACCCAAATTCCCAAAGAGATTATAACGACAGGTTGATTTTGAATTCAACTAAGAGGGGAACTCATCCATGCAGTTCTGTTATGGATTCTTGCATACAGAGAATTCCCATAGGCTCAGCAGATTTTGTGATGAAAATTTTTTGAAGGCAAATCAGTTAATTTAAAAATGCTTCCATTTGCCAGATCTAAAATTACAGCCAAATCAGTTTAGCTGGGCTACTTGATAAATTATGGTATACTGGATGCTTAATATCACACTATTTAATAGATCATTGATGGCTAACTTGTGGACCTCCAGATGTTTCTGGGACTCCAGCTTCCATCATCCCTGACACTGGCCATGTTGACTGAGGATAATGGGAGTTGCAGTCATCATTCCTGCTATATATATAACCATTTTATGTTGATCGTGTGTGTGTGTGTGTGTGTGTGTGTGTGTGTGTGTGTCTGAGTGGAAAAGAAATCACAGAAAATGGTTTGAAAATGTCAAAACATTAACTGCCATATCAACATTGTGTAAAGTTCATTTTCAATTTATTTTAAAATAAAAAAATAGTGTTGTCTTCAAAGTAAGAACCGCAGTTTTCTAACATATCCCTCCTAACAATTTAGCTCCACATCCTTTGCACACTAAAAATAAACCTTTGAGGCCCAATAAAAAATGTTTGGCAAAATCTAGCTTTATAATAAGGCACACCAGGCTATATATTAAACTTTCATTTGATTTCAGCCACTATATTTTTGAGATTACATAATCAAGATAAGGATATAAATGGCTACTAGCCCCAATGGCTACACTTTGCTTCTAATTTCAGAGGCAGAATGCCTATAAATACTAGTTGCTGGGAATTATAGATGGGTAGAGTGTTGCTATGCTCATGGCCAGCTTACAGGCTTTCTGCAGGAAGCGAGCAGTTACACAGACTGGATCAGCTTTGTCATTTGACGCTCAAGTTAGAAGTGCCTTTTCATGGCTTTATTCAGATCTTATTTAATGGGTTTACAATGGAAAGAGAGGCTATCTGAAAAGGTATCTGGAAGACACAATACCTTTTCCTGAACATAATTTCCAGTATTGTTGTAGGACAACGGTGGAAACTGATATACATTGTTTTAATTTAGACCCACACCATTACCCAGCCTCATGGGACTACGAGTCTGGGAGAAAACAAGTATTGATAAATGACAACAGAGCTAACTTAATACGTCTGAATCAACTTTTATTCTTAAATTGTATTTAATCCAATCTCCAGAGGACTGGCTATGGTGATGTAAGAGAAACATTCAGCTGACCTAATGGGACTTCCCTTTTCTTATTGTTTCACCTGCAGCCCCCCATGAACACTCAAAATCTCCTCCAGTGAATTGGGGAAACTTCCTGAGCAGAAATCCGGGGGGGGGGGGGGGAGAGAGAGCAGGGAACAGAGAAGAAGGTTAAGTCCAGTCATGAGACATTGGATGACACCTTTAAGCTTGATTTAATCCAATCATTACTTTATACATCTCATTCATCAGTAATATACTGTACTGGTGATTTCTAAAATTACAATAACTTCACCATACTTAATTGTGTCTGTCAAACCACAGCAGGCTCAAGATAAGAATAACCAATATTTCCAGAGCAAAGCACTTCATTCCCCTATATGCCATAATGGAAAATGGAGGTAAAATGATTATTTTTCTGTTCTAACTCTAGTGCTCCAATCAAAAAAGTTACTTCCAGCTTCTACTTATGTTTGCGCCAATGCCTAAAATATTTAAGAGAAATGAGAACCCTTTAACAGCGGGTGGATTTCAGCAAGTGTCATCTGATCCAAGGTTGACACATGATTCCTAGGGTAGCAATAACATTGTGTATTTCAAATTTCAGGGTAGTAGTTTGTCTAGGGCAGAGACACAGAGTAGGAAATTCTCAAGGCACTTTATCTTCAAAATAAAGTGTTACCAACACCAGGTGTCCCCATTTACCGAGATACAGCTTATTAAATTCAGCACAGGAATGTTTGCAACAGTTGCTGCTCAACTTTTTCAAGAACTCTTATTTTTTCCAATTTTCAAAATTAAATATAGCTCACCTACCGAGGGGAGCACCAAACTGACTACTCCACTAAAAACAATGATCCTCGGTAATTTAAAGATTATTTACAGAAATATTGCAAAATTAATGAATGTTAGAATGATGTCAGAATGAAGTTAAGTGGTTTAAGCAGCAATGTTATAAAGGTGTATGTAAAAATGGATTATTAACAGGTGAGAATCCAAAGTTATAATATATTAAGTTAAAGGATTAAGATAAAAACAAAGAGGGAAAGAAATTGCTGAATTAACTAACTGAATTGGAATACAAAAAAGGGAGGTATGAGGAGGTCAGGAAAGCAAGGAAATGAATGTAAGGTGGAAAGATTGATGTATTTTTTAAGTGTTTTTTATTTTTTTGTATTTTGTATTTTTCTTTTATTCTTATTTCTGTCTTTTTCCCCCCTCTTCTTTTTATCTATGTATTTTTTTTCTTTGAAATCTTAATAAAAATCATTTAGAAAAATAAAAATAAAAACAATGATCCTCGGATAGTTCATGAGTTGCTTTAATTTTGTGACTTGCAGAATCACAAGTGCCTTGTGCTTTTGATTCCCCACAATTAGAGTGAACGTTGGAAGTGGAACTTGCGGTGAGATCCGTGAACTCTAGGGGGAAGGAAAGGCACAGAGGCTGCTGTGAGCTACACAATTAAAGTGACCCATGAAAAGGCTCAACATCTGTAACATCACAGCTGTTGAGATTTCTCCTGCTAACAAGCAATGGAACTGTAAAGGCAGCTTGTACAAAACCACTGCTCTTCTATTTATAAGACCACCTCTGACACTGGGTTCTCATGCAACTTTAGAGATGAGCTGGAGATACAGCAACACTGTTCCTTTTTGGGCCACCTACTAATGTGAGAAAACAGATTCCTATTCCGCAGCTCAGGCGTGGAGAACCTTTTTGGTTCAGCAAGGCCTCATTTCCCTACACTGAGGACCAACTTTGAGAAGTGGGCAGGACCACCCACCTGTCAGCTATATGACATCATGATCTCATTGAGTGATTGGTGAGTGGCTTGTCCCATCAGTGTAGGTCCAATGGAGTGGGTGGGGAGATAGAGACTAATCATAATTAAACGGTGCATCAGCTGACCAGCGGGGAGTTCAACCCTGCTTCCTGCAGGGACTCCCTGGTCCTGAATGGGGTAACTGTGCCCCTGAAAGACCAGGTGCACAACCTGGAAGTCATTTTGGACTCACAGATGTCCATGAAGGTGCAGGTCAATTCTGTGTCCAGGGTGGCTGTCTACCAGCTCCATCTGGTACGCAGGCTGAGACCCTACCTGCCGGCAGACTGTCTCGCCAGAGTGGTGCATGCTCTAGTTATCTCCCGCTTGGACTACTGCAACGTGCTCTACGTGGTGCTACCTTTGAAGGTGACCCAGAAACTACAACTAATCCAGAATGCAGCAGCCACACTGGTGACTGGGAGCGGCCGCCAAGACCATATAACACCGGTCTTGAAAGACCTACATTGGCTCCCAGTACGTTTCTTGAAAGACCTACATTGGCTCCCAGTACCTACATTGGCTCCCAGGTGTGGGGCAGGTGGGTATCATCTGAAGGAAATGGCCTAGAAGGCTAAATGTGGGGGACTGGAACTGGCAGTCCATCCAAATTTGAACCAAGGGTTAGAGGTTCTCCACTCCAGCTGTAGCTGTTTCCCACACCAGCATTAAGGTTGCTCAGAGTTGCTAGTCTTCCTGCAGGTCTAGGGCTTTTCACATGATACCACTGTTGCAGGATGGAGTACTGCTGCTTGTGATCTCATGTATCCCAGCCTGAATTGTATGTTTATCAGGATTTCATCAATCTCAGGAGATGGTAAAGAAAAACCAAGAGGCTAGCTTGACAAAGAAACAGACTTGGGTTGAAGAATGTTCTCTGACACATGCAATTCCTAGGTTTGATCCCCTTTTTAAAGTTTATTTATTCAAATGCTTAAAGAATAAACCAAACTTTTACTCCTTTCCCCCCATGCAACTCCCTTTTCTGACAAAGAACTCTGAAATCACATTTTAATTGTTTTGGCTATGATCTTCTTATGTAAAAGCTACTTAAGTAAACCAAAACGTCGTTCCCGAGCTATTCAGTAACTGCTTTTCTGGGGCTACAGACGACCACAGCAGGGTCGAGAAGGAAGTGAAACGCCATTCCACAAGAAATCCTCTCAATTCAAGTCATTGTGAATTAGGGTGGGGGTGGAGAGGGTGACTGGTTTGCTAATGTCGCCTTGCAAGTTCATAGCACAGCTTGTATATAAATCTCCAGCTACTTGGCCCACAGCATACACACTTAGCTACAGCCATGCACTAGTTCTCATAGGGTGGGGGAAATCACCTGTAACAGAATAAAGGTGCCACTTCCCTTTGAGAAATTACTACTGGTTGAATTCTTAGCGGAATTCTAAAGCCAGCACAGGTGATCTAAACATATGGGTTGCAGAAAGAAAAAAGCACATTCTAAAATTAGGTTTTAGCAGTACCGTATTACAGTAAATCCAGAATAGAGTCTAGAACAAGCAATACCTGCACACTTGGTCCGGGTGATAAGCGGTGGACCTGGTTGACCAGTGCCACCTTCTCCAGGTCTGGTTAGAAGAACACGGATTTCATACTCTGTGTCTGGGTCCAAATGCCACAGCTTGTAAGTTGGTGCATTTACAGCATGGGTCTCTGTCCAGGTCCCAGTTGTCATATGGTATTCCACTTCTTTTAGGATAATCGGCCCATCTCCAATAATGGAATTCGCATTCAACTGAATCAGCAAGTAAGTTGGTCCAACTCCAAGCAGTTGTGGGGGTGCTATTGGTCGAGGTGGTTCTGCAAGACATAATTATAAGAGCTGAGTCAGAAAGATAAATATTGGCATAAGGCCTGGATCTTAAATGAGTAAACAACAGCAATGTAAGGAAGTATGTGAATATTTAACACACACAACTAACAATATCAGCTGATAAAAAACATGAAACAACGGAATACATTTCAATACTTCTGTTAAATTGCCTTTAGTACTAGGGGACCAACAGAGAGAATAAACTATAACAATGGAGATTCTGCCTACAGTAGCATTGCCTAGGAGTGATTTACTTCAGGAAGCAATTAAAAGCAACACACACTTTCCTGAATAAAATGAATCCACTAATAAACACACAGGCTTCATTTTCATTCCAGATGGCTCATATTTTGGCTAATTTGTTTCAGTTAATTAGGCATCAATGCTAAATTCAAGGCACACGGGGGTTTCACAATCAGCAGAATTGCAACGCAGCAAATCCAAAAAGCTGGATAGACAACTAGAAAAATATCTAACCTAAATAACCTATTAGGATATCCCACATGTGTTTAATCTCTTGAAAGAAATGCTAGGGAACATTAAATAACTCCTTCCTTCTGTGTCTACTGTATGAACAACTGGATGTAAGCCCCACATGAAATTCATCTACTACATCAAAGTCCAGAAGGCTGATCTTATTGTATTTTATATTGTAAGCTAGTTTGATATATTTTGTGAAAAGAGGAGAAGATAAATAGTATATCTATATAAAAAATCAACCAAACAACAAACAACCCTATGTTACCAGGTACCTAATGTATAAAGGGTCATCTCCAGGTGAAGATGTGCACTTTCTGAAACAATATGCAAAATGAAAAGCAACCATTCTTCAAAATTCTTTTGCGAATTTTGCAATGTAGTGTCTTGTGCCAAAGAAAATAATATACAAAAATGCATTGTATTGGGGGTTATTGGATGCAAAAATAGCACTTAGATGCTGATGCCTTTTAAAGATTGGAAAAATGAGAGAAAGTGAGAAAGTGAAATTTACCAATCATTCTATTCCCTTCTCCAGGACTCTGTGATCTCCTAATGATTGGCTTATATTGTTGGAATGGTTTTATTTGCTTATTATTTGAATAGATCTTTCAGAATCATAATTAAAAACACCTACCACTCTGCTTTCATCTACTGAATAAAAAGCAATTGTGTTGTGTCATAACTTTGGACAAACATATTTGGACAAATAAACAAGCTGAACAATAAGCACAGACTTTCTCAGGAAGCAGCATTTTTTCACGTCTAGATGGAATGGCTACCACCTGCTCTTCTTTAGTTATTTTTTCTCCCAACAGGGTTGGCAAAGAGGATACAACTGAGGGAGCCAATGCCCTCCTTTGTCCTTGCCCCTCTCCAGCTCTATGTGAGCAATGCATGGAAGCAATATTGGAATACTGTTGTAGAGGGTAGAGGACCCCCAGTCCTATCTGTTCCAACCAAAAGTGGGTGTTACACTAGAAAAGGGAAACCGACCAACTCTGGTTGCTTCTTCCATACTCTGGGGTCCTTCAGTCCTATCTAAGGCACAATTAAAACAGTAGTTCCATACAACACTTAATACAGTGCTCTACAGCCATTGTTTTCCTCACACCCGTGATCTTTCTATAATGTTTACTCATAAATAAATCCTGGTAAGCGACCATCCCCTGCCACTTGATTCAACACCTTCTTCCCCTTTGCAGGCTTTTCCTCTTTCTTGTCATTTCTTGCTCAGCAGGTGTACATCGGGGTGGGGAACCTACATCACATTGTTGTCATGGGGATTAAATGAGGAAGGGGAGAACAATGTATAGGCCACATTGAGCTCCATGAAGGAAAAAGGTGGAATAGAAATGCAATGAATGAATGAATGCGGCGGCAACCAGTCTTAGTGATCTTGGCATGCCCACCAGCCTAGGTGCTATTGTCCTGGCCTGTTGGCCACTGCTGCTCTCTGGGAACACCCTGGGGTGCAGGACTCTGGACTTTGGCCTGACGGTCCAGCTCTAGCTATGACACTGTGTGGTAGGTCCACATTCTACTATCTCCTATCGTGCGATACTTTGCAAAAATACAATTTCAGAAATTGAATTGGGATTTGCTGTGATAATCCGCTAGAGCTTGTTAATCAACCTTGTGAGTCATAGCAATGGGATAGCAAGCTAAAAGATGAGCCCCTTCTGTCTCCTTAAATTAAGAGTTGCTAGAGGCTATATACATATAAAGCTGTCATGGAATATACGTATGAAAACGGTGCGATATAAACCCAATGTCTAACAGCCTCAGACTTTGCCCACTAACTTCTGTTTAAAGATGCAAAAAGTTTCAGGTTACTTGCAATAGGAAAGTAAACTCTGTAATTTTGAAATTATAATTGGGGAATATTTGATAGCTCGGGTTGTAGAATAAGGAATGAGAACCATTAATAGGAAACTTAATTAGGTAACATCAGAAAAGTTTATCTGGTATATTGGGACTGCATGCTTCAGTTGTCATTTAGTGTACTTTTGGGATTCTTAGTTACACCACACCTCTGGCTCTGATAGAGTATTGTGTTATGAAGAATATTAATAATGCCGCTCAACAATTACTGGTTCATTTAATAACTGATTAAAATTCATGCATAATTTACTGAAACATGCAGAGACTTTATAAACATCTCCTTGTCTTCAAGAGCCTAAAACCAAAATGTATATGCTAATATAAAAATATTCTTTGTGCCTCCAACCTAAGAAAAATGTATTATGCAGTGATATATTAGCCTTATGAATGCATAGTTTAATCCACAACAAGCATGCTGTTAATTGAAGTATATTTTTCTAAACATAGTATCCTGTTCTTTGAAGTCAAAGGTTGAGGGCATCCCCAATTAGGAATCAGTGGGAAAAACGCCTAAAGTGAGCCTCTGTATCAGTTATAAAACTCCTCTCGAGAATCAGATGTTGCCTGCATTTTTAACTCTATTTCAAAATAAAATTCCACACTAGCAGAGCTGGTGGAATGGTGTTCTGCACAGTTTAGTGTTTGTTCTTAATGTGATTGACCTTCATAAGCTTGACATTTAACATCTTAATTTCACAGCAAATGAACTGTCATCATGAATGCTAGCTTCATCATTGAGATTAGATTCAGTTGGAGGTCCAAATTAGCTTTAAATATACATTGTGCATTGGAGGGGGAAATCTTATGAAGAATTAGTTTGTTTTGAATTTAGATTCGTAGAATCTGGGGATTCCTTCTACTAGGAAAACTGCATCACAATTTTTCTCCTGTGATGTGCTTTCACACTGTTTAATCCGGAACCAAAAGTGGGGCAGCTAGTGCTGGCATTGGCACTGGTATGTGAGCATCTACTGGGGCTGATACTGGTATGTAGCAACCTTTATTCTTTTAATAAACAAATACGCTCATGGTGCAGCTAGCATGTGGATCTTTGTTCATTTTTACTGTTAAACTATTGTATATATTTCCACAACCAAATGGTGTTTATTCCATAGTTAATGTGGTTAGCATCAGAAGTAAATGTCACTTACAAGCTTGTGGAAACACTGGGATCATCTACTGGGGGGGATAAAACTGCACTTGCATATAAAATGACAGCAAAGAGACATATGGCACCTTAAAGGCAGCCTGGAATTGACCAGCATGTTGACTCTTGTACTCCCAAAAAGGACATTTGAGATCACAGTACTATGGAAGACATGAAGTAGCCAACACTAATTCTGTATCACATTTTGCAAGCAGTACCATCAATTTAGAAATAAAGTATACTCAGGTGTCATAGCAATCTAGAAAGAAAACATGGGGGTGGGGACTCTCTGGAGGGCAATAGGGCAGGGGCAGAGCTAGCTCGCTCACCCCACTTTTCACATTCCCTGCCCATGGTTGGATGGGGCTAACGTTGAAGGTGGGAGATCTGCTACAGTAGTCTCTGGATTATGGGATTCTATTCAAAACACAAGCATACAGTCACAATCACAAATGCTGGGTGTCTCTGTAAACGCACAGAGTGATTGAGATCGTAGTTACCGTATTTTTCGCTCTATAACACGCACCTGACCATAACACGCACGTAGTTTTTAGAGGAGGAAAACAAGAAAAAAATATTCTAAACAAAACAGTGGATGTATGATTTTTGTGGTTCATGCTGTGGCCACAGACATGTGATCTGACAGTGAGTTTGGAGTAGCCCAATGCAAAAATCCTGAGGATCCATGTGGATCCGTGCTTTGTAACCACGTTTTAAGTGGGGAGGGAAGGAAAAGCACTCAAGGGACAAGGAGCACACGTGGGGGGGTGTGGAGAAGGGTGCTGCTAATAATGCAGGAGAGGCTCCTCTCCGGCTTTGCTCCTTTAGAACAAGCAGGCTCTGCATCTCTCCCTCCTCCCCAGCAAGGAAACCACGATAGTAACCACTCTGAGACAAATCAAGAAAAAGTGCGACCAACACTCTCCCCCAACAAGCACAGTGAGGTCAACACACACACACACACAGAGAGAGAGAGAACTGGCCCTAAAGTTGCAGGGCGCTGGAAGTCGCAGGGGCGCTGGGGGAGTGAATGGGAAGCAAGAGAAGGAGAACGATCCCTCACACACACAGAAACACACAGAGTGTCAATTCTAAAGTCGCAGGGGCGCTGGGGGAGTGAATGGGAAGCAAGAGAAGGAGAACGATCCCTCACACACACAGAGACACACAGTGTCAATTCTAAAGTCGCAGGGGCGCAGAGGGAGTGAATGGAAAGCAAGAGGAAAAGGAGCCCTCACACACAGAGAGACACACAGTGTGGATTCTAAAGTCGCAGGAAGAGTGAATGGGAAGCAAATCACACACAGAGAGACACACAGAGTGTGGATTCTAACGTCGGGAGAGTGAAGGGGAAGCAAGAGGAGAAGGAGCCCTCACACACACAGAGACACACAGAGTGTCAATACTAACGTCGCAGGGGCGCAGGGAGAGTGAAGGGGAAGCAAGAGGAGGAGAACGATCCCTCATGCACACACAGACACACAGAGTGTCAATTCTAACGTCGCAGGGGCGCAGGGAGAGTGAAGGGGAAGCAGGAGGAGGAGAACGATCCCTCACGCACACACAGACACACAGAGTGTCAATTCTAACGTCGCAGGGGCACAGGGAGAGTGAAGGGGAAGCAAGAGGAGGAGAACGATCCCTCACGCACACACAGACACACAGAGTGTCAATTCTAACGTCGCAGGGGCGCAGGGAGAGTGAAGGGGAAGCAGGAGGAGGAGAACGATAGCTCAAGCACACACAGACACACAGAGTGTCAATTCTAACGTCGCAGGGGCGCAGGGAGAGTGAAGGGGAAGCAAGAGGAGGAGAACGATCCTTCACGCACACACAGACACACAGAGTGTCAATTCTAACGTCGCAGGGGCGCAGGGAGAGTGAAGGGGAAGCAAGAGGAGGAGAACGATCCCTCACGCACACACAGACACACAGAGTGTCAATTCTAACGTCGCAGGGGCGCAGGGAGAGTGAAGGGGAAGCAGGAGGAGGAGAACGATAGCTCAAGCACACACACACACACACACACACACACACACACACAGCCCCTACAGTGCCTAATCCAAAATCGGACAGCAAAAAACTGCAGGCAGGGACAGAGAGCACGGGGTTGTTTTAAAGCAGCCAACTCCCGCTCTGCTTCTCTCCCTCCTTCCCGGCTCCGCTAGCTGACAGGAGCCGCTTACACCCGCTTTGCTGTTTCAAAGCGAGCCACGGACTGCTCACGACTGCAGCAGATTCCCCCGCCATCTGTAGGCATTCGCTCCATAACACGCACAGACATTTCCCCTTACTTTCTAGGAGGAAAAATCTGCGTGTTATGGAGCGAAATTTACGGTAATCTAAGCAGGTCCAGAGAAAACTGACAGAAAGGGTACCCCAGGATGCAGCTCTGTTAAAAGAGAGATAGGATTTAACTGGGCTTTCTCCAAACACACTGGTTTAAACTGTTTCCTACCAGATCACATTCCTTATTAATGTAAGGACTGTACGCTATTGACCAGGGCAGTTAATCAACAGCCAGCCTGTTCATTTTGAAGTCGCTGAGCACCCTTGTGATCCCAGGAGCTCAGCACAAAGATAAAAAATTAGGGCAGCGTGGATTTCTGTCCTTTGCTCCTGACACCCCACTGGGCACTCTATTGGGAAACTCCCTTCACAAAACACTCCAAAAATTAAGTTCCCAAATCTGCACCCTGTCTAAAATGGTAATATAAAAAGGGCCATGTGCTATAGTCTACTAGAGAATAACTGTTCTTGTTTTAACATCAACCAAGTGTTTCCTTTTAAAGGTGGACAACCGCTTTACGGGATTTGTTAACTCCATTCATCCAGATCTGCAGATTTTTCAACAATTTCTCCAGAGAACCAACAAGACTTTGTGACTCTTTTCATTTCTGTTACAATTTGTATTATGCAGTACAGGCTCTCATTCAGACGCAAAGGAGAATGCTACCAAGCATGTACACAGACACTCTCAATAGCTTGCTCTTTGATTTGTTGATAACATATTGTGTAAGCCACGTGGCTGCAGACGGCAAAAAGCAGAGCCTTTGCAGCACACAAAATCATTCCGACTGGAAACAGAAAGCATAAGAAGAGCCCAGCTTGGTGGGGTTTGTTTCTAAATTACCTGTTTTACGTTTTATTCTGTCAATTTTTATGTTAAAATTCAATAAAGATCTATACAATTAAAAAAGAAGAGTCCTCTTGGATCTGGTCAAAGGCCTATCGAGTCCAACATCTTGTTCTTATAGTGACCAATCAGATGCTAAGCCCACAAACAGGACCTGCGCACAACAGCATTCTCCTCACACTACTTTTGTTCAGCCATACCGAGATTGGCAGCCCCTCAGTCCTGCCTCTTCTCAGCTGCTTAGCAGTGTCTCCTCTGCATTTTCCCCCTGCCATGTTAATTAAATATTTCACAACTAAGTGTCTGAGGTAGAAGATGCATAGATTCTGTCTCCCAACTGCAGGACACTTAGGAAACTTTTATCACCTACAGGTGGCAACAAATATGACCAGGGGAAGGAAGGTGTGGATACAAGGGGCCTGATGGATAAGAGTGGTATAACTGTTTAACAGCTGAATCATGAAAGCAGACTTGCAGTGTCTGTGTTTACGTCAGTGCTCAGTCATAGACTGGGACCTATGAAAATCCAGCACAGCCCCCAGAAACCCCAAGACTTTGATCACATCTTTTTGGAACTGATTCCATGTGCGAGTTAAGTACAAGGCATGATACCAAAACTGGGCAAGAAGCCAGAGATAACAATGAACAAGTATTGGCTGCATTTACATGTAACACTAAACCAACATTTGGCACTCTGTGGATTAGATGCAAAGATCAAAGATCTGGTCTCACCCATTCCTTCTTCCCCTTGCACAGCCAGGAAGCAAACTTCTGTGGAAATTAGTTTTACTTGTTACAAAGCCAGGAATATTGGGTTACACTAAACTGCAGTTAGTTAAACAAGCCAGCATCATAACTTATGGCTTGAAGTGGGCTTGCTTTTAAAACTGATCAGATTTGCTGTAAGCCAGGATTCCTGGTTTGCATGACAATGACAAGCCAGAATGCTTTGCAAATTCGCATCCCCAGCCACACAGGAAGAGGAGAGATGTGCTCATCAACTTAGTGTTAAGTCATGACTTGGAATTATTATCATTTTTAAGTGTATTACCCACTCTTCGCCAGCAGGTCTCACACATCTCAGGTAGACGAACTTAGGACTGCAACCTCTAGGACTTCTAACAGTTCCCAGCAACAATCAAAATTCAGCACTCTGAGTCAGTTGTGGTTTTTTGTTTTCCTTAGATTTGTACATCCTATTGATTTTTTGAAGTTGTATTCTCAAAAAATTATAAACTTTAAAAAAAATCAGAGAGGGGTGTGTGTGTGTTTACCATAGTTCAGTGCAGTCATGGAAGCTCCCACTTAACATGCCAACTTTATGTATAACATACAAAAGTCATACACAACTGTATAGCTGGGAGCGTTTAATCTTAGTGACTCAATGTCTCCTGACTGCCTGGCATGCTGAACTACAAAGAATGATTTTGCAGCGGAAACTGCTAACTCCTGCATATTGAATTTCACAACCTGCACATCACCGTGGCATTTTATTCACCTCAATTTGAAACACCACTGCAATCATTTTACAATCTGTCCTTATATAATAAAAAAGGATCAGTCCTTTAGAACTAGGCACTGTCAGCAGAAGTTAAAAGCAGGATTCGCTTCGTGTCCATTGCACATGTGACCTTCTTATTTAAATAAAGCAATCATTCACTTCAGCTTAAGTGCAAAACATACACACTAAGAATTGAAGAATTCTGAGGTCAGGTGTTTGTTTTTGAGTTCACTGTCCTTCCAAGCAACCCTGTCACCACCACTTCTGGTTACCTCTCCCAGATTTTTTCATTTCAGTAGT